>NW_027468919.1:0-600000 GCF_051014615.1 Bombus vancouverensis nearcticus | reverse complement strand
CTTGTAAAATCGAGAAAAAACATGGTTTATTGTGATGGAAATGTGGAAAACCGCAAAACCGATATAGAAGGGAAGATAAAGGAAAGGAAGGTAGGGATAAGTAGAAGCTTGGGACCAAGTTTAATTCACTGAAACCGAGCTGCTTGTATTATCACAAAACAAAATTGCCAGTACGTCATTTCCGTACTCTCGTCCTCGCGAAAATGGTTTTGCTCGTTAAGAAAAAACGAAGAGACAGGGAAGAGAGGAAAAAGCAAACGGAGAGCGCTTTTAAAAAGCTGGCGAACCGTGTGTTACCACAACGAGACACGCGGTGCTATTTGTCGCTTTAAATTGTGTCGCAACTCGTTTTTGAGATCTTTGCCAGGGATGCGTTAAAACACGCTGCAAATATATTTCTGGCTTTTCTGGGGTTTAACTGAAATATGACAAATAACGTTGTAAAACATATGTACTTATGACTTACAGAGTAATTGAGTGTACAAAATATAATAGCCAGCGATTTAGGGCTTTAAAAGATGAAAAGAAAAGAAAAGAAAAGAAAAGAAAAGAAAAGAAAAGAAAAGAAAAGAAAAGAAAAGAAAAGAAAAGAAAAGAAAAGAAAAGAAAAGAAAAGAAAAGAAAAGAAAAGAAAAGAAAAGAAAAGAAAAGAAGAAAGATAATATGTTGCGGCAGTTTAAGTCGATCTAAGAAAATAGATAACGGGAGGGGGGGAGGGCAAAGCTAGTTAATCTGGAAAGAATCCAAGCGTCAATTTCAAGCATTTACAGAGAATCAAGCGGGCTGGTTAAGGTCGTGAGTTGAGCAATTATCCCGCGTTAGGTTCAATCAGGTTAGTCCCACGCGAAATTGATCCAACCATGCGAAAATGAGTGTATTCTGATTTCTGTCGCAGATACTTCTGGCTACTGCAGTACCCACACAGTGGTTGTTGAAATAACCGCTTCTTACGACCTCTTACTTCTAACGACTTCCTACGATCAAGAAGATGTACTGCAGTTTCAGATTGTACATGAAAATGATCATGATTGCGGTCTGTGTACCGCCTGCCCTTTTTTACATTCTTCCGTTAAAGACTGGTAAGTTGATACTGATTAATTATGCGATCGAAATCCTATATAATGGCTACAAAAAATATTTGCATCATTATTCTCGTTTCCTAATGAATCGCTGTTTTAATCAAGTTTTATATTGCATCAAATTTCTGTAGTTACACGAAAGTACTAAATTATAGAAAACTTGATATACACGGATTTAATTAATTGATAAATTAGTCAATATATAGGCATTATTATTTATTATATTATATATTATAGGCATTATATATTAGTAATGTATATATACACTTTTGAATTTTAGCCTTCTATTATTCTTATATCCTTTAAACGTCATTTCAAGCTACAAGCGACTTTAACTCAAATAGCTCGATTTCAAGTTCTAACGTATACTGTAAAGCACACTTGCGAAGTGAAACAGTAAACACGATATGAAAACTCTCTCCCCAGTAAGAAATCGAATATCCAATTTCAATCGTGCTTCATCGATGAAGCATCAATGCTACGTAGAAGCATCGTGGCAGCCGCAATGCGGATCCGTTGAACAAAAATTTCCTGGCACGATCGTTTTCGTAACGCTATTAGCCGTTTCAGTATCAGGGATGTTTTAAAAATCCGTATCGGATTGTACCATGAAGCGCAATAGCGCTTCGTTTATTTATTTACGAGAAGTGCCGATCAACTCGATTGCACTGCTCTTTTTTTTTGTCGAAACACGCTTCACTTCATCAGCTATATCAGAAACGTTACACTAAAGAGTCAAAAGGTTGCCAAATATTCGTGCTTTACCTTTTGTTTGTGTGACGTTCTGTAATTGGTTTTCCAATTCAAGAGGTAATTTATACATTAGTTTTTTCTTTATTTGGTTTACGATTATTTGAAAGAAAAGTAATTACGAGAGGAAACTCTGATAGACTAGCGACAAGCTACGTTCGGAACCGAGCGCGTTGTGAATTGACAATCGTAACCAAACATCGCGACACAGTTCACCACACTACGCGTACAGCATGATCACGCTGAGTGGCGTTGAAACGGTTAACGTAACTGCGCGTACGACCGTCGAATGGCAAAGATATTTAAGCTGAGAATCGTTTTCAGATGCTATAAACGACAGCTGTGCTGACTTTCAAGGAGAAACCATTCGACATGCTCTTACGTTTGAGCCTGGACCTTCGGTTTGCAGTTTCTGCGTCTGCTATAATTCGAGGCCGCAGTGGTGCCTGTCGATCGTATGCAACCCGCCCGGAGTGAGTATATGCTCATTACTTAAACACTTAACACAACCAGAGAGAAACTAAAGCACACCGTTAACGCTTGCACGCTGGTCGTTAAAGCGCATGCTACGCGAATAGGGTACACAGCGATTCATCTAACTTACCTTGAATTACTTTTACAAAGAGAAACATGGACAGGAATAATTTTTTGTTACGAGTCGTTTAATTTATTCGTTCGTTAGAACGATTGGTCTGACAAATTCAAAGTCTTGTTCCGTATAAATATTTTTAAACAAGCACGTCATAAGCTTTGTATATTTTTTTTATCGCAACGAAACTGTTCAGAGAAATGTTGAAATTATTAATTACAAAAGAAGACATTTACGTTGTAAAAATGTTAGCGAAAACATCTGTGAAAAAGTTACTTTGTTATAAATTCTAGAAAAAGAAATATTGAAAATCACGTCCCATTTATTCAGTTGCACGTATGAAAAGTATTTTGCATTCGCGCAAAAAAATCCCTTAAGGATACATATTTTATAATAATTGGAGTGTCAAAGTTATTACGCGGATTGGCGTACCTTAACCACGTGCCTTTTAATGAAACTAGGTTATTCATTTGTTATTCGTTCCTAACTTTCAACTTTATGATTTTTGCGGAATAAAATTTTATATTCCGGTTCAGTTTATAAATGATTCATTTTGAATTTAATAAAATTAGAGTTACAGCAGTGCAATTTAACAAAGAACAAATAATCATTTGTACTTTATTAAAATGTTCTTTTAGCGTCTCGTTTTAATATTTCTCTAATAATATTTTGTTAACCGTTATATTTAAATGAAGGTTTTCAAAGCAGAGACGTACTTTAACGTAGGAAATGGACGTACATTTATAATGAGAATTCAGAAGCAAAAATATTTCATACGAAAATAAATATTCCCCATGTGTAAATAGCTACGTTATGACTTTTATATGTATCTAACGTCTTTCCATGCAAGGTAACGTATATTTGCATCTGTGCTTCTTCGCTTCTGAGTAGTAAAACCTGGCATTCATGCGGCTGATAGGTAGTTACGCGCTGACAACGAAAAACATAAAATGAATAAAAAGTATGAGCCATCCTATAAAAAAAATAAAGCTGCTTTTATCTTTCATTACATATTCGTCAGAATATTGTTAATAAATATTTAAGTTCAGATTTTAGCTTAAATAAATGCATAGGATTGGACATTTATTTATATATGTATCTGTGAACGCTTTTTGACATAAAATTTTTATAACGACTAAAATGACATATTCCGATATTAAATTAATTTGATGAGAATAAAAACTGAATTTTTTAAACGAGATTTTGTATGAAGTTACATTTATTGGGAAAAATTCATTCTTTTATAATATGATAAAACGAGACTCATAATAGACTCTGTATAAATCATTTCATGGAATATTATGTGTATGTACATGTGTTCTACGCTTTTATTATAAAAATGCTAAATGAACGTAACGATCAAATGCATCGACAAATGCATTGAACATATCGATTGTTATTTTGAAAAATTGATTATCTTTTATTTGTTTCGAACTACAAATTGATTGAGACATTCGTGTTTGCTAAATTGCGAATTTAACGCAATGAAGTCGTCTGAATGCCTTGCGAGCATGTAAATATAGCGTCGAATTAACAGGTCAATTACTTGAGGTTGGAACTGAAAGAAAGAGAAAGATGGAGGAGGTCTTGCCTTTGAATGCTGGACACTTCTAAAGCCCACAGTTCGCTGAAATTGCCAGAGAATTCAATTAAATGGCAAATTAAACCATTGAACTGAATCTGTTTCCAATCGTGAGCTTGGAGGTTCTACCCTTTGAATTTTTAAACCAGTCAACCTTCTTTTGTACGTATGGTAACGAATATAATTCATAAACTAATGAAGTGTGTAATTCAATTGAAAGCTCTTTTCACTGAATTCAGTTTAGTCTAAGAAAAATGATATAATAACGAAATTATCAATTTACAATTTATAGAGCGTATACTTTATTCGAAAGTGAAGTTTATTACTGCAAATATTAGTTGGCCATTTATAGCCTGTTTGAAAAGGTGATTTAATTTCGATTGATTTTCGATAAGTTTTTGTTGGTTTACTCAGGTTAATTAATCTCCAATAAAATAGAAATACCAATCCGGTAGTATAATTGCTTTCTTGCTTATTACTTTTTTACTAATTAGCGATGCACGATTCCAGACCAGTAAATATTTTTCCATCGGGAGAAGTCAGGTCGAGAGATGCAAGATTTATACGCTCGTTCTGTCAGTTATCCTATTGTCAAGTTATAGAACATTATGGAAATTGCCAATTAAAGTCATAAAAAACAAAAAATAAGGAAGTTCGTTAAAATATGTGATTTTCCAATCAAGATATAGAATTTATTCGAGTAATATAGATTACGGTAGAGATGGTGACGGTAACAATGAGTGGACTGATTCTTCGTGCGAAAACAAATTGGAAGCGCAGAGCGATGTATTGTTTCAGCGAATATCGATTTTAAAGCACGGTTTTAAAGTACGTGTGCGTTTGACTAGGTGTGTTAATTAATATTGCTGTCTGATTTTCGATATGTAAATACAATATCTACATATCTTTAAACTTATGATAATTGAACTAACAATTTTTTTAAATTTAAATTAAACTTATGATAATTGAACTAACAATTTTTTTAAATTTAAATTAATATTTATCCTTTTAAATGCAACAATTTTTTTTAATAATAACTTCACGCGTAAGTCAGCTGCGCACATATTTGATCGTTCTTTAAAGCTTGAATCTCTGCGAAGAGAAAAAATCTTTCAACCAACAAGAACTGGTTCTACGTTTTCTATCCATTTCCTTCCAGATAAATCTCTCTATCTAAAATCCTTATTTCCGTATTTCCTTGAAAAGGTTAAAGTCGTTTTGTATAAAATCCAACGTAGAGAAGAAGGAAGATCCGCAAAAGATTCTTTCAGCTTTCCCTATGTTTGAGCTCGAATCAAAGCAATCCTATTCCCAATAGGGTGACTATGCGTTTAACTTCTCATAGAATCTCTCTGATTCCGTGTGATACCTTCGGTGTTTTTGAAGTATGTAATTGATGTCGTAACGTCGACGCTTTGCAGTGCGAATTCAATTTTGAGTTGCAATTTCCCTGTTTGCGTGGCAAAAGCATAAAAAAGCATAAAATCGATAGCGCACGTTTCGATAAACACGTTTTCTTTGCTGATGGCGCACTGTAAATATAAATATTTGAATAAATATCGCGAATTTCATGTTGCTAAAAGATTTATACTATTTATTCGTAAATAACTGTTGGATATGTTTAAGTTGAAACCACTGCATTAGGTCTTCTTTCTTGTTTAAAATTATTTGTATTGGTAAATTGAATGAAAGTTCTAACATGTAATTTGTTCTTCTTTTATAAATAGTTTACAGAGGATAAAGCGTGGGTAACTCACGACTGTCGCGATCATGACACTATACATACCTATGTATAGCACGTATACTAAGCTAACTAAAATAGCAAGTCAGAGAAATGGAAACTTAGGAAAATCTAAAGGAAGATAAAACGTTCGAGCCTTACCAGGAATATAAGATGCTAAGTAATCTTCCTAAGTAATCTCCTCCAGCTTTTTCTAGTTTGATCAATAATTATTAGTACATGTTAGGAAAATAAATAGAATTTTTGTTCTCAAGCGAGGTATAATTTAAATTTTGTATGTACACAAAAATGTTAAATATCTGTAATAAACATGATATAATCAATTTTTTTACATAAAATTATATTGTATAGGCTATTGTTATTTAAACATTTTAAATTGGATGAAGGAAAAAAATGACGCAAATAAAACGTAGGACATTTTAATTAAAGAGACTAATATAGAGATTTATCTACTTAACTGTGATTAAATCATCTCCACTTAACGCTCTACCTCTTCTATTAATTATGCTTCGTTAAACTATGATTACAGAGGATGGGTTTTTTGATAAAATGACATTCTGACAAATATATATAGATCGATATATATAGATATAGATAGACAAATATATAGATTCTTACAACAGTAGTTATGAATGAACAGTAGTTATTGTATCAATTCCGTTCTTCAGAAGCTTCATTTGTGAAAAGACAATTCGCCAGAATATGGACTCACTGTAGTTATAGCTATAGGATTTCAATCTAGTTGACAGACTTGCTTTACGTAGAGAATATCTGTCTCTTGTTCTACCTTATCGCGATTCTCTCCTCATCTTATACGCTTTGTCGAGCAAAGTAATATTGGCATATATCTCGGCTCTGGTTACAACCATTAGTTTCCGCCTAAACGGTTAGAATCACATAGCTCGCGCTCTACTCTCGTTTATTCAACATTCAGGCCATATGGTCGCATGCGACGAGTTTTATGTTAATTCCGACCGATTACAATACCTTTCTTTCGTTTACAAGGAATGACGAGACTGGCAGTTGCGTGATTTCCAATGCAAAAGCCGCGATATCTGCACGATAACCTAATCTCAACCGATTTTGTTGTACTATTCTTATGTGGACTTCGTTTGTACCACTTTCGTAACAAAAATAGAATACGTAGAACACAGCATTCCGTTATGCGATATTGTCGATTCCTAACATCCGAAAAATCAGAGATAATTTTTTCCCTACAGTTGTACATTTGTGTGAAAAATTACGAACGTAAAGTTGTTTGGTGCATGCACAGTCCTCCCCTATTCTGCATTTGCGTGGACATGCTAGAAAGATTCACTTTTCCACGGTGAAACTGTATGTATTATAATTTCATTTTTACAAAGGTCGAACATCCTACTATGCATAAATTTAATATTAATATAAGCAGGTTTCGTGTTAAGTATTACATCTGACGTATAAGCACACGTGTGTACGAGCCTTGGTTTTAAATGTCTTATAGTAGACACCGAAAAGATTATTCAGTTGGATATCTGATTCAACATTGTTGAAGTGATTACCACTTCTAAGAAAACTCTACATCTGGCCTTTTTAGTTTCCTCAAGCACTGAAGCCATCGACAGCGCGTAGACAAAAGACTGCGACGAAGTCAGGCCATAAACAGTAGACAGGCGACGTTGGCTTCGGGGTTTTTCAGTTATTAGGTAACACAGCTAGCGTGCGGATCTGGACCAGCTCAAATTGTATTTTTACTTATTACACTTCTATTTAAATATATTTTCTACCTTACAATTTATCCACGTGTTTTCTCTGTTTACACACCGAATAACCTCAACAGGTTATGGGCCCAGGGCTGTAAATTGCAAGGTAGCAACGTGAAGTGAAGAAATTGTTAAAGTGTTGTGCTTAGTAAAATAAGGGATAGTGCTAAAATGGAAATGCGAAGGTCGAGATGTTACGCGGCGAAGAAAATTGGCTCCAGTGGCGTTTTGTTATGCGTACACTTTTGGAGGAAGATGACGACCTGATCAACGTGTGTGAAGGGAATTTGTGTCATCCAGGTAACAGCGCGGAGAAAGAAATCGCTCGTGGAAGATTTTTGAAAGCAGATCGATTAGCGAGAAAATTAATCGTGACCTCAGTAGGAAAGAAACCGTTGGATCTTCTTTTATGTTGCACGACAGCACATGAAATGTGGAAAAAGCTGAATACAGTATATGACATGAAGTCGGATGAGAATTTAAATATGGTCCAGAAGCAGTTCTTCGATTTTAAATGGGAAGAATCTGAAAATGTCTCTTACAACCTATCAAAGTTGGAACTCATAGCGGCGAAGATGAAAGCCCTTGGGAGTGAAATTGGCGAGAAAATGCTGATAACACGCATTTTATCGGTGTTACCAAACAAATTCGATCATTTTCACAGTGCGTGGGATTCCGTAGAAGAAGAAAAGAAGACCTTAGACAGGCTTAGTACCAGGCTGATGACGGAAGAAATTAGATGGAAGAAAGACGACCAGGAAACACCGGTGGCACTGGTAACAAAAGGTAATAATTATAAAAGGGAACAGCAGAAGCAGTCAAGTAAACGCGAATACGAGAAACAAGGACCAAGTTGCTTTAACTGTGGAAAAGTTGGCCATCTAAAGAAGGATTGCTTTAGATGCTTTATATGCAAAAGGAAAGGCCACACCAGCAAAAACTGTTTTAAAAATAACAAAAGAAGCAACAGTAGAGACAACCAGGAACCTAGAAACCAAAATCGGGATCACAGCGGAATTAGTCTATTAGGAAGTACCTCAGCGATACAAACGGCAAACCCTGATGTTTGGATAATCGACTCAGGAGCTACGGATCACATGACAGGACGACGGGAATGGTTCAGCGTTTTCGAAGAATTCGATAACACGGTGAAGGTAGAGATCGGCGATGGTACGTTCATGGATGCGTGCGGCAAAGGAAAAATCAGAGTAGAGACTTTTGTGGACGGCAAATGGGTAACATGTACAATGAACGATGTTCTATACGTACCAGGTATGAAAAGAAATCTGTTTTCGATTAGATCTGTCGCAAGAAGGGGCATAGATTTTTGTATTTCAAAGGAAGGGACCAATTGCATATTTTTACAAAATCAGAAAATAATAGCAAGAGGTTCTGTTATCGGAAATTTGTATAAAGTAGATATGCGAGTTATCATACCGTCAGTTTGTAATTTTAGCAATAGAGCGGAGTCAAACGCGGACACATTGCAGTTATGGCACGAACGGCTATGTCATCAGAACATCAGACATGTTAAAGAATTCTTAAAGAATTCAAATATGAAAGTTGTAGAGGATAATAACTTTTTCTGTGAAGGTTGCGCGTACGGAAAACAGCATAGATCGAGTTTTCACGAGAAAATCAATCGGGCGACTAAACCTCGCGAAATTATTTATACGGATGTATGTGGACCTATGGAAGTCGAGTCATTAGGCAAGAAACTGTATTTTCTGACATTTAAAGATGATTTTTCAAAATTCACAAAGATTTACTTCTTACGACGTAAGTCAGAAGTAATTGAAAAACTAAAAACCTTTTGCCTAGAAGTTGAAAATCAATTTAAGGATAAAATTAAAGAAATTCATAGTGATGGAGGGAAAGAATTCCAAAATAAAGAAGTCAAAGAATTTTTAAGAAGTCAGGGAATTAGGCACACGATTAACGTCCCATACACTCCTGAACAGAATGGTGTCGCAGAAAGGGAAAATAGAACAATAGTAGAGGCAGGTCGGTCGATGCTATATTCGAAACCAAATCTACCGCTGTTCTTATGGGCCGAAGCCATGAACACAGCAGTACATGTCATGAATAAGACGGGGCCGACAAGACAAGATAAGAAAACACCATATGAACTGTGGTACGGGAAACCGCCGAATTTAGAAAAGTTTAGGGTTTTCGGTACTGAGTGCTTTGCTCACATACCTGCGGAGAAAAGGACAAAACTTGACAAAAAGGCTAACAAAGGATATTTGGTAAGCTATTTAGATGACGGACGAGGGTATCGAGTGTACGTGCCAACAGTAAAAAATGTAATATTAAGCCGTGACGTAATATTTAAGCCCGAACTAGAAAATGCGAAATTCGTAAAATTAAGTTTACCGAAAATTGTCGAGCGCGAAGATGTGAGTGCGCAGAGCGATAGAGCATGTACGTATGAAAGTGCAGAGAGTGAACATGAAAAACAACCTCATGGAACTAGCGACAATGTGAGACAATTGAGAGATAGAGATAAGATCAAACGAACCGATTTTTATGGTAACCCAGTAACGTACGTAGCGGAAAAATTACCGGTGGATTTTAACGAAGCGATGAGATCCGAAAAGAAAGAGTTATGCGAAACAGCTATGAATGATGAAATGAAATCGCACCATGAAAATAAGACGTGGATACTTGTAGAAAAAACTAAAGATCAGAAGGTACTTAGCAATAGGTGGGTTTTAACGATAAAGCTAAATCCGGACAACTCGGAACGATACAAAGCGCGACTTGTAATAAAAGGGTGTTCACAGAAAGAAGGCATAGATTATAAGGAAACATATAGTCTCGTTGCTCGGTTTGACACAATTAGATTAATGCTCAGTATTGCAGCCAAAAATAATTTACACCTCGGACAGTTCGACATTAAAACCGCATTCTTATATGGAAGTCTGAAAGAAGATATTTATATGAAACAACCTAAAGGTTATGATGATGGTACAAATCGGGTTTGTAAATTGCTAAAAAGCCTATATGGCTTAAAGCAGTCTCCAAGATGTTGGACGGAATGTTTCACAAAATTTATCTCGAACTTAAAATTTTATCAGAGTAACGCAGATCCTTGTTTTTATATTTATACAGAAGACGACAAATTAATGTTGATGACCATATACGTAGACGATGGACTGGTAGCAGCTTCAGACGAATCTTTAATTGATAAATTCTTCGATGATTTAAATAAAGAATTCAAAATTACGAGTTCGAAAAAAGTAAAGAGTTTTCTTGGACTTGAAATTAATAGATTAGAAGATGGTTCAATATTCATTCATCAGAGTAGGTATATCGAAAACATATTGGAAAAATTTAATATGAATGAGGCAAACAGTGTTTCTACACCTATCGAGACTAATTGGAACGAAAGTAACATAGGCGATAATGATTGTAACGCACCATACAGAGAAGCCGTAGGGAACTTAATGTTTTTACAAACCATAAGTAGGCCAGATATTAGTTTTGCAATAAATATAGCGGCGAGACACTTAGAGAATCCAAACCAGTATCAATGGAAATTAGTCAAACGAATTTTGCGCTACATAAAAGGGACCGCAGACATGGGACTCTTATATACAAAAGCAGGCAGTCTCGAAACCTTTAGCGACGCTGACTATGCAGGCGACAAAGAAACAAGAAAGTCGACATCAGGCGTTGTATGTAAGTATGCGAATGCGGCCATCACATGGCAATGTAAGCGACAACAATGTATAGCTCTATCTACGACCGAAGCTGAATATGTCAGTGCAGCCTCAGGAGCGAAAGAAATTATGTGGCTAAAGAAAATATTTCTTGAATGTAAATTAGAGATCCTTAAGTATATGCTATGTGTAGACAATACTAGTGCCGTGAAATTAATTAAGAATCCAGAATTCCATCAAAGAAGTAAGCATATTGACGTAAGATATCATTTCTTGCGAGATTTATGCAATAGAGGCGAAATTGATATAACGTATGTAACAAGCGAAGAGCAATTGGCAGATATATGTACAAAGGCGTTGCCAAAACCGAGATTTGAATATTTAAGGAAAAAGTTAGGTTTGAAAAGTAAAAAAGATATTAAGAGGTAATTGTTTGTAAACATGTAGAGTTTTTAGGGAGGGTGTCGAAGTGATTATTACTTCTCAAAAAAAAAGAGGAAAAACTCTACATGATCTGTTTAGTCTTCTAGTTTTTTGTGTAATAAATTAATTTGTATGGAAAAGAGAAAGGCGGCTGGCAAATGTACTTGAGAAGGCATTGACAAATTAATTTTCAGATATTTACGACAAGAGTTAGAAAATATTAAGAGATAATTTGTAAATTTGAGATAATTGTTTGTAGGGATGTAGAGTTTTAGGGAGGGTGTTGAAGTGATTACCACTTCTAAGAAAACTCTACATCTGGCCTTTTTAGTTTCCTCAAGCACTGAAGCCATCGACAGCGCGTAGACAAAAGACTGCGACGAAGTCAGGCCATAAACAGTAGACAGGCGACGTTGGCTTCGGGGTTTTTCAGTTATTAGGTAACACAGCTAGCGTGCGGATCTGGACCAGCTCAAATTGTATTTTTACTTATTACACTTCTATTTAAATATATTTTCTACCTTACAATTTATCCACGTGTTTTCTCTGTTTACACACCGAATAACCTCAACAAACATCAATATTTTACTAGGAGATAACATGTTAAGAACACGTTGGTGGATGGCATGGGAGATGATGAATGAAGACATACTTCTGTGAGATACATAAAATAGTAGTCAGAACGTATTTTGGCGCTTGGGAACAGCAACAGCTGGTGATACTGTCATACACCTCCATTTATAAACTTTCGAAAATCGATGTGATCTTCAAACTTTAGTGTATTCTGTTTCACAGCACAAAATGTTTCCGAAACGTACGTTTATTGTTACAATGAACTTGACTAATGGCTCTGAAATACTATCCTTGAAAAAACAATGGGGGAATTGGAGCAAAAAAAAAGAAGGAAATAAACAAAGACCTTGTTGGTTCGTAAAAATAAAATATGCTACAGGAAAAACTTTTTCCAACGGATTGAGATGCGACAAGCTTTAAAAGCTATGACGCGAATCGAGCGTTTGTCTACAAGAGCGCATTTTCGGTGGATATATAGATATACATGTATATGTGACGAAATATACTAAAGCAATATTGACCCTTTGTCGCTGAAAGTATCAAACTACAAAACTTCCTTTCAAATTTTCAGAATAAGGAAATCAGGATCATGATAAATAATTGGAACATAATTAAAAATAATATATCTTCTCTATAAGATAATGAATACATTGGTTCATTTAGAGTATAAAATTCATAGCTATGAAATAACTAAAACTCTGATGTATTATTAAAAATATACGTTAGGTTGTATGTAGTGATACATACAAAGATTACATGTACAAACCCATAATTAACACAATGCTACCGCAACTATTCTGCAATCTACCTTGCCCAAAACACTCTTCCAGTCACCTCCAAACTCTTCAATTCTCTCCACCTAACCACCCACAAACCATTCACAAACATGCAATTCTCGACAAAAGAAGAACTTGTCGTCAGTTGTCCTTAACATCTCGTTCATTCATTTGGTCCCTATCCCCCTATTTCCTCCCACTGCGATGATCGCACTACATTTTTCCACGTCTCTATTCTATTCTCTGGATGACCTGAATTCTCGAGCAGTCGAGTGACGATTGATCTGTACAATTGATCGATTTCTGTTTACTACAGCCATGCACGAAATTTCGTCTTGGAAAGCGATGTTGTGATTTCGAATGCTTGGACCATGTAAAAAACATTACCGGAACCGGTGAAATTTATGTCCTTGAGGATAAGAAATCCTCCAGCTCCTCGACTCACCAACAAACGCTACTCTGGGTGATGAGCTCAATGGTGCTGTTGCGGCTATTTTAATTTTTCAACAAGGATCCAGATGGCGCCGTTGACGAAATTCAATCATTATAAACGTCAACGATCAACATCAGACATCAGGCAATTTCATATTTGTGACTTATTTCTTCTGTGTTATTTCTTCTAATTTTATTGTTAGTTCTTCAATTTGTATTCCAAAAGATTGAACTCTTTTTACGTGCGTGTGTGTTTTTCTTTTTTTTGTAACTCGTCGAGTTGCAATTCTAATTTTTGCACTTCCTCCTTCATGTCCTCTATGTGCTTCTCGAACTCTTGTGTCGTCCTGTCTTTGTCGGAACATTCTACTTGAAGATCAGCAAGTTGATGCTCGGGATCGTAATTCAATTTTTGGTCGTTAGCAGTAATAAGCTCACGTAACTTCACTTTTGAACTTGATCTTGTTTGGTCTTGATTGTGTTTTCGTGGTGCTTGTGGTGTTCTACAGTAATCGTAAAAGTAAGTAATCGTCACGTTGCTTGCATTTTTAGTGCACATTGATACACTGCACTCTGCAGTTCTCCTATTTTCAAACTTGCTTCATTTAAGGTAACTTTATGAATTTCCGATTGATGCTTTAACATTTGATGTAAGTCTTCTACTGCTGTTTCACGTTCTTTCAACTGTTCATTAAATTCGTTGTTTAGCATATCCACTCGAGAAATTTCGAGTTCTTGAGCATCGTTTCTTCTTTTAGAAATTTGGCTTATTTTCTCTCGCCTGCTGCTACATGTTGCTGTCATTTTATCAACTTCTTTCTTCTTTTTTTTCTTTTTTTTTTTTTGAACTTAAAATCTTGATGTAAGGTTTGTGTTTCACTATATGATTTATTATTATTAACTAGTTCAACATTATTCTCAGTAGATTTTTTTTCGCGTGATTTTTATACTTATTTAAATAGTTTAACATGAGCAAATGCATCGTACGTCAGATATACCATTTTTAATAAATTGTCGCCTTTACAACTCGAGTTACCTCTGAACGAGTCGCATGATTGATCAATAAGCCATGAGTAATTATGCAAATTCAGTTTTTTTTTCATCTATTTATTTGAATATTATAATATTATAGTCTTATAATATTATAAGACTTTACATTGAATATTTTATTAAAATTGTAAGTTTTTCATAAACGCTTCAAAATCCACAGTCTATTGATCAACTCCTCTATCCTTTCTCTTTTTCCTCACTAAAATAGATAAATTCCTAATGTAGTTCGTGGATAATATTTTTTTTTTTTTTCTAAAGCAAATCACATTTATCATCTGATATATTTTTTGAAATAATTTCTGTCTGTACATTTTCTTCTTTTTCCTTACTCCTCTTTCTCTTTCTAATGAATTCTTTTTATTCCGTAAAATAGTTTTTGTATATTCAATTTTGTTAAGTGCAATCCTTATTTCTGATAACTTACTTTTATTAGATAATTCTTGTGAATCTTCTACTACATCTTCCATATCATTTTGAGTGCGGCTTCTACCTTCAGTAAATTTAATATCTTGAACCGTATCATTAATTTCAATAGCTCTTTCGGTATCAAGTAAATCGCACTTATTATTTAATATACCTTTTGAATTGACTTCTGTCTCTGTAGTTTCTTCTTTTGTATCTTCTTCGAGTTTTCTTCGTTCTTCTAATCCACCCTTCTCATTTTCTAGGATCTTCCTTGTTGTTACGCCGCCTAAAACATCTGCACGCCAGCCCGCGCCAGCTCGCGCCACCGGACAACAACCGGCCTGCGTAACGTCACTTCGACCCTCAATAAACCTAAGGACCCACCATAACTTTCACTTCCCTGTATTGTTTCGCCTTGTGTCTTCAATCCGTTTGTCTTGAAGAATTTCTAAAGCTTAAAAATATTCTCGAAACACAGTCGGTTTTTAGAGAGGTCCTTGGGTTTATTAGGCGTACTTAAAACACGGAGAAAGCGGGTATGCACCCATTAGGAAAATCCGAATAGCCCTCTAATAAAACAAGCTATGTTTTCCTCACGCACACAGTCATCTATCCACCACGATGGTAGGAGACTTCCTACTCATCCCTTCGAGCAGTAGTGCAGGCATGACCAATCGACACCGCGGTTCGTTACCCTCACTTTTCCTAACGAAAGTGGGAACAACGAATCCGCGTTCTTTAGGCACAGGGGCACACCCACACCTAACTTTTCTTCTGTATTAGAAAAAGAGCGACAGTCAGTCTAAAAACTAACGCCTAACGCGGCAGTCTACACATAGCGCGAGAGTCGCTTACTTCACGAAAATATTTTGTCGGTTCTCGGTGTTGTCGAACATACATCTTCTCTCCTAAATATATTATAGTGCTAAGTCCATTAATACATTAATTTCCATTATAAGAGCCCTGCTCTAGCGTACATATCTATCACATCTTCGTGCGACAAGTTGTTAACTATTTATTTCTCTACGTCAGTGTAATCTAAGTGTTGGAAATATATAATTTATTATTCAGTGAATCACAGTGTTATACAAACTCAATCACCCCTATTATCTCAACGGAAATCAGGGGATCGATCAATTCGTGGTGTCGATTGTTATAATCGTAACGGGGATTTACGACCCCCGTTGACGTCTCTCCTCGCGGTTACGTCTCCCCGCAATTGGTCGGAATTTACACTTGTATTTTCATCTTCTTTAACTTCGACTTTATCCGATCTCCTAGGTCTGCCTCTATGTTTCGCTTCATCAGTTGCTATTACACCCGTTACTGCATTATCATTTTCTACAGATTTATACCTATCGCTATCACTAGCTGTGTTCGTTAAAAGAACTTCCCTTCGTTGACGAACTTATCAGTTGTTTCGTTTTCACTATCTGAAATTGATTTTTGTTTAACACCTCTCTTTTCTTCTTTGGCAAATTTATTTTCTACATTTTCCGATGCCTTTTGTTTATTAATTATTTCAGACTTGTCTTCGATTAATTTCGTCTTTAAAGCGCTTCGCAAAATTTTATTTGTGTTTGATTGTCTGGTTTGATTATAAACAATTTCTTCAAATTTTGGCGAAGTAGCAGGCTTTGCAGCAACATTATAACGGCTGCTCCGTTTACTACTATCTAACATAGATGGAGATGGATTCTTGTCATCTTTATTCTCTAAAGACTTCTCTTGTGTATTAGCATCTAAATTTCTCGACATAAGATCTGCTGAAGTTTTTGATTCTGTAGTGTCACACGCATTTTTCGCTGTCATCATTTGGTCTTCTTCTATAAGCAAATGTTCATTATTGTAACCATTATCTCTTGCTTTTTGTATGGATTCTAATGATATATTTTGTTCAACGTTGTCTATTGATTTTGTATCATTTTCAGCAGTTGATTTACTAACTGCTTCTAATTCCTTCGTTTCAATTTGGTTTTCTTTATTTGTATCGCCGTCCAAAATATTTCTCATTGAAATATTATCCTTCTTGTTATGATCTTTTTCTGCTTCTCCTAAACTTTTACTATTTTTGTCAAACCATTCTTGTAAATTTTGAGTATCTTGTGACGAAGATGGTGACAAATCATTATACAATACTGCAATATCTTCTTTCCTTCGTTTCACAGACTCTTTCTGGTATTCTGTTGAGCTATTGACATCAAACATTAAGTCTGTTTTAATGAAAATATAATCCTGTGAAGCGGTGTCAATTGATACTTTCTTTTCATAAGAATTTTCTACATTAGACTACAATTCTTTTGAAAATTCTTTCAAAACCATTTCTTCATTTCCTACAGTAACGTCTGTTTTCTCCAAGCTTTTGTTCAAATTATTAGAAACTAAACTACCCTGATAACTCCGACTAGTCGCTGCTTTAATAGTCTCCTTTAACAGTTTTCTTAACTTGATTTCGTTCTGCTTCTGCATAGCGTCTAGTATGGCCCGAATACTTGGATCCACACCAGTAGCCATAGCCAAGCCGGTGAAAATTATCCTTTGTTCCGTGGTATATATAGGGTAAAACGAATGGTAGACCGCAGCATAGTGGTTTCCAACGATCCACACTTGTTCTAATTCCTCACTCAACGTCTTTCGTGTCCATTGACGTAGAAAAATTCTTTTATTATAAAAATATTACTTCTAAAATCCCCGCTTTAAGGGACCAAATCACATGGCTAAAATTTTTAATCTTTTTGATAGATAGTCGCTGTTGATACTTAACCGAGTATGGTCATATAGTCGGTTAAATAAAATTTCCATCCTTTCAAATATATATTATATTCGTCAGTGGTAAATGTTATCTGTGTTGGCATAGTGAATAAATATATTGACATTCCGTGTTTTAATCAGCAGAATCGTAATCAATACGTGTTTTCTATGTGTATAAAGTGTTAAAAACTTACTTGTTATAGCCGTGGGAGATGGTGATCTGTTAGAAAAAATGGATCACAAAATTGATCTGGAGTATAATTTTCAAGGACAACAGTTTTTATTGCGTCATAATGTTCTCATGACGAGGAAACAGAAATGTTATAGTCCTTACACGGATATAACATGTTCTTTTGGAAAAAGCTGTTTAAAATTTCATTAACCTTTACTCTGTATTTATTATGTTGTTGAAAGTATGTTTCAAATAACAGTTAATATAAGCATCAAAATAAATAAACAACAATTAATTAGATAATAGATCGTAATAATATAATATAATGGGTGTAATAATAAATAATAAAGCTTAGAAAATGTGCTCTTGATGAAGCCGGTGAAAATTATCCTTTGTTCCGTGGTATATATAGGGTAAAACGAATGGTAGACCGCAGCATAGTGGTTTCCAACGATCCACACTTGTTCTAATTCCTCACTCAACGTCTTTCGTGTTCATTGACGTAGAAAAAAGTAAGTTATTGTAATATCGGAATATATTAAAGGTGTAATTTTGTCCGATTAATTATAATTTATTAATAATGGATTGAAAATACAGATATTAGTTAGACAGAGAAACGATGTTTGATTAACAGGAAAACTAAATGCAACGCTCGTATTTACATCAAATAACTTGACAACTATTTGGTAACTCTCTCTCTCTCTCTCACTAGCAACTCTAACACTCGACACACTCGCAACTCAATTCTAACGACTCTATGCTTCGACGTCTCGATCAACTCTGAACCTCGCCAATGCATTCCTGCTCGGTCCTGCACACACACACACACACACACTTTTCGGCTCACATACTCTGGCCTCTCGATTGCCACTCCTTGAAATATGAAACCGTACTTCTGTTTTGACGCTGCTTATCTTTTCTCGCGTCACTGTTACTAGGCGCTCTTGGATGTAAACAAACCACAAAAAGACGGCGTACACGGTGTTTTCTAATTTCAGCCGATCTCCAATCAAAGCTATTCTACGATATTACATTATCGTATAATAATAAGCTTTTAATCGTTTAATAATAACTCGTCAAGTAGAAATTCCACACGAAGCATTGTGAAGAATAATACTTGAAGAAGATCTATGTTCTTACGAGATTGGCTGTGTACAAGAACTTTGTTGGATAGATTGTATCGTTTGACGAAAATTTTATTGTTGAAAGTTAAGAAAGTTGGAAAGAAAACCCACGCTGTCTCGAAGATGTCTTGTTTTTCAGATGCTGTAAATTGACAAATAACTAGATATTAGTATTGACATTATTTGATGTCATATCTGACCTTAAAGTATAAATAAAATCAATCTAGGAATTAATGAAATTTCAAACATTTTTTCTAAGAAAACAGAAGTTTTGTTCCTCCTAATGAGTATCACATGATGCAATAGAAAAATAATTTGACATTGAAAATCGTGTCAAGATCAATTTCGAAGCTATAAAATCGTCTTAAAAAAACGCTGTGATAAAAAATTTTTTGACACCTTGTACAAAGGTGTATATCAACGTAAGTGTACCTGTATGTCTATATTCGAGATTATTTATCTATTCAAGATAGCAAAGTAAAAATACTATATAGAGGATTTAATTAATGTGTGGATCAACGTATGTATCACTATATGTAACAATAATATTGACTGTATATGTACGTGTGTAAGAAAAGATTTCCGGTTTACAATGTTTACGATACTGATATAAAAATACCATATAGAGGATTTAATTAACGTGTATATCTACGTATATATCATTATATGTAACAGTAACATTATGTGCATATGCGTATAATATTGGTTAAATGTTAAATGTTAATATTGGTTAAATGCGTTAAAGTGAAATGTTATTTACCTATTCAAGATAGCAAAGTAAACATACCATATAGAGGATGTTACTGTTAACACTCGGTATTCTCGTATTCAAAGTATTTAACCAAATAATTTGGGAATCCAGCGGACGAGCTTGTATTTAATATGATTATATTTAATATAACAACTTTACTCAATATACGCGTAGGATTTTAAATGTCATGAGGGTTGCAGCGGACTCAATTTTAATGTACCTCGATATCTTAGCTTCTTATAATATCCTAATAAAATGTTATTTATCGATTACAATTGTCCTGTCGTATTTTATAGTGTTTGCTTTATAAATGTGAACTTTATTCAAAAAGAGTTCATCGATGATTATCCATTACAGGTTGTTAATAAACCTGAATTATGCACAAAGGAATTGCCGTTAATAACTTAAGATTCTCTGCCCGTCGTACAGGGTATATATAGTAATTATTCTCGACGATCGTAACGTTTAAGTCCAATTCGAGCTTATAGTCCCATGCGAGTTAAACAACGACAATAGTTTGAATTTCTATTTGTTCGTTTGTCGTCTGTTTATACCCGGAGCACCTGCTGTAAACCAATACAAAATTTATTAGATCTATAAATAACACATATAAAACTTATTAATTTATAATTAATATAAAATAGGAGAGCACGAAACTTCCTATTTTATGGATATGTTAAATCTTTGTAAAAAATACCATATCATTAGTATCATTTTAATCGTTCTAAAGGATTTAGCCGCATAAAGCTGTGACCCTTGGAAGAATCGATGTTCACGCGTGACAAATTGAAATTGTGCGAAGGTTCCGGTACGAACATCACAAGCCGAACATCGATACCAGGGGCACAGGCACATGTTCTGGGTTCATTATATATTTATAAAGGGCTGACGATTCAGTGGATGGTCCGGGTAAATTTAAATTGTAAATGAACGCATTGCTGGTTTCAAGTAAAAGCCTGGATAAGAGCGGATATGGTATGAGAGTCTGTCGTGGAAAGGGGAACAGGCCGCTTTTATTTGTAAAGTTTGAATCTCCTCGATATTGAAGATGTTGAAGCTGCAAGTATGTATTTCATTTTAATCCATTCGAGACCGAGATTTAATTGTAAGACGATACCTAGGTGTCGGTACGATCTGAATGTTTAGTTGGAATGATTCTGTGTTTTACTCTCTCCAGGGTATCCTTTTCATACTTTGATTTTAAATCGATGACAATCTTAAATAGTATGCCTCATATTTTTAAAATATAAAATTATATACTATGTTATTCTATAATGTATTATGTACAGTTATATATATATATATATATATATATATATATATATATATAATAATTCTATATTGAAAAAAATATGAAACTAACATGATATATACATTACTACATAAGTTATATATAAAATATGTATATTATACCCTTGCCTACTGACTGATATGAATTTCTTTCGGTCTCGAATGCGTTAAAAGAGAGCGCAAAGAAGACGAAATTACATATTGTAATTAGTAAAACGACCTGAGAGGCAGACAGATACAAGAAAGAAGGAATATTATATTAGCGGCATTATCATGTTTTTGCTCTCTTTAAGTCTTTCATCGAGACAGACAATCTACAGGTATTAATCGACCAATTTCTCCAAGCTGATAACTTCGAATTGATGTTTATATATAAGAAGTGTTATGTGTTAATCTGTCTAAATGTTTAAAAGGTGTTATAAATTAAATGTTGTTAAACGATACGTAATTGCCTTTTGATCGTAAATTTTACTATCAAGGGGTCTTTTATGTATGCGTAATCATTGTGAATTATAACAATTTATGTGATCGATATTAAAGGTGTTTAAAAGCATGTATTTTTTCTATATTATTATTCTCCTATATTATTATCCTATATTATTATAGCATTCCTATATTATTATAATATCCAATTACATGTTGATACACAAGATATACAGATTATTATTTATAACGTTTTGGTTTTCTTAATTGAGTCATTCATTTAGTACAAATGATAAGAAATTAGTAATAATTCACAAAAAAGGGATATTGTAGTAGAAATATTATAAAAAAACATTTTCTGTTTTAGTGTAGAGTTACTCCTTCTTACAGTCAGTGTCGTACAAATCTGTACGTCTCTGAGAAAATGTAGGTATCTGAGCCCTTACTTCCTCAACAACTTTTAGATCTGATAGAAAAAAGAAACATACGAAGTAATAAGTAATGCTTACTAATAAATTCAACAAATACAGAGGAAGATGGCTAAATCGATAAATTAAGGAGACTAAAAATTAATTACATCATGGATCTCTCGCTTTTAATTTTAAGCTGTAAATTACCGATATCGGTGACTTTTTTTTTTTTATTTATTTGTTGAAAATTTTTTTTTTTTTTTTTGATATCGGTGACTGCCATATTCTCTTGAGTTTCCAAATCGTAAAGAATCTTTCCCCAGGGATTGGTCAACTGTGTATGTCCCCATACGACGTAACTTGCTTAAGGAACACGAGCCGGTGATATGCAGGCAACGTATAATTGATTATCATTCGCTCTGAAACGCTGAAGTAATGACCAGTGCAGTGGTCCAGTGGTCATATTGAATGCCGCTGGATATATCAGCATTTGGCAACCTAACCCAGAGAAGCAGGAAATATGAAGCCACCGAATACCAATTAACTTCTTAGTTGCACGGTTCACATTCCATCATTTCTGAATATGCGAGGACAGTCCTCTTATTGTGCTTTTAATTCTTTTATTTGTTTCATTTTCAGCAAATATACTGGTTTTTTAAATTAAGCTTCTTTTTATACAGAGTTACAGGTTATATTAATTTTATATAGAATATATTTAAGAAAGATATTTAATTTTTTGCTAGTTAAGTATTGATCGATTAAGTTACTGTACCTTTGTTCCGATAAATGCGTGCCATTTCCTCGAATCTAATATCATAGCAAATGCCAATACCTATTTTGCAGCCCTTCACATCGAACGTCGTTAGGGAGTTACCAGGACTGAGTGAATCACTCTCTCGAAAAGTAATCTTATTAGGAATGTCGATGTCGAATAGATGTACCTAATAACATAAAAATGTGGTCGCTAATTCTATTGCTGCAACTTTTGTAATTTAATATCAAAGTTACCAACTCCTAAACTTTAATTATTTTTTATTTAATAACTGACAACGTTTTTATCACTTTCTTTTATTAAAAAATCTTATCATTTAATAATGTTTAAAAAGGAGAAAAAATAAGTATAATAATATTTTAAGTATGTGAAAAATTTATACAACAACAAACACATTACAACAAAAATGGGCGTTTCCCGTATCATAACGTATTTTATAAACCGTAAATTATAGAATTGGTTATAGTATACGTATGTACATATGTATATTCCTAAATTATTCCTAGATAGAGTCACTTTCTTCACCCCAATATTTTCAAATTCAAAGCCATAAAGGAATATATTACATACCTTTCGGTGTTTTGCTATCAAAGTTCCATCGGGACCCCAAATAGTACAGGTATTGTACAATTTATCGCCCTCTATTTCAGGCATCGTACCACCAACTACATAGATGTTGTTTTCTTTAGCTGCGTTCGATGAAGCAACGCTCGTTTCATCATCAGGAATACTCTCGGCGTATTTTGGAAAGTACTTTGCATTGCAATATTTCAATTAATGAAAAATAACTGTCTTTTGTTCCAACCATAAATTAAATTGAAATGTTTGTCAGTTTTTTATTTTTTAAATTATTAAAATAACTAAGTTTTATATTTCGACTTAATTAAATATGCAATTACTTAGCTAATAGTATATATAATAAATTGTTTCTACAGGTTCAAAATGAAAAATGAATATTTAGAAATATTTAATTACGACAATGCTATTTGTGTTAGCATCAGTGGATTGTTACTCAACGACTTTGCTAGTACTTTTTGAAACATAAAGTTAGTTTTCAATTAACACTTATACTAGAGGCGGAATTATAAATGCAAAATAATTGATAATACTAATTTATAACTACCTAATTATTAGTATGTTAAAAAATATATTTATACAAAAATCACGATAATCATGAAAATGGGGAAATCCTATATTCTCGAATCAATTCACAATTTATTTTGTATATTAATTAGATTCCGGGCTCATCAGTACGTACTCACTGGCGACATCGAGAAAATGTATCGGCAATTCCTCGTACGACCAGAGGATCGGAAATATCAAAGGATATTATGGCGCAGCGCGAGTGGAGAAACAGAAACATATGAGCTTAACACCGTAATACTCTTATCATAGAAATAGAAGCAGTCCTCAATTCCCGCCCGCTAACTCCTATCTCCACCGATCCAAATGATCTCCTAGCCCTCACTCCCGGACATTTCCTCATTGGCGATTCATTAATGTGCTTACGTGATCGAGATTTCAGAGACATTCCATCGAACCGACTCTCCAAATGGCAGCATATCCAACAGCTTAAACAACATTTTTGGAACCGCTGGCATAAGGAGTATTTGAACGAGCTAACCAACCGCAATAAATGGAGCAAGGGTGGACACAGCATCCAAAAGGGCACAATCGTCATCCTCAGAGAGGACAACGTTCCCTCCATGCATTGGCCTCTGGGCCGAGTTATCAAGGTTCATCCAGGCGCCGATGGTGTCATCCGGACAGCTACAGTTCAGACGGCAAAGAGCATTTTGGATCGGGGCGTCAAAAGGCTTGTCCCACTGCCAATTCAACCCGATCTCGAGAAACCCGAACAACTAGCCACCGAGACGAAATAAGATGGGAACTTCAACCACACCTCGCTAGTTTGATCGGTACCCTCTCAACGGGGTTAGGTTGAGAATGTTACGCCATGCGGCTTACCATAGGTCATATTCTTAACTATCGATCGCGGCACTATAATGTCGCAGACGGATCGTCGCGTCTGCCCGGCAAACAAACATTGTAGTGGCAAGCGCATGGTTCATTAAGCAGGGCGACTTCCAGAAACGTCGACTCGTGGCCGTTATTTTACCTCGCGTAGAAGAATGTGGCGTGATCCGAACGTAGTGGGGGTCGCCTTCCAGAAAAAACGAAAAAAAATCGAAAGGCGTTCAGAACTTTTCGAGAAATCAAACCGTCAACACATCTGATACGTCGCGTTTTACTTATCAATCAAAACGCAGTTACATTTTTTTTGTTCCTTTTATATCTTTCTAGTTAATAAGTTGTTGAAATAAACATTAATTTATTTGTGTTAATTCTGTGGAATTTCATTGAACTACCCTTACTATCATAATCGAAATAAGGGGATCGATCAGTTCGTGGCGTCGATTATTTAATCGTAACGGGAACTTACAACTCTCGTTGACGTGCTATCTCGCGATCGCGTCTCTCCGCGAACGGTCGAAACGCCTATTTTTTAACGAACGACGTCTCCCACTAGAGACTTTCTCTCGAGAGCGGCTAACATCCTTTTCTAATCACCGATATACAAATTGACCAATTAGCAGCAATGCCAATTTCCCTTACTTTCTGAACGAAGGTTGTCCTCGACGAATCCGATTTTTCCTCTGCAATATTTTTAAAGCTACACATTTCGAATTTTCTAATTATGCCGAAACAATTGCGTGAACCACTCTATATATTCCATACAATGAACTATTTTTTGCGTTTTAAAGTAGTTGAATATTTTATTAAAATACTCTGAGCAATTCTTAGGTTTCTGTGAAAACAAGATAACCCAAATGTAGTTGTGTTTCCTTCAGAATTATGCAGATTTTATTTGAAATATGTGAGGTGTAAGTGACCCCGACGTGATCGAGCTAATGAGATTTCAATTATCGTGATTCCGGGCGCGCTAACGATATGTCAAACAAGAATAAAACAGTTACGACCAGTGAAGAGTCCGCGTGCCTTTGACGATGCCCTAGAAGATAGTGCTATGGTTCTCCTTACTAGAGAGATAGCTCGCGGCGGCGAGCATCGCGGGCGATGAAGAAAAATCTACCGCCCTCCAAGGGTGTCTAGAACCTGAGTACTTAGAGCGAATCGAGGACATAGCGTTGAATCCCCCGGCCACCACAATATGATGAACTCAAGGACGAAACACTTCTCTCTCCTTTTCCTTTATTTGTCGGCTCTACATCCATCCCCCTTGCTTACTCAAGTTGTTGTTTGTCTATATACGATTCAGCAGCTATGGAACCACATATGGGCAAGATGGATTGACAGAAAGGAAGCGGAGGATTTTCGCGACGGAGGATGTAATTGAAGGATGAGCGTTCTAATGAATTGGTTTTGGTTTGTAAATATATTTGTTATGTTCTTGCAGCACTTCTTCTTTGCATTCTCAAGTCCCTTGGACGGCCTTTAGAAGAGAACAAAGACACAAATGATAATTGTAGCTGCTGGCTGTAGATGTCGCTGCTAGGGTACTGCTGTATTTTCTTTTCATTTAAGAATCGTGGTAGAAAAATCGGACTACGGTCGCCGGGATTTAAGAACCCAGATCCCGAACGTTCGTAACTTGAGGCGCTAACCACTGCGCTGCCGTTGTGTGGTATTAGTTAGTGTCGAGTTGTCGTATTTGTGCTGTCGAGTGCCGCCACATATGTATGCATTTATGAATTGAGTGGTTTACGAGTAATTACAATCGATATACATTACAAGTAATTACAATTTATTACAAATGACTCGCTGTGCATATTACTATAACAGTCAGTACTAATTCTATAGATCAGCAGCATTATAACTTTCCAATAAACAACCGAAAATCACGTCGTTGAATAATAAATGCATTCACTGTAGAACGAAATTATTATTACGAATATAAGAGAAACGATTTAAAAACCATGTATTTTTTCATTTAAATTATTTGCATTTGCAAAGGGAGATACAAAATTTTAACAACGTTGCAAATTACAAAGACACAAATTACAGTTTCGTGTTTACGTTATTGTTCAGAGTTTGTTGGAATACAACGATATTAATCGCATACAGGTGAGGTGATTGATCGAACGGATTCTTTCCTTCGTTGTTCAGCGATATCCTCATTAGCGTGCGTTCGTGAGATGTACCACAGCGGCTAGCACGTGCATGCTCTTTCGAGAATTCGGCGGAAGAAGCGTAGGAATATTTTTTTTTTATTTATTTGTTGAAATTACAATCAATTCTCGCGTTGAGAATTTTCAGTAATTTTTCTGGCGTGGCGCAGTGACATGGCTGTTTATTTACAATAAGTTAATACTTATTATAGTTAGGTATAATTTATAAGTATTATAAGTAAGTGCATATGCTTAATTTGGATAATTAAATGAATCTAACGTTTAGGTCTAGCGGGTAGTGCCTCTTCAGCCTGCGAATCTGGTCCGTCGTATCGAGTAGTCCAGTGATTAGGGGGTTTCGGTGTTTGTTGATTCTTTTGCTACATCTGTCGCTATATTTTGCTATTTCCTCTTTGACGGTGGGTATCTTGAGGTCGCGGTGTATTGTTTCATTGGTTACATACCAAGGTGCGTCAATTAGGGATCTTAGCGTTTTCGATTGAAAGCATTGGAGTATTTCAATGTTGGAGTTACTTGCTGTTCCCCATAGTTGGATTCCGTAGGTCCAGACAGGTTTTATTACGGTCTTGTAGAGGGTAATTTTATTCTGTATGTTTAGTTTGGAGCGTCGGCCCGTGAGCCAATAGAGTTTTTTTAGTTTGTCCTTTAGTTGCTTCGTTTTATCTGAGATGTGTGTCTTCCACGTTAGTCTCCTGTCCAGGGTCATGCCCAGGTATCAGACTGTGTCCCTGCTAGGAACTGTTGCATTGTTGATGGTGACCTGGGGGCAGGTTTGTTTTCGGAGCGTGAAGGTTACATGTGAGGATTTCTTTTCGTTGACTTTGAAGCCCCATTTGTGAAACCACTTTTCCATGGAGTCGAGACTTCGCTGGAGAGTGGATGAGGCTATTACCGGGTCTGCGTGGGTAGCTAATAGCGCTGTGTCGTCTGCAAATGTCGCTATTGTTATATCATTTGATATAGGTATTTCGGCAGTGTAGATGGAGTACAGTAGGGGTCCGAGTACACTACCTTGGGGTACGCCGGCTTCTATTGGGAATGTTGCGGAAGTGGCGTCTAGGCATTTAACCATGAATTGTCTATTGGTTAGGTAAGATTTTAGGATGGAGTAGTAGGGGTGAGGTAGGATCTTTTTAATCTTGTATAGTAGCCCTTCATGCCATACTTTGTCGAATGCCTGTTGGATGTCTAGGAAAACCGCTGAGCAATATTTTTTCTTTTCGAGTGTTTGGCTGATCGTATGAGTTAAGCAGTGGATTTGCTCTACTGTAGAATGATGTTTTCGGAAGCCGAATTGGTGATCTGGGAGTGTTTTCAAGTTCTCTAGGATTGGAAGGAGTCGGTTCGTGAGCATCTTCTCGAATAGTTTGGACAGGGTAGGTAAAAGACTGATTGGGCGATAGGAGCAGGTTTCGTATATCGGTTTACCGGGTTTAGGGATGAGGGTAATCAATGAGATTTTCCAGGCCTTAGGATAGTGTTCCAAGCGAAGGATAGCATTAAAAATCGATGTGATGACTGCTATCCCTTTTGTGGGAAGTTCTTTGATTGCTGTATTGCTTATTAGGTCGTGTCCTGCTGCTTTCTTGGGGTTTAGGCGACTGATTGTTTCCATAGTCTCTGCAGAGGAGAAGGGTTCGATAGGAGGGGACATTTGGAAGGGGGTGTGCAGGTATTCAGTAACGTCCGCGGCGGCTTTGGGGGAATGGGGTTTGAATACTTTTGACAAGTGTTTAGCAAACAGGTCGGCTTTTTCTATAGGGCTTCGCGCCCATCCACCTTGCGGACGGCGGATAGGTGGGATTATTTGTTGGGGGCGTGTGAGTTTCCTGGAGGCCTTCCATAGTGAGTAGTTGGCGTCGGCTGTGGGGGATAAGCTGGCGAGGTATTTATGGAAACAGTCGTTTTTATAGTTTTTTAAGGTTCTGGATAGCTTTCTAGTTGCGTTGTTAAGTTTGCGTTTGTCCTCCGGTGTTCTATGGGTCTGCCATACTCTTCTTAGTCTACGTTTTTCTGCTATTTTTTTTAGTATGTATTGGGGATATTCTTGTTTGCTGTTAGATGGCTTTGTCGGTGTGGAGAGGCGGATTGCGTTTATTATGCTCGTCTTTAAGTATTCCGTGGCTGCTTCGATATCTTCCTTTGTTTTTAGTGGGGTGAAGGCTGAGGTTGAGTGTGTAAAGACTTCTCTGAAGAGCTGCCAGTTGGTGTGTTGGTTGTGAATGGAGCCATTAGGTGTATTCTCGATGATTGTTGAACTGACTGTTGCTATCACGGGAGAATGATCAGAGGAGAGATCAGCCGAGGAGTTGATCTGGACGTGTCTTGATGGGATATTTTTAGTTATGAAGAAGTCGAGAAGGTCGGGTATTTTGTTGGTGTCAGTGGGCCAGTATGTGGGTTCGTATGTGGTGAGGTAGTTGAGGTTGTTGTTTATTATGCTGTTTAAGAGGTTTTCGCCTCTTGCTGTAACCAGTCTGCTGCCCCATTGGACGTGCTTGGCGTTATAGTCTCCTCCAACTATGAATCTATTGCCCAGGGTGTCCAGGAAGTTATCAAAGTCTTCTTTGGCGATGGAGTGTCTGGGAGGGCAGTATACTGCTGAGGTGGTGATTGAGCCATGACAGTCTTCTATTGCTACGTTTGTTGCTTGGAGGTAGTCTTTCTGGAATGATGGAAGTTCGTAGTGCTTAATACTTGCTTTGATTATTATTCCGGTGCCACCGTGGGCCTTTCCGCTGGGGTGTTGGGTATGGTAGAATTTGTAACCATTTATTTTCAGGTAGCTCTTGTCGGTGAAGTGGGTTTCCGATACGAGCATTACGTCGATTTGCTGGTGTTTTAAGAAGAGTTCTAGTTCAAGTTTGTGTTGCGCTAGACCGTTGGCGTTCCAGAGTGCTATGCGCCTTGGTTTTATTTTGAGTCGGGGCGTGCTAATTTTTCCACGATGAGTGTTAGTAGCGATAGCAAGTGATTTATTTGCTCTGATTGTTTCTCTATTAGCTTTTCAAGCCTTGAGGAGTGGTCTGTGTTAGGTGGGTTGGGGACACTGTTTTGGGGAAGGTTCCTTTGGCTGTTCGAGTTATTTTGGATGCCTTGTGCTGCTTGGGCATAGGAGGTTGAGGTGGAGATGAATTTGGTAGGACTGGGTGTTTGGTTGGTTGAGGGGGTTGGGGTAGTCGTGAATTTCGGGCTGGGTGTTTGGTTGGATACCTCTTTTGCTCTGAGCTTAAGGTACCTGTTCGCGTATAGTGTTTTGTATGCTGGGCAGCCTTTGTAGTTGGCAGGGTGGTCCCCTTGGCAGTGGATGCATTTCGATGGGGTTTCCGGTGATTTGGCGCACTGGTCAGTGGAGTGAGTGCCTGCGCATTTAACGCAGCGGAAAGTATGGTTGCAGTATTTCTGCGTATGACCGTACCTTTGGCACCTTTTGCATTGCACTATTTCTTTTTTCACGAGCGGTGGTTCGATCTTTACTATCGCGTTCATTAGGCGACTGATGTTGTAGATTTCCTTATTTTTCGGCTTTTGTTTAATGTCTAGGAAGAATAAGGATAACGGGTCTTTCGAGACTCTATGCCTTATATTACTTACGTTGATGACTTCGTGGCCGAGTTTTGAGAGTTCGTATTTGAGTTCGTCTATGTCTGCTGAGAGGTGTATGTTTCGTAGGACCACCCGGAAAGCCCTTTCCTGTTTGAGTTGGTAGGTGTGGAAGTTGGCGTTCAGGGTCCTGAGTGTCTTGGTGAGTTTTCTGTAAGCTTCTGGGTTCGTCGGCAGTATTTTTACTTTATTGTTGCTTATCTTAAGGTTATATTCCTCCTTGCTGATATCTCTCTCTAGGGACTTGATCATTGTCTGTATGTCAATGACGTCGTCCACAAATATTGGTGAGGGAGGGAGGATTCTCTGTGAGTGTTGGTTTGGTGGCGGTTCTACGATTTCCATGGCGTCGTTTGAGGATTCCAATACGGCGAACCTGTTGTGTGTGTTTATTTGCGTTGCTGTTTCTATTTTCCTTTCCTTTGTAGTATTAGCGTCGTTAGTGCGGAGAGTTCTGCTACACTTCTGCCACGGGGGGGGGGGGTAGCACGGGGTAGCTGCGAGTCTACTCCGGAGAGCCTGGTCGCGGTTACTGGGCCATCATCGAGCTAGTTAATTCGGAATGAACAACTAGTCGTGAGGCTGTGAGGCTAGTATTCGGGTTGGGGTTAGGTGCGTGGGATTTTCTTCTCCCTAAAGGGTAAGGGACACTTTGCTGTGTTCTCTTTCGACGGTTGGGCGACACGTGTTGTTTTCGGACTACGCTGGGCACTAGAGACACGTCTGCACACTTCGGCACTCCACAGCGAACTGCGTAGGAATATGGATGGAACATTCCCGATGGGCACGTCGAGAAGCTACTAGAAGGTTCTGTGGCACATGTGACGCCACACAGACACCCACACAGGTCACACTCATTACTGCATAGAGAGTGGGGTTCAAAACCTTTTCAAGGGCCATGGGTCACTAAGCCAGTCAGTCTGTGTCTGTGTCTGTGCCAGTCAGTCAACTGTCTACATTCCAGAACACACACACTTATAATTCCTGTAATAATTGTTTAATAAATATCACATTATATTGTTTCAACACAAACATTGTGTCTTCCACAGATTATTAATCTTAATTCCAAGATTAAATTCTAACAGAGCTTCCTCATAATTATGGTACAATTGGTAAAATGATGATTTTACATGAAAAAAGTAAAAAATATATTAGATAATTGAAATAACGCGATATAAATATAATTGAAATAACATCAGTAAGAACGGATGTTTTAAGCTTTCGATTTTGAGAAAACAGGGTATGAATATGTTTAGTTAAAAAGCAATCCGTGTTTATTCGAGCATTCACGGAGAGACGCGATCGCGAGAAAGCACGTCAACGGGAGTAGTAAATTCCCGTTGCAATTAGATAACCGATGCCACGAACTGATCGATCCCCTGATTTCTGTTACGATAATAGGGGTGGTTCAATGAATTTAACACTGTATTAACAGGTTAATATAGCTTGTATATTTAAAAATAATGAATGTAATAATAAAAACGTCACAAATTATTTAGCGATAAATACAGTTGATATGTTATAGGAATTCGACCCGACTTTGCGATATCTCTCAATGAATTCGTTAGACTAAGCAATTTATAACGTTTGACTCTTCAGAAGGGACCGATTACTCTTCGATCCTTTTCGTTGTCTTCTCTGGAAGACGACCCCCACTACGCTCGGATCACGCCGCCGTTCGCGCCTATGATCACGTATACCACCTTCTTTATGCGGATAAAATAACGCACCGAAGGCGAATAGATGTTTCTGGAACTCGCTGCTTGACGACAACTATGCGTTTATCGCTACTTTGTGTATATCTCGACGGTCATGTAAGACGATCTGTTTGCGACGGTTAGGAACACGGCCTATAGTAAGCCTTGGGGCGTAATAAACGGAGAGAATAGAATAATCTACAGGATTATCAACGGTGAAGTATATAAATATACTAACGACTCAGAAAACATAATTGAAGCGAGTTGCTTAGATATGAAATTATTGTTAATAACTAAAAGAATAATAGTACAAGTTAGATTAGCAGAGAGACAAACGTGATTGTGCAGTGAGTCTAGGAAACAGGATAAAATATAAAACAAATAAAAATGGAATATGCAATACGTCCTATCCAAGAAGATTGGATACCAACTAATGCATAATAAAAGAATGTCCGCAATATTTGGAATTAAGAACAAAATTCTTAAAATAAACAACCACCATCTTTATGAACAGAGAAAATTGATTATTGAGACTAAAGAATTTTATTAAGAAACAACATGACGCTCAGAGCATAATAACTGAAGTTATAATAACCTGAGCACAACTCAAAAACTTAGCTATGACCCTTTTGTAATAACTAACAAACAAACATTTCAAACTTAATTAATTATAAACAAGCTACAGATAATTTGAAGTTGGATATGAATAAGCTTAATAACAAAATTACATAAATAGAATTTTTCTTATTTAAATGCGACAGTTCGTAGTACAAAACAAATTTTGTTCAGGAATAAGGTTTTCTGAAAATTTCCAGCGAAAATTTTTGCAAAAATTTCCTAAAGGAATTATAACCTATGAGATAAATGTAATATCGTGATGTAATATGTTTACAAAACGTGGACAATAGAGATGTTAATCAGACAGAAAAAGACGGTTGTTGATTAACTTGAACTATTCATACCAAACGTACAGAACACAGCGCAATCCACACTCTCTCGGCAACGCCACTCGCAACCTCCGTCTCCGCTCGACTCTCACTCGGCTTCTCGACTCGCACTCTGTTTCTCGACTCGCGCTCTGTTTCTCGACTGACCCTTTCTGGCCGTTGTCGCATTCTGTTGTCCTTTTCCTAGGCCCACCGCACACGTGTTCTGCAGACGCTCGTAGCCAGGGTCACGTAGGTCTTTTCCACGAAACTATGCACTTGAAAAGACCGATGACACATTGATGGGCCCGACGGCGCCTCGGCTCTCGCGACACTGTTCATCGTTCGCCCGATATTTTCCAGGCCTTTCGTCCACGATACTACATTCGGCCATCCTGCAATAACATCTGCCCTCAGATGTTGCCTTCTATCTCGCTGTCATCAGATGCGTCACTTTCGGCGTTTAGGACCCAAGGTTTCATAAAATCGAGGTGTGTGCGGGTCCTACCTTCGATACTGCTTCGCACGCTTTCTTCTTTTCTTGTAATTTCGCAGGTTCCCTTCTAGCTTACCTATGTTTCGTTCGGTTAGGCTACAGCCAAGGCAGTTGGATACCACGTGTTCGACCTTCTCGCGTAACCCCTTGAACCAGAAGTCCTTCTTGACCATAGCTTCTGTTTTGGTAACCTCAAAATGCCCACGCTCGTGCGCTTGCCTGACTACTTGAGCCCGCATCGCCTTCGATACTACTATTAGCACATCGTCCTTACACTCCTTATACAAAATATTGTTTCTTACTACCTGCCCATCGGCTTGACTGCACGTTGCGGCGTCCAAAATCCTACAGACTTCAATGTCCTTGTTCTGTGCCCTTCTCAACCGTGCAATCAGCCCGTCTTCACTCTCCGTTACATACATAGTGCTCGGCAGGGAGTTCCTACTCGGAGCATCTACATGCTGCATACTTTTCCCCGGCCGATGACACACCTGATACTTAAACTCGCCTAGTAACAAGGCCCATCTAGCCACACGCACACACAAATCTTTCTTTCTAACTACACCTACCGGACTCGCATAATCCGAGTCTGACGATTTGATGACACCCTCGTTTGTCCACGCTTCCATCAAATCATCTTCTTCCTTTCTTTCCGACGGCGCCAGTCTTCGCGGTCTTCGCGCTACCGGCTTGTCGCTTTCCAAAACTACTTTTGCGGTTATTCCGACGTCTCGCTTCTTCTCCGGTCTATACCCCCTAACGATATCTCGAATCGCTTCACGATAATGCGGTTCCTGTACGTGTGTCAGGTCTGTTTCGTCGGTCTGTTCTACCACGTTAACTCTAAACGCATCCGGCACGTCTTTGTTAGTCTGTTCGTCAAGTCGTAAAAATGTCACCTCGCCCCGTTTAACCCGTAACTCTACCTGATCCAGAAAATCAGTGCCTAACAACAGGCCGTGCTTCGTCAATATTTTGTTTGATACAACGTGCAAAGTGATTGGCAGTTTACACCCATCAACCGTCATTACCTTAGTGAATTCACCCCAGGTCTCATTGCCAGCGGAAACAAAACCGTCGAACTTAAGCTTGCATTTACCTAGCGGTGGTGACCCTAACCTCGCATACTCGTCTGATCGAATGAACGTGAGATCACTACCCGTATCCACTAGTGCCACAAACCTACAATCATCTATCGCCACTTCCTTCACATACTTCCCCTTTTCGGATCTTGACACTACGCAAGTCTCTTTCGGTCGTGCCGTACACCTCGCTGCAATATGTCCAAATCCGCTGCACTCGAAACACCTAACACCTTCTCCCCTCTCCGCACACTTAACACTTAGATGATCCTCACTATCGCAAATGAAGCATCTTCTTTTCTTCATTGCGTCTACAGATTGACTGGGCTTCCCGTTCTTCTGGGTTTTAGCCGGCTTCACGATCGACTTTGCTCTGCGACTCTTCTGCTCTTCGTACATCACTAACCTCTTCCTCAACTCTTTGATTGACGTAGCGCCGTACAATACAGCCTTATTGTTCTCGTCGTCTATTATTCCATCCACTATGTATTCCACCTTTGCTTCCTCCTCCATGTCCACATGGCTGGCTATTTCGAGCATGCGGTACATGTAAGCCAAACATGCTTCATCACTCTCCTTTTTTGTTTCTTCAAGTTTCTGATGTACTTGCCTACTGTTGACTTTCCTCGAAAATTCTTTCACTAGCCCCCTCTTCAACTTATGCCAAGTCCTGGCATGACACTCGAAGCTCGCAAATATTTTCGCTGATCCCTTCAGCAGCTTCCTTGCGTAGACTGCCTTCTGCCCATCCGACCATATGCACGTATCAGCGACTTCCTCGAACGACTCGAACCATCGTTCGACATTTTCACCTCTGTTGCCACTAAACGACTCTAATGCATCTTCGACGTCTCTAAAACTCAGTGTCGAACCAACACATGCCCTTCGACAACACTCGTCACGGTCCTGATACACCCTTCGCGTATCTCTCTTGTATCCTCTTGCGTTTTTCTTGTCATCTTCATCCTCACTTTCGTCGTCGCTTTCTTCTTCCGACGATATGTCGTTACCATCCATGGCCGCTTGTAGCCGTGCGCGTAATTCTACTTTTCTTCCCGTCGTTTTTAAATCCAAACTAGCGAGGCGCTCCTTCAACTCCTTCGTATTCATTTTCTCAACATCCTCACCTTCGTTACAATCACGCTCAGCTCTCTGTACATTTTCTAAATCTCGTTGACCGGTTAGCTCTTCACCGCCCGTCGATCCCTTACGATACGATTGTCCAGCCCTACACGCCCGATTCAGCCTTGCAATCAGCACTGACCTCGCACCCGATATAGGGATGTTCATTCGCGCGAGCTTACTCCTCAGCTCCTCCAGCGTCGAACCCTCTTCACCCGACAATCGTTCGTCCCCGACGTTTGCCATTTTTCACACTACACAAACTTAAACAGTCAACGATATCGTCTTTTACCGCACCGCGTACCGGTAAATTCACAACTAGCTCGAATAGCTCTGTTAAACCGTTTCGTTTTCTGTCTTGTCCAATCCCGGCTGAGCCCCCAAAAATATGTAATATCGTGATGTAATATGTTTACAAAGAGTGGACAATAGAGATGTTAATCAGACAGAAAAAGACGATTGTTGATTAACTTGAACTATTCATACCAAACGTACAGAAAACAGCGCAATCCACACTCTCTCGGCAACGCCACTCGCAACCTCCGTCTCCGCTCAACTCGCACTCGGCTTCTCGACTCGCACTCTGTTTCTCGACTGACTGTCTCTGGCCGTTGTCCCATTCTATTGCCTTTTTCCTAGGCCCACCGCACACGTGTTCTGCAGACGCTCGTAGCCAGGGTCACGTAGGTCTTTTCCACGAAACTATGCACTTGAAAAGACCGATGACACATTGATGGGCCCGACGGCGCCTCGGCTCTCGCGACATTGTTCATAGTTCGCCCGATATTTTCCAGGCCTTTCGTCCACGATACTACATATATATATATATATATATATATATATATATATATATATAACTGTACATAATACATTATAGAATAACATAGTATATAATTTTATATTTTAAAAATATGAGGCATACTATTTAAGATTGTCATCGATTTAAAATCAAAGTATGAAAAGGATACCCTGGAGAGAGTAAAACACAGAATCATTCCAACTAAACATTCAGATCGTACCGACACCTAGGTATCGTCTTACAATTAAATCTCGGTCTCGAATGGATTAAAATGAAATACATACTTGCAGCTTCAACATCTTCAATATCGAGGAGATTCAAACTTTACAAATAAAAGCGGCCTGTTCCCCTTTCCACGACAGACTCTCATACCATATCCGCTCTTATCCAGGCTTTTACTTGAAACCAGCAATGCGTTCATTTACAATTTAAATTTACCCGGACCATCCACTGAATCGTCAGCCCTTTATAAATATATAATGAACCCAGAACATGTGCCTGTGCCCCTGGTATCGATGTTCGGCTTGTGATGTTCGTACCGGAACCTTCGCACAATTTCAATTTGTCACGCGTGAACATCGATTCTTCCAAGGGTCACAGCTTTATGCGGCTAAATCCTTTAGAACGATTAAAATGATACTAATGATATGGTATTTTTTACAAAGATTTAACATATCCATAAAATAGGAAGTTTCGTGCTCTCCTATTTTATATTAATTATAAATTAATAAGTTTTATATGTGTTATTTATAGATCTAATAAATTTTGTATTGGTTTACAGCAGGTGCTCCGGGTATAAACAGACGACAAACGAACAAATAGAAATTCAAACTATTGTCGTTGTTTAACTCGCATGGGACTATAAGCTCGAATTGGACTTAAACGTTACGATCGTCGAGAATAATTACTATATATACCCTGTACGACGGGCAGAGAATCTTAAGTTATTAACGGCAATTCCTTTGTGCATAATTCAGGTTTATTAACAACCTGTAATGGATAATCATCGATGAACTCTTTTTGAATAAAGTTCACATTTATAAAGCAAACACTATAAAATACGACAGGACAATTGTAATCGATAAATAACATTTTATTAGGATATTATAAGAAGCTAAGATATCGAGGTACATTAAAATTGAGTCCGCTGCAACCCTCATGACATTTAAAATCCTACGCGTATATTGAGTAAAGTTGTTATATTAAATATAATCATATTAAATACAAGCTCGTCCGCTGGATTCCCAAATTATTTGGTTAAATACTTTGAATACGAGAATACCGAGTGTTAACAGTAACATCCTCTATATGGTATGTTTACTTTGCTATCTTGAATAGGTAAATAACATTTCACTTTAACGCATTTAACCAATATTAACATTTAACATTTAACCAATATTATACGCATATGCACATAATGTTACTGTTACATATAATGATATATACGTAGATATACACGTTAATTAAATCCTCTATATGGTATTTTTATATCAGTATCGTAAACATTGTAAACCGGAAATCTTTTCTTACACACGTACATATACAGTCAATATTATTGTTACATATAGTGATACATACGTTGATCCACACATTAATTAAATCCTCTATATAGTATTTTTACTTTGCTATCTTGAATAGATAAATAATCTCGAATATAGACATACAGGTACACTTACGTTGATATACACCTTTGTACAAGGTGTCAAAAAATTTTTTATCACAGCGTTTTTTTAAGACGATTTTATAGCTTCGAAATTGATCTTGACACGATTTTCAATGTCAAATTATTTTTCTATTGCATCATGTGATACTCATTAGGAGGAACAAAACTTCTGTTTTCTTAGAAAAAATGTTTGAAATTTCATTAATTCCTAGATTGATTTTATTTATACTTTAAGGTCAGATATGACATCAAATAATGTCAATACTAATATCTAGTTATTTGTCAATTTACAGCATCTGAAAAACAAGACATCTTCGAGACAGCGTGGGTTTTCTTTCCAACTTTCTTAACTTTCAACAATAAAATTTTCGTCAAACGATACAATCTATCCAACAAAGTTCTTGTACACAGCCAATCTCGTAAGAACATAGATCTTCTTCAAGTATTATTCTTCACAATGCTTCGTGTGGAATTTCTACTTGACGAGTTATTATTAAACGATTAAAAGCTTATTATTATACGATAATGTAATATCGTAGAATAGCTTTGATTGGAGATCGGCTGAAATTAGAAAACACCGTGTACGCCGTCTTTTTGTGGTTTGTTTACATCCAAGAGCGCCTAGTAACAGTGACGCGAGAAAAGATAAGCAGCGTCAAAACAGAAGTACGGTTTCATATTTCAAGGAGTGGCAATCGAGAGGCCAGAGTATGTGAGCCGAAAAGTGTGTGTGTGTGTGTGTGTGCAGGACCGAGCAGGAATGCATTGGCGAGGTTCAGAGTTGATCGAGACGTCGAAGCATAGAGTCGTTAGAATTGAGTTGCGAGTGTGTCGAGTGTTAGAGTTGCTAGTGAGAGAGAGAGAGAGAGTTACCAAATAGTTGTCAAGTTATTTGATGTAAATACGAGCGTTGCATTTAGTTTTCCTGTTAATCAAACATCGTTTCTCTGTCTAACTAATATCTGTATTTTCAATCCATTATTAATAAATTATAATTAATCGGACAAAATTACACCTTTAATATATTCCGATATTACAATAACTTACTTTTTTCTACGTCAATGAACACGAAAGACGTTGAGTGAGGAATTAGAACAAGTGTGGATCGTTGGAAACCACTATGCTGCGGTCTACCATTCGTTTTACCCTATATATACCACGGAACAAAGGATAATTTTCACCGGCTTCATCAAGAGCACATTTTCTAAGCTTTATTATTTATTATTACACCCATTATATTATATTATTACGATCTATTATCTAATTAATTGTTGTTTATTTATTTTGATGCTTATATTAACTGTTATTTGAAACATACTTTCAACAACATAATAAATACAGAGTAAAGGTTAATGAAATTTTAAACAGCTTTTTCCAAAAGAACATGTTATATCCGTGTAAGGACTATAACATTTCTGTTTCCTCGTCATGAGAACATTATGACGCAATAAAAACTGTTGTCCTTGAAAATTATACTCCAGATCAATTTTGTGATCCATTTTTTCTAACAGATCACCATCTCCCACGGCTATAACAAGTAAGTTTTTAACACTTTATACACATAGAAAACACGTATTGATTACGATTCTGCTGATTAAAACACGGAATGTCAATATATTTATTCACTATGCCAACACAGATAACATTTACCACTGACGAATATAATATATATTTGAAAGGATGGAAATTTTATTTAACCGACTATATGACCATACTCGGTTAAGTATCAACAGCGACTATCTATCAAAAAGATTAAAAATTTTAGCCATGTGATTTGGTCCCTTAAAGCGGGGATTTTAGAAGTAATATTTTTATAATAAAAGAATTCATGAAAAAGTTGTATTATCATAGAACTAATGATAAAATGCCACCAAAACCTTTAAATTTGTAATATTCGAAAGAAACTTGAAATCTCGTTTATTTACTCGGCAACAAAATCTGATTTACCTTCAGGGAATACCTATACAATTTTTGCGTAACTCTCTCTTTTAAACAAAACATCAAAGCGTGTTGTTCCTAGCTTCAAAGGGCTTAACTCAATTTTTTGATCAATTTTTTCTCGTTCCATACGGTCGTTTCAAAGCTTATAATACCATTTACACCTTTGCCTTGTATTCCATCCATAGTTCCCATGCAATTTTATTATTATCGTTCCGAAGAACCTTCGCACTTCTGCTTCGCTCGTGATATGTATTCACATTTGTTTTGCCATTTTGTTTCGCCTTTCGGGAACGATATGTTTGGAAATGATATGATATTGAAAACAAATAGGCCATTAAACGAGAATGGATGGATTCAAACGGAATTAAGTGATCTCAATTCCACAGCTTTGGCGGCTGAACGTGTTTTCCTTTCGAACGGTTTGCTCGCTTCAAATGGTGCAAATTTCAACAAGTACCCACGTGTTTACTATTAAATTCATTTATTTCTTTTTTATTTATTTATTTATTATCTTTTTGGCTAGGTTACCTTCGACGCATTTTGCGTATTTCTTGAGCAATTTTTAAGGTATTATTTCCTATATTATTGAAGAAAGTAATGATTTTTAAATTACCAATAAAAGGTAGATTTAAATTTTATACAAATTGGCATACATTGGCAATTAGCATAATTTAAGGAAATTGGCATACTGAGATGACAAATTACTGACATTCCTTTAGTATGTTATGGAAAATTTGTAAAGGTTTAAAAATTGTTGGAACACTTTGCATGGAATATATATTCTATATAGAATACGAATTCTTTCTCTTTCCTAATTATCGTTTACGTGATAAAATAAGGCGTTTCAATTTGAATTCATTAAATGTTGTCTTAAATATTCAATTTGAAAATTCTTTGGAGAAAATCGAAGAAGATTTAGAACTATTTTTTAATCGATAAACGCTGCGAGAATTGAGAACCACTGACCTAGGGGAACTTGATTAATCGAGGGATACGAATAGTTCAATGATATTGCAGAAGCCATTTACTGCGTTCCCCTAATATGATTACATCGATAAAAGAGAGGCCACTACTTCTTCGCCATATTTCATACGTAAAAATAAAAATCTTATATCAAAGCAAAAAAAGGAGTCACTTTTTTTTTTTTGGACCAGATCGCCATGTCATTAAATCGAGCACAATAATTAAATTGGAAAATTGAGACACCGATTAACACGAAACAGCCACCGTCAACCGAATCTTATGGACGTCTTACAGATTAGAGCGTTTCATTTACTTGAAGCAAAACGAGGATTAACTCGTAGCAACTGAGCAGTAGCTCAGTGCCGAACATTTATCTTCGTTCTCGCCAGTACGGGGAGTACAAAAAGGCGATTTGCGAAGTCAAATTTGTGCATCAAATTGAGCGGCTTTTTCAACAAATCGAAATTCGAAATGTTGTTAAATACGACTTATTTGGAGACAATGAGGCGAAAATGATTATAAGATTCCATGAAAATATTATGTTAGATGAAAGCTGTTGGTGCCTATTAGTATGGTCCTTCTGTAGTCTACACACGTATAATAGAATAATAATAATTTACTACGAGTAAAAGAAACATTTATACGTATCCATAGGGCTTTCGATTTATGAAAATTGAAAAGAAGATATATTCCATTGGGTCGTCGATTCTATTTAAATTCGTTAGTATTCGTTCCAGTTACGTCATTAATAAAACATTTTTATTGATAAGGTACCTAACAAAAAGACCTTTTTGTGACCCCTAATTGCTTCAAAAGAAAATCCCTTGTCAAACAAACCATGTTCCTTGTACGAAAATCTAAAAAGGATTTTCCAAAAAGATGTATCCAGTAAACCGTGGCTTGTGACTGGTGAGTTTGGAAAGAGTTGTTGAAAGTTAATATTCGACCAAGCTCTTGTGACATCAATCACATCTCAACCTACATCAGTGATAATACATCGACACCCGACCTTCGGACACTTTTGGACACATCACCACCTTATCATCATAGCATACACCAAGGCTGTGACGCACCTCCGTCCACATCAGAGATAGGATATGGACCCCCGACCTTCGGACACTTTTCTACATCATAACCTACACCTCTTTTTTTTTCGTGGAGAAATCCTCACGAACACCCGCTAGCGGGTAGTGTCGGACTCTTACCGACTAAAACTCCACGGTGGCCTGTCCTGACGCCTGAGTCGAGATGTACCCGGGATCTCTCCCGAATTACTACCGGTTATCCCCGGGCGTCTATCTCTCCTTTCGTCGAAGGGAGGCGTCCTGCTCTTCTTGGACCGCTAGGGGGGGGGGGGGGGGGACCACGCCCCCCTAGCGCCTCGCTCCTGCTGCGTCATCCTGGGGACCCCGTCCCCTGACGCCTCTTCCTGGTTCTTCGCGCTTCTACGGTGGCCGCGGCGGCGCCGGTGGCGGCGTCGCGTCCCTGTGGCGCGTTGTGTTCCTCGGGTGCTGCGATGTCCTGGACGGATCGCGGGCTCGTTCCCGGTTTCTTTCCGCCCGCTCCTTCGCCAGCATGACCTGCTCGCAGTAAGTGCGGATGGCGGCGAACTCCTGACGCCCTCTGAGCATGGCCGCGACGACCGCTTCGGGGGCTAAGCTCTCGCCGATTTCGAGTCGTAGGACGCGTCGTGGTTCCGCCCACGCCGGACAGAACTCCAGCGTGAGTTGCGCCGTGTCCTCCTCTTCCTCGCAGTGGTGACAGATGGACGTCGCCTCTCGCCGAATCCTTAGCAGGTACTCGCCGAATACTCCGTGGCCGGTGAGCACCTGCGTCATCCTGAAGGTCAGCGGCGCTCCGCCTCGATCCCTCCAGGCCTCCCAGTTGGGAAGCACGGCGCGAACGGCCCGGTGCGGCCGCCCGGCGTCCTCCTGGATCAGCTGCGAGCGCCATCGTTCCCATGTCTCCTTCCTCGCCTCCTCCCGGATGTTCGGGGCCGGCTGGCTGGCGGTCGATGGCGTCGGGCTCCACTGGTGTTCGTATACGCGTTCGAGCGCCAGGGCTTGCAGCTCGAACGGAGGGGACGCCGCCAGCACGGTCGCCGACGCGTACGACGTCGTCCTGTAGCCTCTCGCTATGCGGATGGCGGTCGTCCTCTGCAGCCTCCGCAGCAGTGTCAGGCTGCGGCGACTGGCCGTCAAGCTTCTGGCCCAGACGGGTGCCCCGTAGAGGACTCGGGACCGAACTACTCCCTCGTAGAGTCGGCGGACTCTCGATCCTGCTCCGCCGATGTTCGGTAGGAGGCCGCACAAGGCGTTGGCTGCGGCCGTCGCCTTCGGGACCAGTTGCTCGAAGTGCGGTCCGAAGGTCCATCCGCTGTCGATCGTGAGACCCAGGTACTTCATCTGGCGTCTCACCGGGACCTCTTCTCCGACGATGTTCACCGACAGTCCGGGAGGAGATGTTCCTCTTCGTCGCTGGTCGAAGAACCACAGTGCCTCGCATTTGGCCGGCGACACCGTCAGGCCGAGCCTCCGAATGGCGCGTACCGCGCACGCCACGGCGTCCTCCGTGGGATTCGCCGTGTCGTGCCACCACCGTCCCCTGGCCAGGACCAGGGTATCGTCGGCGTAGCACACCATGCCTGCTCCCGGGGGCATCGGACATCGGAGGACGGAGTCGTAGGCCGTGATCCAGAGTATCGGTCCCAACACCGACCCCTGCGGAACGCCGCGCTCGATCCGTCTTCTTTCCTCCCCGTTCATCCCGGCGTAGACGATGTATCTGTCGGTCAGGTACGCTCGGATGATCCCTACTAGGTACGCCGGGACCTTGAAGTGTCGCAGAGCTTCCACGATCCTGGCTCAGGGGATCGAGTTGAAGGCGTTGGTGACGTCGAGCGATACCGCCACCGCCACCCCTTCTCGGGAGACTTTGCCCTCGGTCATGGTCTTCAGCCTCTTCACCGCGTCCACGCGTCCACGGTCGAGCGGCCGCGGCGGAATCCGTATTGGCTGTCGTGCCATCCGGGCGTCCTCTCGGTCATGTGGGCCTCCAGCCGGGCGGCGATGATCCTTTCGAGCATCTTGCCCACCTCGTCCAGCAGGCATATCGGCCTGTACGCGGACGGCGTGTCCGGCGGGCGGCCCTCTTTCCGCAGCAGGACCAGCCTGGCCGTCCGCCATGTCCGGGGGTAGGCGCCCTCCCCCAGGCATCTGGTGAACAGGTGTCGCAGGCGGGGAGCCATGATGACGATTGACTCCACCCACGCTCTGCCAGGTATTCCGTCGGGGCCCGGCGCCACGTCGCGGGATGCCGTCCTCCTGGCTGCTTCGAAGAGTTCTTCGTCGGTCACTCGCAGTTCTTCGCTCCATCCCGTTGCGGTCGTCGTCGTCGCCGCCTCCTCGTCGTCGTCGACGGAGGGGGAGGGTGGCGCCGGTTGGCTCGCGTCCGTGTCTTCCGGCGGGAACAACGTCCCGATGACGTTGTCCAACAACACCGGATCCATGTCCGAGGTCAGCGGGGGCGCCGAAGGTCGTAGCTTCTTCGTGACTATTTTGTAGGGCCGTCCCCACGGGTCGGATTCGACTTCCTCGATCAGCTCCGTCCAGCAACGAGCTTTCGCGGTCTTGATGTCCCGCTGAAGCGTGCGTCTCGCCTCTCTGTACTACTCGTAGCAGCTGGAGATCTCTTCCTCGTCGCGCGTCAGTCTGCGACGACGGGCCCTTAGAAATCTTCTGCAGGCCCGAACGCAGTTCTCTCGCATCTCCGCGATCTCCGGAGTCCACCAGTACGTTCCCTGGTCGCGACCACCCCCCGGGACGGAGCGTGGCATCGAGGCGTCGCACGCCGCGGTCATGTATCTTCGGAGCTCCTCCGCCTCCTCGTCGATGCTTCCCTGCTCGGTCGTCCGTCGGGCGTCCCAGCTCCAGACGGATACGATCGTGGCTGCCCGTAGCATCTCCTTGTCCCTCTCCTTGAGACGCCATCGCGGTGGCGGGCGGCGACGGTTTTCTCCCGGTCGTCGTCGTCTCCCGGCGTCGTCTTCGGCCCCCAGGGCCACCTCCATCAGTATGTAGAGGTGATCGGACAGCGTTTCCACCCCCTCGGCCACTCTCCAGTCGTGAATACGCCTGAGCAGCTCCGGGGTAGCCCACGTGATGTCCACTACCGAGGATCCTCTCCACGCCACGCAGGTGCTCGCCGAGCCCCTGTTCGCCAGCAGGAGCCCCAGACCCGCTGCCCAATCGGTGAGCATCCTTCCTCGGGAGTTGGTCCTGGGATTTCCCCATTGCGTCGAGTGGGCGTTGAAATCCCCGAGGACGAGTACCTGGCGGGGGAGGCATCTTCCGATGCACTCGCCGACTCGATCCAGGAAGTCCCCGTACGCGGCCAGGTCGATGTTCGGGGAGACGTATACCGCCACCACCGCTGCTCGCCGCCACTCGACTGCGACGAAGCCTTTGCCACGGTCCAGCAGGACGCCCGAGGCTGACGTCCACGTTATCCCCGCGGATCCGTCCATGTCCCCGATCCAGTTGGGCGAGTCGGGAATGCGATGCGGTTCGGCCACCGCCGCCAGGGTGACCTCGTTCTCCCGGATGGTCTGGAGGAGCAGATCTTGCGCTCTTCTCGACCTACCGAGGTTGCATTGCAGCAGGCGCTTGAATTATGCGGTCACGTCCATGGCCTCCTCCCGGCCATCCGCCGCTCCTGGTTCGGCGGCGCTTCCTGGTGTCCCTTCCGCGGCTGCTGCTGCTGCTGGTTGGCGGATCGGTCTCTTCCTCTTGATTTTCGGGGGGGGGGGGGGTGCATGCCTCTCCGCCCATCCTGTGATTCGCGGGCGCCCCGAGCGACTCGCACAGGGGGCACTTGGGAACGGACGCGGGACAGTCTCTGGCGCGGTGTCCGCTCCCACCGCACCTGTAGCACAGGTGTCCTCGGTCTTCGCCGGATACGCAGGTGGCGCGTACGTGCCCCAGTTCCAGGCACCTGAAGCACTGCAAGGGCCGCTTCGGGATGGCCCTTATCCTCGCGGTTGACCAGCCCAGGGCTATCTTCTCCGCCTGGGCCAGCTTGCGGGCTCCTGCTGCCGGACACTTGACCCATGCCGACCCGAGGCCGCCTCTGGTGGCGCCGATCTCGCCCACCTGCACCTCCGCGCTGCCGCATCCCGCCGCCGAGGCTAGTGCTCTTCGCAGCTCCTCCTTCTTGACCGAGATGTCTATCCCGGTCACGCGTAGCTCCGCCATCCTGGTCGGTGTGGCGATTCTCACCGCCGTCGGGTCCAGCGTCTCGGTCAGACGCGTCGCCAGTAGCGTCGCCTTTCCCCTGTCCTTGTCTCCGGGGACTTGGATTATGATGGCACCCGTCATCGCCTTCTTCATCTCTAAGCGCTCCATGCCGAGCTCCGATAGCGGGATCCTCGTTCTGGATGCTTCCAGGACGTCGGCGTACGACATCCTCGTTCCCTCGTTCAACGTCAGGGTCACCGCGGATGTTCGCGGTGCGCGAGGGGGCGTGACCGCCTTGGGTGTCCGCGGTGGTCCTTTCTGCGTTGCGGGGGCGCTCGCTTTCGGTGCGCCTGTAGTCCTGCCGGGCTGGGGCTGCTGCCGTTGTGCTCGCGTCGGTGGTGGCGCGGTCGGTCCTTTCCTCGCCGCCTCTCCTCCGACGGCGGCGGCGGCTGTCTTCGTCCCGTTCGTCTTCTTCCCCCTTCTCCTTCTTTTCTTTTTCGTCTCTGCCAGTTCCCATCCCCCGTCCTCCTGCTCCCTTGGGGGCGACGTCGTTTGGGCAGCGCGGGGATCGACGGAGCGGTCCTTGCTCGGTCGTGCTTCGGGGGTGTGTTGCAATCGTGTGCCCCCGAATCGTTCCTCCACGGTCCTGAGAATGGAAGGTCCTAGTTCTCGGACTACTCTTTCCAGGGCGTCTAGACGCGTCCTGTCGTTTCCCCCTTCCCGCGGAGGACGGACGTATTCGGGCGTCGCGTCGGTGCATCGCGGGCACTCGTGGACGCGTGCAGCCAGTCTCCTCAGTTCCTGGCGGAGGGCTGCGTTCTCCTCTTTCAGCACGGACAGCCTCGTGTCGGTGTCTCGCGCTGGCCTCGTCCTCCTCGAGGATTCCGTGTTCCAGGCGGCGGTGATGTAGCTCGCCGCGTTCTTCAGGGATCTGATGTAGGTCCCCTTGAGGTTTGACGACGTCGTCGCGACGTGCATTATCTCGGACACGTGCATCGACAGGCCCGCGCTGATGTTCGCCGGGGAGCTCGTCCTCATCTGCGCCTCCAACTCTTCGGACACTTCCGGGGTTGTGGCTGCTATTCTCCTCCTCTTACCCCTGGACGCCATCGAAGCCTGCGACGAGCGCGAGGCGATCGAGGCGACCGACTATCATAACCTACACCTAGCTCCTCAACATCCTAAAACCAAAACGTATATAAACCGAGCCTTCACCCAGCTCGGGCAGTTCTTGTTCCTCCTCTAGTTGCTGTACTCATACAACCCCTATTCTCCGGTTCGGTGTTCTTTTGTGTTTATAATAAAGTTTTATAAAGGAAAATAAGTAGTTGGGTTACGACTCAGCCTTCTTACTACCACCCAAGTACCAACTTTACGTGACATTTTGGCGATCCGTGCCAGGATCCATCAACTTCAAGAAAACGAAATTACGCATTTCGGCATACGTGCATCATTGAAGATTGAGGGATCAGCGGACCTCTGCAGATCAGCTCACTTTGCGTGAAAACGACTTGTACGGAAAGCGGACTACGGTCATCACCAAAATTGAAACTGGTCACGAAAAGAAGAATATTCAGGTAAAGAACTGGATTCTTTTAAATATTATCGTACTCGTCGCAATAGCTTCGCTAGTACAGACTCCAACAACAGTACAATAACCACCATGAGCAAAAAATCAGAAGACACATCTTCTGTTAGCCCTATGGCTACTGGTGTGGATCCAAGTATTCGGGCCATACTAGACGCTATGCAGAAGCAGAACGAAATCAATTTAAGAAAACTGTTAAAGGAGACTATTAAAGCAGCGACTAGTCGGAGTTATCAGGGTAGTTTAGTTTCTAATAATTTGAACAAAAGCTTGGAGAAAACAGACGTTACTGTGGGAAATGAAGAAATGGTTTTGAAAGAATTTTTAAAAGAATTGCAGTCTAATGTAGAAAATTCTTATGAAAAGAAAGTATCAATTGACACCGCTTCACAGGATTATATTTTCATTAAAACAGACTTAATGTTTGATGTCAATAGCTCAACAGAATACCAGAAAGAGTCTGTGAAACGAAGGAAAGAAGATATTGCAGTATTGTATAATGATTTGTCACCATCTTCGTCACAAGATACTCAAAATTTACAAGAATGGTTTGACAAAAAAAGTAAAAGTTTAGGAGAAGCAGCAAAAGATCATAACAAGAAGGATAATATTTCAATGAGAAATATTTTGGACGGCGATACAAATAAAGAAAACCAAATTGAAACGAAGGAATTAGAAGCAGTTAGTAAATCAACTGCTGAAAATGATACAAAATCAATAGACAACGTTGAACAAAATATATCATTAGAATCCATACAAAAAGCAAGAGATAATGCTTACAATAATGAACATTTGCTTATAGAAGAAGACCAAATGATGACAGCGAAAAATGCGTGTGACACTACAGAATCAAAAACGTCAGCAGATCTTATGTCGAGAAATTTAGATGCTAATACACAAGAGAAGTCTTTAGAGAATAAAGATGACAAGAATCCATCTCCATCTATGTTAGATAGTAGTAAACGGAGCAGTCGTTATAATGTTGCTGCAAAGCCTGCTACTTCGCCAAAATTTGAAGAAATTGTTTATAATCAAACCAGACAATCAAACACAAATAAAATTTTGCGAAGCGCTTTAAAGACGAAATTAATCGAAGACAAGTCTGAAATAATTAATAAACAAAAGGCATCGGAAAATGTAGAAAATAAATTTGCCAAAGAAGAAAAAAGAGGTGTTAAACAAAAATCAATTTCAGATAGTGAAAACGAAACAACTGATACTCGTCAACGAAGAGAAGTTCTTTTAACGAACACAGCTAGTGATAGCGATAGGTATAAATCTGTAGAAAATGATAATGCAGTAACGGGTGTAATAGCAACTGATGAAGCGAAACATAGAGGCAGACCTAGGAGATCGGATAAAGTCGAAGTTAAAAAAGATGAAGATACAAGGAAGATCCTACAAAATGAGAAGGGTGGATTAGAAGAACAAAGAAAACTCGAAGAAGATACAAAAGAAGAAACTGCAGAGACAGAAGTCAATTCAAAAGGTATATTAAATAATAAGTGCGATTTACTTGATACCGAAAGAGCTATTGAAATTAATGATACGGTTCAAGATATTAAATTTACTGAAGGTAGAAGCCGCACTCAAAATGATATGGAAGATGTAGTAGAAGATTCACAAGAATTATCTAATAAAAGTAAGTTATCAGAAATAAGGATTGCACTTAACAAAATTGAATATACAAAAACTATTTTACGGAATAAAAAGAATTCATTAGAAAGAGAAAGAGGAGTAAGAGAAAAGAAGAAAATGTACAGACAGAAATTATTTCAAAAAATATATCAGATGATAAATGTGATTTGCTTTAGAAAAAAAAAAAAGAATATTATCCATAAACTACATTAGGAATTTATCTATTTTAGTGAGAAGAAAGAGAAAGGATAGAGGAGTTGATCAATAGACTGTGGATTTTGAAGCGTTTATGAAAAACTTACAATTTTAATAAAATATTCAATGTAAAGTCTTTGTTATAATATTCAAATAAATAGATGAAAAAAAAACTGAATTTGCATAATTACTCATGGCTTATTGATCAATCATGCGACTCGTTCAGAGGTAACTCGAGTTGTAAAGGCGACAATTTATTAAAAATGGTATATCTGACGTACGATGCATTTGCTCATGTTAAACTATTTAAATAAGTATAAAAATCACGCGAAAAAAAATCTACTGAAAATAATGTTGAACTAGTTAATAATAATAAATTATATAGTGAAACACAAACCTTAAATCAAGATTTTAAGTTCAAAAAAAAAAAAAGAAAAAAATAGAAGAAAGAAGTTGATAAAATGACAGCAACATGTAGCAGCAGGCGAGAGAAAATAAGCCAAATTTCTAAAAGAAGAAACGATGCTCAAGAACTCGAAATTTCTCGAGTGGATATGCTAAACAACGAATTTAATGAACAGTTGAAAGAACGTGAAACAGCAATAGAAGACTTACATCAAATGTTAAAGCATCAATCGGAAATTCATAAAGTTACCTTAAATGAAGCAAGTTTGAAAATAGGAGAACTCTCTGATAAAATAAAATGTTTTAAAGGAAAAGATAGCCAGATACCGAAACGTAATGAATTACTCGAAGAAGAACAGAATAAATGGAGAAGTTTAGCAAAAATGATTACAGAAAAACTTGAAGAAGAAAAATCCCGTTAGGAAACAGCTGAAGACGAAGTGAGAAAGCTTTCCAAATATAACGAGCAACTTCTAAAATATTATCAAGAAATCCATAAAAAAAAAAAGGTAAAGAATTAAACATGTACCTCAACTGAAAGATAAAAAATCAATCGACAGGATTTATATGCGAAGAACATAAGAACACAATATATAGAACAGCACAAGATGATCGAAAAATTGAGAGCAAAAGGAAAACGTGTGCATAATAAAGGTAAAGAGAACACATAATGTATCTTCACCAGGGGCGCATGATCCAAAATTAAATAATAAAATAAAAGGTTTTGTTACTGAAAAGTTAGAGAGATTTCATGACAACAAAAGCATTGCCTGTGCAGAGTGCAGTGTATCGATGTGCACTAAAAATGCAAGCAACGTGACGATTACTTTTAGAACACCACAAGCACCACGAAAACACAATCAAGACCAAACAAGATCAAGTTCAAAAGTGAAGTTACGTGAGCTTATTACTGCTAACGACCAAAAATTGAATTACGATCCCGAGCATCAACTCGCTGATCTTCAAGTAGAATGTTCCGACAAAGACAAGACGACACAAGAGTTCGAGAAGCACATAGAGAACATGAAGGAGGAAGTGCAAAAATTAGAATTGCAACTCGACGAGTTACAAAAAAAAGAAAAACACACACGCACGTAAAAAGAGTTCAATCTTTTGGAATACAAATTGAAGAACTAACAATAAAATTAGAAGAAATAACATAAGTCATAAATATGAAGTTGACTTGCTGGAACAAAAAAAAAGGCCAAACTTAATTCATGTGTTAGTAATTCAATGGAGGAACGTGAAGCTGGAGCTAAAGATGCAGGAGAGATAAAATGTAGTTCTTGAACCACAAGGACAAATAATCTGCCCTTCAATGTGAACTAGACGAACTAAAGGGTGAATATAAAAAAGTGGGTGATTTTGGATATAAATATGAAGAAGAAACTAATAAATTGAAACTGGATTTTGAAAAATAAGAAAAATGATCCTTGTCAATGAAAATAAATTTGAAATATTGCGTAGGGTAGAAATTGAAGGTAAAGTAAAAGATATGAACGAACAAAATAATTTTCTTAGAAAAGAACTGGAAAACGTCCAAAATCTTTCCAGAGATGTTAATAATCGCTTACTCGAGGCGAACCAAGAATTAAAAGATTCACATAGAAAACACACTCTTATTTGAAAATTGAAAAAAAAGAAAAAAAAACATCAGGAAGAATTAGGTGATATAATAAAACTTCATGATGAAGAAAAATATAAACTGATACAGCATTGGTGTTCTGTAGAATGACAAACTGCCACAAAGGGTTACATTGATGGAAAAGTGCAGTAAATATTTAAATAACAATCCATGACTTCTTAAGTAATTGTAACAATCTTGATGTTTTACTATGGAACAACTAGATAAAGTGCACAGTGACATTAATAAAGTAGAATCATCGATAAAAGTAGATGTATCTTCTTCATTAATATCAGAATCAACGACTGATATTATAAAGAATGTGCATGATATTCCAGAAAATAAAAAAAAAAAAAAAAAAAAATAAGTCACAGGAATGTACAGATAATACAATTCAAGGTGGTTTAGTAGTAAATAAATGTGATGTAACAGATTTAAATAAAAACAAAAAAAATTTCTAAAATAAGGAAAGTAGTGAGATAGAGAGCATAAAGAACGCTGCGATTAATGAAGTAGAACAAGAAATAATAAATAAGGACCCACAAATTGATGATCAATGTAAAAAAAAAAAAAAAAAAAGATGAGAAATTTCAAGAAGAGCAAGCAGAGAATACAACTGAGATTGGAGATCATTCAAGATATGCAGGTGACACATCTTTAGATAAAGAATCTTTTATAAAGGAAAATAAGTAGTTGGGTTACGACTCAGCCTTCTTACTACCACCCAAGTACCAACTTTACGTGACACTCTCGACCCTTCCATCCCGATAATCCCAATCAAAATTCGAATGAACCACCCAACGGAACGAGCATCGATCCCTATAGAATCTCTTTGAGCATTCTTCACTAAGGAATTGTCGTCTTTTACCTCATTACGTTCTTCCATCACAATCTTCGTAATGGTAAATGAAAAAGTAAAAGTTTTTAAAACGCGATGGCGCTATCACTTTCTAAAAGCGTCGTCTTTACATTTCCGATGGCCACGGGCACATCCGACTGCCAGATATACAATGTATTATAAGAGTATCATTACCATACTTTTCATGAAAAGAGCAATTTTTCTTGATAACTATACTCTGTAACATAGATTGAAGTCGCTGATTTGATCCATCTGATATCGTTGTCTTATGAGAGTCTCGCCTGGTCTTGATTGGTTCTGTTGACTCTTATCGTTGTGTACCTTTTTTGTATAGAGAATTATTTTGTGGTAGAATATAATGTTGTAATATTTGTGGTCTTTACTTTACTAATTTTGTCACTGAGCCGCTCTTTGGTTCGTTGAGCGATTCATATTCCGCATATATTCCGTACTTGCTTCGCTTGGTACTTTTATAATTTTCGCAGTTACAATAAAAAATTTAATTCTTAACAGATTAAAGATTTAACCTCTTGCTTTATAGTGTACAATAATTTTTTTTTTTTTTTTTTTGTATAGTTTATGTGATCCATAGTTTGAGTAAGTAGTACATATATATGTATATATATATATATATATATATATATATATATATATATATATATATATATATATTTACGTGACAAGCTTTCATTTCAATCTATATTTAAGATTAATATTTTATCAGTTTCTGTTCGTAACAACATCGAAGTAGTCAATAAGTTTGAAGAGTATAATTAATATATTTATCAATTTAATATATATTTATCAATTACGTAATATATTTAAAAAAGTAATATATTTATCAATTTCGTATACTTCCATCCTTCGTATAAGTGACAATGAATCAGAAGAGTTTCACAGCAATATTGAACAACATACAGTCAACTACAACACCATTAGATACATCCACCATACAGTCAACTACAACACCATTAGATAACAGCAATACAATAGATTATAATTTTCTACGTGTCATTGATTCATCATCATCATTTTCCATTTTTTTAGCATATGTAAAAACCATCCAATTTAAAATGTTTAAATAACAATAGCCTATACAATATAACTTTATGTAAAAAAATTGATTATACCGTGCTTTAAAACCGTGCTTTAAAATCGATATTCGCTGAAACAATACATCGCTCTGCGCTTCCAATTTGTTTTCGCACGAAGAATCAGTCCACTCATTGTTACCGTCACCATCTCTACCGTAATCTATATTACTCGAATAAATTCTATATCTTGATTGGAAAATCACATATTTTAACGAACTTCCTTATTTTTTGTTTTTTATGACTTTAATTGGCAATTTCCATAATGTTCTATAACTTGACAATAGACTGATAATATTTCAGGATATATATACATACATCATGTTTTTGAGGATTCTGTAGTAAAATATATTATAATAAATTATAGGAAAAACAAACTATTTAAGAAAAAATTACCACCTTCGAGTAATAAATTATAGAAGGTTACCAATGTAATTTAAAACTTAAAAATAATCTATTACACGTAACAAAGAAAAAGATTTCTTCGCAAACGGTAACTCGAAAATTACAGCCATTGCTATAGAAACATAGTTTTACAGGGAGAAGAATTTCGCTAGAAACTCTCGACGATGTCACATCAAGCGAAAATTCAATAAAGCGATTACTAACCATACTACCAGCGGCAATCGTGTTACGGCAATTCGTAAATAAGTTAGTCTTCTATTTGCAGAAACGTCTCTGGCAATATCGTCACACTCTTGATTACGTCGGCGCTATCAAATGGTCTTTGGAAGAAAGTTTTCCATTATCTACTTTTGCCCATGGCGTCGTTCCAACAAATGAATTCGAGTTTTGAATCGCTTTGTCTCGTATTACGACTTTATAACGGTGTTTCTTTAAACTTTAAACGATCGTAATAAATGTATTTACGGACGATGACTGATATCTGGTCTGTCTTAAAGTTTCAACTAATTAGTGCCCCGTTACTTTGGACGTTATGAAATGTTGTATAACCAAAGACTTATCTTTTCTTTTGGTAGTTGCATAAGAGAAGACTGAGCCATTGAAACGCTCGAATAGATTAGCTGATTCGCTTAACGTATTTTTACTTCCGACGAGCTAAACACAAGAGCAGAAAGCACATAAGGAATAATACAGAAACGTCAAACGCATACAGAAATATATTTCGTAAAAGCATTAGTACGTAACATGTCTTTATAATTCTATTTATGTATAGTAAAATGGCTTGTTTCCATTTTCATGAATTATAACTGACATTTCAAGGCATTCATGTAGATATGTAACTCTCGTTAATTAATAATTTAACAATGCGTCATGAAACGTATCATTTTCGTTTCTTCCTTTGTTTCGTTATACACAGGAACGAATTTGTAAATAAAGATGTATAATCAACGATAACATATGACAGCGAGTATAATAACTGTCAGCAAAGGAAGAGGTCGGTAAAATGATTGTGGTTGATCTCAGTGTATCGGTAAATAAGCTTCGACAGACGTTGCCGGGGGACTCGGTGTCGGTGAAACCGCGTCGATGAAATGATTGTCAGTGATTTAAAGATAACCCAATTTATTGATCTGTCTCCCCTTCATGGCGTTGTACGTCTCTCTATAAAACATATTCTACCTCGGAGGGCTGAAAAATTTAACTTGGTGTCACTGGACTGGACTGTAAGTAAGAAAATTGAAATGCAAAATCCACGTGTGAGCGCAACGGTTTAGATGGAAAGTTCGATAGGACAATTATGTATATTAGCCTGAAAGAAAGCTCGTGGCTTCGCACGCAACACGTAATTTCCCTCACTGAAATAATCCTATTACAACGATACGATTTAAAATTTTCCTTAACAGACCTCGCAATGTAATTCTTCATCTACAATTTTTTATTCGGCCTGAAACAAGAGACTTTCGAAGCCTTATAGAGTCTCGCGAATCTAAAAGTCAGGTTTCAACGTATTTTCGCGTCTTATTCTATAATACTGAAGACATTAAAGGTGTTAACGATTATTGTCTCACTATGTACGTACATCAAACGAGTACTTACGTAAGAGACGAATGGAAATGGAAACAGCCGAGAATAATTGAAGATAATTTGAATACGTTCCAGGCTATAATACAATTTCTCGTGAACCGTAATTGATTCGCAGAGGGGAATTGCTGCTTCTCACGACTAGCAAAGTGTTTCGCAAAAAAAAAAAAAAAAAAAAAAGAAAAATGGTATCGGAAGGATAGAAAAAAAGCGGTGGCCTACATCAAGCAATCTTCATGCCGATAATGCATTTATTATTCAGTTCGTTCATTTTCTATCGCGTAACAGACACTGGGATAACTGACAGAACGAGCGTATAAATCTTGCATCTCTCAACCTGACTTCTCCCGATGGAAAAATATTTACTGGTCTGGAATCGTGCATCGCTAATTAGTAAAAAAGTAATAAGCAAGAAAGCAATTATACTACCGGATTGGTATTTCTATTTTATTAGAGATTAATTAACCTGAGTAAACCAACAAAAACTTATCGAAAATCAATCGAAATTAAATCACCTTTTCAAACAGGCTATAAATAGCCAACTAATATTTGCAGTAATAAACTTCACTTTCGAATAAAGTATACGCTCTATAAATTGTAAATTGATAATTTCGTTATTATATCATTTTTCTTAGTCTAAACTGAATTCAGTGAAAAGAGCTTTCAATTGAATTACACACTTCATTAGTTTATGAATTATATTCGTTACCATACGTACAAAAGAAGGGTGACTGGTTTAAAAATTCAAAGGGTAGAACCTCCAAGCTCACGATTGGAAACAGATTCAGTTCAATGGTTTAATTTGCCATTTAATTGAATTCTCTGGCAATTTCAGCGAACTGTGGGCTTTAGAAGTGTCCAGCATTCAAAGGCAAGACCTCCTCCATCTTTCTCTTTCTTTCAGTTCCAACCTCAAGTAATTGACCTGTTAATTCGACGCTATATTTACATGCTCGCAAGGCATTCAGACGACTTCATTGCGTTAAATTCGCAATTTAGCAAACACGAATGTCTCAATCAATTTGTAGTTCGAAACAAATAAAAGATAATCAATTTTTCAAAATAACAATCGATATGTTCAATGCATTTGTCGATGCATTTGATCGTTACGTTCATTTAGCATTTTTATAATAAAAGCGTAGAACACATGTACATACGCATAATATTCCATGAAATGATTTATACAGAGTCTATTATGAGTCTCGTTTTATCATATTATAAAAGAATGAATTTTTCCCAATAAATGTAACTTCATACAAAATCTCGTTTAAAAAATTCAGTTTTTATTCTCATCAAATTAATTTAATATCGGAATATGTCATTTTAGTCGTTATAAAAATTTTATGTCAAAAAGCGTTCACAGATACATATATAAATAAATGTCCAATCCTATGCATTTATTTAAGCTAAAATCTGAACTTAAATATTTATTAACAATATTCTGACGAATATGTAATGAAAGATAAAAGCAGCTTTATTTTTTTTATAGGATGGCTCATACTTTTTATTCATTTTATGTTTTTCGTTGTCAGCGCGTAACTACCTATCAGCCGCATGAATGCCAGGTTTTACTACTCAGAAGCGAAGAAGCACAGATGCAAATATACGTTACCTTGCATGGAAAGACGTTAGATACATATAAAAGTCATAACGTAGCTATTTACACATGGGGAATATTTATTTTCGTATGAAATATTTTTGCTTCTGAATTCTCATTATAAATGTACGTCCATTTCCTACGTTAAAGTACGTCTCTGCTTTGAAAACCTTCATTTAAATATAACGGTTAACAAAATATTATTAGAGAAATATTAAAACGAGACGCTAAAAGAACATTTTAATAAAGTACAAATGATTATTTGTTCTTTGTTAAATTGCACTGCTGTAACTCTAATTTTATTAAATTCAAAATGAATCATTTATAAACTGAACCGGAATATAAAATTTTATTCCGCAAAAATCATAAAGTTGAAAGTTAGGAACGAATAACAAATGAATAACCTAGTTTCATTAAAAGGCACGTGGTTAAGGTACGCCAATCCGCGTAATAACTTTGACACTCCAATTATTATAAAATATGTATCCTTAAGGGATTTTTTTGCACGAATGCAAAATACTTTTCATACGTGCAACTGAATAAATGGGACGTGATTTTCAATATTTCTTTTTCTAGAATTTATAACAAAGTAACTTTTTCACAAATGTTTTCGCTGACATTTTTACTACGTAAATGTCTTCTTTTGTAATTAATAATTTCAACATTTCTCTGAACTTTCTTCGTTGCGATAAAAAAAATATACAAAGCTTATGACGTGCTTGTTTAAAAATATTTATACGGAACAAGACATTGAATTTGTCAGACCAATCGTCCTAACGAACGAATAAATTAAACGACTCGTAACAAAAAATTATTCCTGTCCATGTTTCTCTTTGTAAAAGTAATTCAAGGCAAGTTAGATGAATCGCTGTGTACCCTATTCGCGTAGCATGTGCTTTAACGACCAGCGTGCAAGCGTTAACGGTGTGCTTTAGTTTCTCTCTGGTTGTGTTAAGTGTTTAAGTAATGAGCATATACTCACTACGGGTGGTTTGCATGAGATCACCTGGCACCACTTCGGCTTCGAATGATAGCAGATGCAGAGACTGCAAACCGCAGGTCCCGGCACAAGCATAAGACCATGTCGAATGGTTTCTCCTTGAAAGTCAGTACAGTTGTCGTCTATAGCATCTGAAGACGATTCTCAGCTTGAATATCTTTGCCATTCGACGGTCGTACGCGCAGTTACGTTAACCGTTTCAACGCCACTCAGCGTGATCATGCTGTACGCGTAGTGTGGTGAACTGTGTCGCGATGTTTGGTTACGATTGTCAATTCACAACGCGCTCGGTTCCAAACGTAGCTTGTCGCTAGTCTATCAGAGTTTCCTCTCGTAATTACTTTTCTTTCAAATAATCGTAAACCAAATAAAAAACTAATATCTAGAAAAAACTAATGTATAAATTAGTAAAACTAATAAAGAAAAAACTAATGTATAAATTACCTCTTGAATTGGAAAACCAATTACAGAACGTCACACAAACAAAAGGTAAAGCACGAATATTTGGCAACCTTTTGACTCTTTAGTATAACGTTTCTGATATAGCTGATGAAGTGAAGCGTGAACGCGTTGAACGGTATGTTTCGACAATCCGATACGGATTTTTAAAACATCCCTGATACTGAAACGGCTAATAGCGTTACGAAAACGATCGTGCCAGGAAATTTTTGTTCGGATCCGCAACGGATCCGCATTGCGGCTGCCACGATGCTTCTACGTAGCATTGATGCTTCATCGATGAAGCACGATTGAAATTGGATATTCGATTTCTTACTGGGGAGAGAGTTTTCATATCGTGTTTACTGTTTCACTTCGCAAGTGTGCTTTACAGTATACGTTAGAACTTGAAATCGAGCTATTTGAGTTAAAGTCGCTTGAAGCTTGAAATGACGTTTAAAGGATATAAGAATAATAGAAGGCTAAAATTCAAAAGTGTATATACGTACATATACATTTCAATAAAAATAGCAGATAATCTCAAGTAAAAAAAGTAGATTCGCGCTAGTAAAATAGTTTCAAAATACTTGTGAAAAGTCAAACGACTTGACTAATTAAAAATGGATGTAAGAGCTTAAAGGACAAAGGCGTATAAGAGTATCAATTAAGTAACAAATTCACAGTGACAAAGAGGTTTCCAGTCGATCGAATTCAAATAAATCGGCTAATTTGAACGAAACTTTAGATGCACGAGAAGCGACACTCGTCCTCAAGGACTACGAAAGTTCTACTGGGATGAATGAAAACTATTGTCTGACCCGGTGTGTATACACAAGATGCGCGAATCTCGAGTACAGCTTGCATTAATTAAAGTAATTGGTTGGTTTGATCAAATTAATCGGTTTAAGCAAATCACTTTGAGTCCAATTACCGGATGTCATCGATGTGTGGCGGATCGGTATCAACAGGACGCCGACAGGTCGAGGCATCAACGCGGCGCAACACCTCCCGGGCGATCCGCGGGTACCAACCGCCAACACTAGAGGGCTACGACGACAACGTGTCTGTCTGTCTAACTCGCTAGCGGTCGAATATACGAGCGATTGATATAAATACCGCACCTAGCGAGACTCCCTCTACGTCTAAGGCAGGGACTACCGGGCATAGCCTTACTGACGAGTCCACCGGTAGTCCCGGGACGAAACGCACAACTCTCACTCTCTTTTCATCCGCCTCAGATGCTACGTTGAAATGGCGAACACCATCCAAGTAATTGATGTCCTTGTAATTATTTGTTAATCATGCGCGGAATCAGAACGATTCGACCTCGTTCCAAAGCAAATCGTTACTAGAGTAGAGACGGGAATTAATAATTCGTGTCAATTGTTCGATCGTGTTCACAAATTCAAATGCGGTTGAGTGGCGGAAACCATTTATAACACGTCCCATACAGCGTAGATCGCATACATGTCTTAGGATGTATTTTTGGTACTTATATATACTCTATATATATTCTTACTCTATATATACTGTAATATCGTAGAACGACGAACGATTGTCGGGTGAAGAGGATTTGACGCTGGAGGAGCTGAGGAGTAAGCTCGCACAGATGAATCTGCTTATATCCGGTGCGAGATCTGTGCTGGTTGCCAGGTTGAACAGAGCGTGCAAACCTGGTCGATCTACTCCTAAGGGTTCGAAGCGTGGCGAAGATCAGAGCTAATTGAGTCGTCGAAGAGTAGAGTCGTGAGAATTGATAGAGTTGTTAGAGAGAGAGAGTGTGTGTGTTAGATTCGTTGTGACGAGAGTGATCAAATAACTGTAAAGTTATTTGATATAGATACGAGTATTGCATTTAGTTTCCGTTAAATATCGTTCTCTGTCCAATTTATATTTGTATATTCAATTTAATATTAATAAATTGTAAGTAATCGAAAAAAAATTTCTATCCTTATTTTCCGATATTACATATACTTATATGTACTCTATATATATTCTCTATCTTAGATATACCATAAAATATTTCGTGAAATCGCGTATTCGTGTCTAATGTCACGGATTCTCTTTCCATAAGTCTGCGTTTTCTATATTATCTTTCTTCCTTATCAGTAGGCATTCTCACAATTTTGATTAATACTGCTCGTACAGGAATGTTAGGTTTTTGACGTTGTAAAATTTCACGTGAAATAATAATGCCTATATATTGACTAATTTATCAATTAATTAAATCCGTGTATATCAAGTTTTCTATAATTTAGTACTTTCGTGTAACTACAGAAATTTGATGCAATATAAAACTTGATTAAAACAGCGATTCATTAGGAAACGAGAATAATGATGCAAATATTTTTTGTAGCCATTATATAGGATTTCGATCGCATAATTAATCAGTATCAACTTACCAGTCTTTAACGGAAGAACAGAAAGAAGGGCAGGCGGTACACAGACCGCAATCATGATCATTTTCATGTAGACTGACAGACTGCCGTACATCTTCGTTAGTCGTCAAAAGTCGCGATGAGAAGCGTAAAAGAAGTGCACTAGCCAGAAGTATCTGCGACAGAAATCAGAATACACTCGTTTTCGCATGGTTGGATCAATTTCGCGTGGGACTAACCTGATTGAACCTAACGCGGGATAATTGTGTTAGGGAAGTGATACATTTACACTGTACATGAGAGTGTGTGTGTAAGGGCCAGAGGGCGTCAAGGTCTTAGTGGAGACAAAAGACTGTTGCCAGATGTTAGAAGAATCTAGGACAGTCGGTTGGCGACAAGCGTGCGTGCAAGACGTTCTTCAGAGTGTAATATAGATGTATAACTGTTGTGTGGGAAATATAGTCAATTATTTGTATTCCCAAATCCTCGAATTTCCTTAACATGGTAGCAGAGTGTGGTTACTAGTTTTGCAAGATGTTTAGTGCGTGGTTACGATCTTGCGAGTGAGTTTGCAGTAAAGAAAAAAAACTTTCAGAGGAACAAAATATACTTCGAGCACGTAGGAACGCTTGAGTAAGAAAAGAAAAAAAAATGAAGAATCAATTAAAATGGAGAGATCGGAAATCATGATACCTATATTCGATGGTGAGGATTATGGAATGTGGAAGCAAAGAATCACGATGTTTCTCAAATATAAGGAATGCGAGGTTGTTACAACTAGAATAAAGAACGAAAGAGACGATGAAGACTGGGACAAAAAGGATTTGAAGGCGATAAATATAATTTATAGTGCAATATCGAACAGACAATTGGAGTATGTTAGGGAAGGAAAAACGGCGTATGATATAATAAAAAGGTTCGATGAAATGTACTTGAAAGAGTCGACGGCACTGCAGATCGTATGCAGAAGGAGATTGGAAAACATAAGACTGGAGAACTACAGTGATTCAGCATCATTCTTTAACGATTTCGAAAAATTAATAAATGAATTAAAAAGTGCGGGCGCACAAGTAAGTGAGAGGGAAAAGCTGAATTACATGCTGAATACGTTAACCGAAGAATACAGCTACATAGCGGACATAATAGACGCATTGAAAGAAGAGAATCAAACGGTAGCGTATGTGAAAAATAAAATAGAAATAGCAGAGAAGAAAAATAAATCCAATGGAGGAGAAAGGCAAACCAACGCCTTTTCTGCAAAAAAGGAAGGATGCTTCAGATGTGGAAGATTAGGACACTTTGCGAGAGAGTGTCAAAATGGCGTCCAAGCCAGTAACGGCTATTGGCATGGGCCAACACGTGGTCGAAACAGAGGAAGAGAGAACAAAGGCAATACGAGCAGAGGACGTGGAAACTTTCATCGTCAATCAAGAACCGGCACGGGCGAGCATGGAAACTCAAGAGCAGGCATATGGACAGCAACAGCGCACGCAACAAACAGCAGTGAGACGAATGAAATAAGTAAGAACGAAATAGTGTGGCTATTAGATAGCGGTTGTACCGATCACATAATTAATAATATAAATTATTTCGATAAATCTATCGACCTAAAAGAACCGGTAAATATATATTTAGGCGATAATAGACCGATAAAAGCGACAAAAGTTGGGAATGTTATAAGTTATTTTGAAGCATTCGGAAAACAAAATGAAATAAATATGAGGAAAGTATTTTACGCGAAAGAAATGTCCGCAAATTTGATTAGTTTAGGTAAACTAACAGACAATAAGAATACGGTTATTTCCAAAGGAAATATTGCGAAAGTAATAGATGAGGATAATAAACTTACAGCTGTAGCGTTCAAAGAAAATGGGACATATAGAATAAAAAGTATATTGAAAGGGAAGAAGCACTTAGTAAACAGCGCCGAACGTAGTGGTATGAGTAAAAAGGAAAGATGGCATAGGATGCTAGGACACGTAAATTTTAAATATTTAGAGATTTTGGGTAAAGAGCAGCTAGTGACTGGCATACCGAATGAATTTGAAAAGGAGTCAAGGACTCAGTGGAGACAAAAGACTGTTGCCAGATGTTAGAAGAATCTAGGCTAGTCGGTTGGCAACCAGCGTGCGTGCAAGACGTTCTTAGAGAGGAATATAGATGTATAACTGTTGTATGGGAAATATAGTCAATAATTTGTATTCCCAAATCCTCGAATTTCCTTAACAATAAAAAAAATGATATTGCATAATTTACAATTATTTTCGATAGCTTACGTCAGTATGTTGGAGTGTAAACTATAAAATATTCAAAAACTGATACCATTTAGACATAATTTAGAAAAACAATAAATTGCGGAAACCGATAGTTAAAACTCGATACGATCGATACTCCAAAACTCTAATCCTAATAATTACTCAACAATAATAACCGATAATTCATGTTAATTAATGTTTGAACTCCGTTTTTCTTCTGTATGTGTATACAAATTTTGTACAGTTTGATAAAGCGAAATTAAATTATCATCTTTTTGTACTACTTCAAACATTGAGATTTGTGATCTTCAAGGTCGATCACACATATTTTCATATTGCGGAGTTGCAAGGGTAATTAATTTTGCAATCGGTTTTCCTTTGATACAGATGTGAATACAAATAGCCATTGATTGACAATATACCGAAGCAATTCTAGTTGAATTTGAAGTCATCGATCCTTTGATATTTTTGGAAGAATAGTAAAAGTACAGAGAAAACAAGAAAAAATGGCGTTAACTAAAAGATAGCTCCAATGTATCTCATAAATATTATCTATGTATCATTTGTAAGATGTAAGTGACCAAGATATCGAATTATACAAAAATTGTATGTAATGATTAATACTTGAACGTTACTTACATTTATGTACATGAAAATTTGATCTTTTATTAACTAAGTTATTGATCGACAAAATGACTTCCTACATAATTCTCCGCCTGAACTGAAATGCATATTTTTTTTTACGCAAGCCTTATGTGTAGCTAGCAACGAGCAAACAGATTAATTACTTTACACACGGTCGTATCTTGTTTGCTGTAGGCGAGTTCTCTCGTGTAATCAACGAAGTACTCAACTTTAAAGCGATAACAGAAGAACATTATTGTATCGATAAAAATCATGCTTTTTTCAAAGAAATATGTAACTCGTATTTTTTTTAAAGCAACCCTCATAACGTATTGAATAAAATAATCATACATTTTTTTTTGTTCAACATTTGTAAAATACGATATTATCAAGATCACCAAGGAGGTAATCTTCAATTCTTAATGAATATAATAAAAAACATAATTAATGATTGTTTGATGGTTTTATTATTATCTCTATAATACAAAAGCACAACATCGTGTCAACAGTTTATATAGTTCGTATGTTTCTGTAGGAATACACAAATAATAGTTCTCTATCACAACGTAATCTAAAGGGAAAACCCTAACTAAATGACACAAATATCGGTAATAACTGGAACTAATGAATGTTAAAAGCAATCAGTATATTCCATACAAACTTCCATCAACACGATTCGTTCTTCATTCTCTCAACACACTAAGACCGCAATCTTTAAACGCTTATAAAACCATAAGCAATCGTGAAGTTTAGAATTCGCTAACTGGGCGTCTCTCAATCCAGTTTTTGATCTTGGGCAGAAGGAGGACCTTTTTCTCCAGCAGCTTCAGATTCTCGTAATTCTCGATCAGATCAGACTTGTACATAAAGTTCAAATAATCGAGCAGAGCAACGAATGTTAAATCAGCCCAAGAGAGAGTACCATCGTAGAAGTAGCCGTCATTTTCCTTCACTTGCTGGTCCAAATGTTCTAAAATGAACGGCAGCGTCTCTTCAGCAGCCTTGCGTTTTGCAGCTTTGACCTTCTCGTCCTCCTCATAGTGGAAGGCGGCAATTTCTGAAAATTTGTTTTCAGTTAAATACTATTCGCTAATGTTATACTAATTTGAATACAGTGTTGTGCGAAATTTAAATGATACTGAAGATAGAATTACAATCCTTTTTAATCCTTTGTCTTGTATTGTTGACATACGTGTATCGTTCGATTAAATCAAATATTAAATCGGATTTCAACTAATAAATACCTGAACAGATATGTACTATCTGTTATCAAGATTCTCATAAGATTTATGCAAAACAGCACTGGATACTCACTATGACGAATATCATGAATAGTATCAACAGTGGCATCAATATGAAGATTTGCCCAGTCAGTCTTTCCAGCTAAGTCATATTGTTTGGCTAAGTAACGGCAAATAGCTGTAGACTGAGCAACCTTCCTTCTATCAGCTACGAGCATAGGAAGCAGGCCATAAGGAGTCACTAAAAACATACAACTAATAGAATCAAAGATTCTATCGAACAAACAGATTATGATGCTTCTTAAATATCTAGCTTCCTGTTATCTGTTTTGGAAAGATATAATTTAATTTATTGATAATTTATCAGCAAACAAAGGGCATTGTCTCCTTAACAATACCTATTGTTCTCCCACATATCTTATAGAGCAATGGAGAGTAAACAATAATCTCTGTTATACTCTGCATAATTGTGTTCTACTTTATTTAGCTACTTTAGTTAAATTAGGAAAGGTGAGATTTAAGAAACAGAACTTCTTTAAATTTTAAGCTTACAGGGCTTTATTTCTGGCCAGACGTCCTTTTTGATACGTTCATCTTCAAATGGAATACTAGCATAGCTGAAGAAGAACGGATTGGTTCTGCCAATGCCGTAACTGGGAAGTAAGTCAATTTATAGAGCGGCATCTTCCTGGAAGTATAATATATACAAAGTAAAAACAAAGAATCATTGATGACAAGAATTATATTATTACAAATTATGAAGTATAAGACAATTTAAGTAAAAAGCATCAACTACTAACTACTCGCATAGCTATTTGTATCTTTATATTTTAATATAGCTTAGATATAAAAAGAATATTATTTTTGGATGTAATAATGTATAAACTTGCGCCAAATATTATAACAAAATATTGCACTTTCTATTTAAGTAGGATAGACATATTACCGGCATTTATCTTTTTTCTATAGCAATGAAATTGTTTATAAAAAAGTTTATAAGAAAACTATCAATTAATGCAAACAACGCATTTCAAAATATTAATTACATTCGCGCGATTCGTTATCCCTAGTATTAATTTAACCATATGGTTCTATACACCCAAGACCCTCTAACAGTAATTTAGTACCATTACTAGTCGTATGTACAATGTATGTTTGTATACAACTTTCGTAACTACAAAACATTCAGCAGTGATTATATATTCTTCCAAACATAAGAAACATTTTCTAATTGCATACTTAAATTTATCGATCAATTATGAACATATGATAACATTTATTTCTTTCAACTACTAATTTTCAAATCCTCTGCTGTTCCGTTAATTGAACGACGCGCCGACTTTTCGTACAAGTATCTTGTATCTTATCTGTATTATTTAGTTATCAATAAAGAAGAAACATTTTCTAATTGTATATTTAAATTTATCGATCAATTATGAACATGTAATAACATTTATTTCTTTCAACTATTAATTTTTAAATCATCTGCTGTTCGGTTAATTGAAGGATGTCGGCTTTCTGTAGAAGTATTTCATATTTATTATTTAATTATGAATAAGGAAAAAACATACAAAATATAGTTTTTAAACGGTTTATTATTTATAAAGAGAAACTTTGACTCGGGATATATATACTATATACATACTATTTACTTACAATTTTTTTTTTAAGACTTCAAAGTCGAAACAAGCACAGGAAATTTCCAAGCCGGTTAACAGAAACTTGAATGAGACAAAAATAACCTTTAGATATCTATATGTTCTTCTTCCCCCCTGTTGCTTCCACGTAACTCTTATCCTATTGGTGGAGCTGTGCTGATATGTGAAATTATGACTACATAAAAACATCCGGAAAGACTCATTGAATGATTTTATAGTTTAAGGTTAATAAATTTCCATAAATTAAAGTTGAAAATTTATGAGAACATGTTTTCTGTAACAAAACTTAGTAAAAACAAACTAGTAAGGTTTATAGATTCTTTAATGATTATGTATGTATTCATAAACTAGTTCGATAAACATCGTTCGATAAAACGTCGAACAACACACAACATTGAAGCGCGAAATTTCAAATTCAAGGAAAGATAAATAACAAATATTGCGAACAAATGATATTAAATTTACAATAATCTCATGTAAGAAAGAATAAAAGGGATAAAAGTAGTACAGAAGATAGAAAAATCTATAAAACTGGTGGCTGGGAAATAGAAAATATATAAATTTATGTTATTAGAGTTTAGTACTTCTGTCGATCAATGTGTTACGACCGTTCGCGGAGAGACGCAGTCGCAGTAGCGAGAGGCGTAAATTCTCGCTACGATTCGGTGAATCGACGCCGCGAAGTAGTCGTTCCCCTGTTTCGGTTAAGATAAGAGGTGGTTAAATGAATATGACACAGTATAGTAAGTTATATTTCACCGTTTATTCCAACAACTTATAACGAAGGCAGTTACGCTGGTGCGTATGTACGAGATTTTTTTTTTTTATTTATTTGTTGAAATTACAATCAATTCTCGCGTTGAGGATATGTACGAGATGAATGAGTGACTGATCTGTGGGTGTGTCCTACCCGGTGGAAGGATATTGACCGTTCGAAGGATGTGAAATCAGAACTGTCTTGGGAGACGATGCTGTCTCGGAGGAAAGCTAAGGATGGGTGTGTCTAGCGCACGGGACCATCGGATTTGTTGGTGACGATTTTAGTTAGGAGAGTGAAGGAAGTGGCTTCGTTGTTAATTGGTTAACGAAGGGTCTTAACCGCCCTCGAGAGAAAGTGGTTAGTGGGAGGAAAGTTGTAGCATACGTGAGAAAAACTAACTTTCCCTTGTCCAGTCGGGGTAGACAATAGTCTTTAGAAATTCTTCGGAAACAGACGTTTGTTTGGTTTGAAGGACCTTTTCTAGGAAATCTATGAGATTTATGGAAGGTACTTGAAACTATGGAGGATACGCTGCGAGTATCCGGTGACATCTGGTTGCCATATTGCTCGCGGTGCGACGTAACAAAATGGAATAGAAAGATTATACCACAGACGAAATTATACTTTATACTTTATTATACTTTATACTTTATTATTACATTACATCAATTGACATCTTTGGAATTACAACGATTCGATACACATTTTAACGTTTAACATTCTAACATTCAGTTAGAACTTTGTATTGATTAGAGATATTGTAACGACCAGAAATATCGATACATATATCAATACGTTTACCTCGAAATTCGTAGATTCGTACTCTTCATTGTCCATACAAATTGTGTCATATATGTCCAAACCAAATTTAATTTCCAATTTAAAACCAAAATTCTTTTTCGAAAATGGCACTTCCAATTCTTCTTATTCTCACTATTTAATTGCTAGCCGTATCAAGTAACAACGAAAAAAATAATAATATCTAAACGTTAAGCAGGTCCATATTTTGGGGGATACAATTAAAAAAGTAAATCGTCGGTGGAATATTGTTTCACCAAGAATTTTGGAAGATATAATTAGAAAGGGTAGAAAATTGTACTCCTTATCGAGCATTTTTGAAAATATAATTGAGAAAGTGGAATCTGGATAGAAAATTGTTTTACCTACGAAGCATTATAAAAAGTAAGTTTAATAAAACTATACCTTGGATATTTCATATATTTTTTCATATTATATGCATTCGTTAAAATTTTACACTCCCAAACATCCTGCTATACTTGCACAAAAAAGCGCAGTCTAGTAATATCCCCCTCACTGCTCCTCGCATTTTCTTTCTAATCATCTCTCGTTCGCTTTTCCTGATATTATTCTCAGCGTAAGTTCAGAGTGGCGGTTTTTAAACTCAGGAACGCGCGGCTGTTCGTTAAATGAAATATCAAACGTAAGAATTGCCGCAGTCTTAACGCGAGATAATTCATTTCGTGGCACAGAGCGCACGTCGTTGAATATTAATTCATATCTCATATAAGTTGCGAATAAAAAAAGCAGATAAAAGAGGACAAAAATCCGATAATTACCGCGAATCTTTACGCAATTTCAAGAAATACAAAAGAAATTTGTTTGTAAGCATGCTACTAAGTATTATTAGAAGTACTGTACTTTCGATATTTTACATATTCTTGCATATTTTCTACATTTTTCTGTATTTTTGTATCCTTAAACTTTCCGTAAACGCGTAAACGTCTGCGTTCTGACAATGACAAGGAAGATTCTACTGATAAAAATAAAGCATCGAATTTCACCGAACTCTCAGAAATGTAATTCTCAGATCACATAAATTAAAAGGAAAGAACAAAAGAAAATACAAATATATATATATACATACGTAGCCACAAATCAATTTGGATCACGACAGATAAAATAGGTAGCAATAATGTCTCCACGAACATTATCATAATTTATTGGAATTTACATAAAATCCAAAGAATGCTATTGTTTCAATGACACGGCGTTTTGTCGAGTTAGATAAATATGAATTGTGTGTTTGAACAAGTGTTCGGTCGTGTTTCACGCGACGAAAAAGGAAATCACAAGACAAGGTGTCGCCTCGTTGGAAGCAACAAATCGCAATACGAGGGTGGAAATTGGGTGACACCGGGAGGATTACGAGGGATGAGAAATCTGTCGAGAGCGTGAAAGGCTCGCGGTCACCGGGTTTCTCCAGTTCTGTCGCTTTTAACGCCGAGTTCTTCCGCTTCGAGGATAGAAGCTGCGAAATATCGAGGCCATTGTCCAAAGATTTTCAAGAATATCCGATGCAACGTCTTGAAATTTACGAGAGCAAGTCTGATAAATTCTTATCTCTGGTCCATTCGTGGCCAATTTTTTAATACCCTCGTAACTTGTAACGACAAATAAAAATATTGGTACAGGCCAATTTTTTTTTGGATAAAATCTTGTGTGAATTTACGATTCTTCGTTTAATTTTTTTCCCTTATTGTCTTTACATATTTGGAGTTTAAACGCGTTATAAGTACGTTTTTTTTTAACATGATTACGTAGAATTCTTATTCTGAATAAATTATTTGTTTCCGCTTCATAACTGTTTCTAAATTACAGTGCATTTAATCTTGAAATGCACAGTAACATTTTATACTTTTTACGTTCTAAGGAATTTTCAGGATCGGTTAAAAATTAAATTACAGTAATGGTAATACTCAATATTAATGTCAGACGTGGATACTTCACTGTTTTGTATAATAATTTGTTATCTTGGCATCGATCAAGGTATTTAATATACAAAGCGTACAGATTAATAAGAATTTTAATTAATCCTTCTTCTATAGTATTCACCGTTCTTTTCGAGCTCGTACCATTTCAAATAGACTTTCGAATAGATTTCAAAGATTTGTCTGTTCAAATAAAACGCGATCTTTTTTATTTCCCTATCAGTCGTCCCGTTACTGTTCCGTAGTTTCCAACAGATTGCAGATTCGTTTAAAAAACATTTGTAACGAAAAACAAACCCACTCGCAGAAATGTTATTCAATATCGCATTTATAACTTTCATAGACATCCTCCTCTCATTGCTATCATTGTAAACAGATTGAAACTTCGTTTGCAAACACTCGCGATTAAAAAAAAAAAAAGAAGAATTAATCTTAAACAATTTTATCTTGTGTTCCATTTATAATTTTCATTATTGTCTTCCCGACGTTGTATCATTTTAAATGGCTTTTTTCTATCCATCTATGTTGCAGCGAGATCAACGGTCCTAATTACTATATTGCACGATGTGTTCATACAAATTCACTTTTTATGAACGCGATGAAACGAAATGAAACCTAAGTAGAGATTTGTTTTCTCATCAAGTATAACGAGTTTTATACTTTGGATAGATTGCCTCGTTGTGAGAAGGTCTTAATCGTTTATAATTGCGATTAAGTAATTGCAATAAGTCATATTTTTAAGAAACGTTCTCACATGCTCTCACACACTCTAACTAGAAAAGGATCATGAAACATTCGGTTTATGATATTATTTGTTTGTAAATCTTCCTGCTTCCGGAAACTTTTTTAAATATGAAGATATTTATATACAAAATTAAATATTTTTTTCAATATCAACACTTCTTGCGTTTATGTTGTCCTAGTCAGAATTATATTATTTCGTGTATCCTGTTGCTTTTTATATGATAGTCCTCCCGTTGGCCGCGGATTCGTTATCAAGCCTGAGGCCCTCGCCACTAGTGTCACTATCGACAATAAAGGTACCCCACCCGCGACCGGACGATGGAGAACTCCAACACGGAATCGCAATCTCCCGCGAGCCCTGCCCGGGAGGGCGCCTCGAGCTCGGACTCGGAATGTGACTCGAGCTCGGATTCGGATTCAGACTCGACATCAGAAGTGGCATCCGAACACACGTTGTCGGCACGGGATCGTAAGAGTATCGTGCGCGCACTAAAGCGGTCGCTAGGGAAGAAGAAGAGGAAGAAGAAGAAGAAGAACAAGAAGAAGAAAGGACACCGGGCAACCTGGGTATCGCTGCCGCGCTTCAACCCCGAAGCCGCGGACGCAGATCCAGCCGCCTGTGCACAGCCGTCGGCCTGCTCATGAGGGACCACCGCCTGAAAAACAGCGCACTGTATTCTGCCCTAAACCGTGCCCTAGAGGGTCCGGCAGCGTATTGGCTTACGCAGATAATGAACGGCGACGAGCTCACCTGGCCAGATTTTAAGGAACAATTCGCCGCGCACTTCGGTGGCCAAGAAGTAGCAGCCGCGTCGCTAATCAAGGTAGCCGAGGAACTACCGCGGGACGGCGAAACACCAGGAGCGTACGGAAATCGTATCATCACCCTCCTGGGGTCGAAGTGGCGAAATTCAACCAGGGAAGAGGTACTCGCCGCCACCGCCCTCCATCTGCTGGGCTCGCGCGATGAACGTTTTAAACGACTAGCGCTCACGAGTGACATCACGTCGGTGAAACAATTCCAAAGAGAAATGAAGCCCTTCCTATACACGGAGTGGCCAACGCCCCCGCCGTGGAGGTCATTAGCGAGCTCCGGAAACAAACGAGGCAGGTCACCCGCCCTCTGGACCAGGTGTGGCCACTGCGGTATTTACGGACATCCGACATTCGAATGCCGCAAGAGGGCGAAGTGGTAACCGAAGGAGGACCCCCGACGCCCGGAGGAAAGCCGACCGGCTGCACCACCAAAAGCGTTGTGCTTTCACTGCCACATGCCGGGACACATCGCGTCTCGCTGTCCATCGCGGCGAGAAGAAAAACACTGCCCCGAGGACGAGCGCCGGGTCGATGCCTGCGTGGTGGAAGCCCCGACGGGTAGACTAAGCCAGCAGGCCACACACGAGGACGTGTAAGTGTCAGGATGGCCGAGTCGGAGACGAAAGGACGCCGGGGCCCCTGTGGAACTTCAGGACAACACCCTAACCTTGCAACCTAGAGCCTAATATAGCCATAACGAAACAATCGCAAGTATCCAAACCGATAGCAATCGTACGTCGATCGGAGGATCGTGTGTACTGAGACACTCGACCGGAGTCTTGTTTCGGTGGTGTCGTTGGGATGACGAGCAGTCTTGCTAGAGAGCTGATCGGTGAAAGAAGTCGAGTGCCTTACGAGCAGGGAGTGGTGCACGTGTGAGTTAGAGCAAGGGAACCTGTCCTCCCGTTGGTCACGGATTCGTTATCAAGCCTGAGGCCCTCGTCACTAGTGTAACTATCGACAATAAAGGTACCCCACGCGCAACCGGACGATGGAGAACTTCAACGCAGAACCGCTACCTCTCGCGAGCCCTCCCCGGGAGGGCGCCTCGAGCTCGGACTCGGAGATTCAGACTCGACATATATATTATTATATATATTATATATACTATTATATCTATATAATATATGTATTTATATCTATAAATGTACGTATAAATATATCTATTTAAAAAAATTAAGTTGACCTTCATATATCGCCAATAATATCGCGTGCGTATAAAGAAACTAATTACATTTAATTCTTTTTTTACATTTATTTATTTTTATTATTATTTTTTTCACAACTAATTACATTTAATTATTACATTTACATACATTTAACTATTATTACATACATTTACATACATTTAATTATTATTTTTTTCATAATTATATCTCGTTTGAAATATTTTTCGACATAATTAATTGTTTCAAAAACACATATTCCAGCCTTCTAAATGATTTATTTTGCGTATTATACGAATTATTCCATCTATAAATAAATTGTTCTCTATACACACAAACACGCACACAGTCTGTTAATTACACGAGTTAATTGTATCATTTTTCTCGATATGTTGACAGAGCAAGGAAAATGAGCGACGAACCTATCTTCAAACTAATCTACTTCAATGCCCGTGCTCGTGCCGAACATATACGGTACATATTTGCATATACTGGCATCGAGTATACCGACGAGAGGATCCCCGAAGAACTCTGACCTGAATACAAGGATTGTAAGCGTGAAGAATCGATTTTTACTTTCATCGTTCAACTCTCAGGTATCTACCATTTACTCAAACTTTTCTGTATATAAAACTTTCGTTTCACGTGCAGGCTAAACTTACTTAAAGTAAAATTTCACACGGAATAAAGTCGAACTTTTCATTAAGTTTTGCTTCCGTAATATCGTGTTTATCGAATACCAACTTAATTCACTTACGATTCTCGAATTTTTGTGTTGCAATCTTTATTGTTTCCAATGAATCGAAGCATTTCGAATATTTTGAGAAAACCGTAAATAGGTGACTTAAAATAGGAATACAAAAATACTTCTACGTTTCTCGTTAATTTAAAAACTTTTTAGGACTTGTCGGAAAAAAAGGATAAAAAATTGAAATCAGTTCGGAAATGAACAAGAACATAGCTAAAAAGTCGAAAGAACAAAGCAGACATAAAATTCGATCTTCCGTTGCGACATTTCTATCGTAAATAGTATAATAAAAGTTTTACGCAGCATAGTCTTCGATATAATCTTATATGTCGCTTGCAGATAGAGAAACCAAAAATCAACGTAAGTCTGTAAATCAATCCTGTCGGTGTAAAACACAAAATTACGTTCGCAAGAAACATTCGATTTATATTCCTTGCATTTCAATTTTCATTACAAGAACCGTGTACATTTTCTAATATTTTTTCCGTGTCTGGTATTATGCGACGTGAATTTTTTATTCGCAGTTGTAAGTCCACTATCATTGCATAAGGTCTTCCCGCAAAACGATACTGATCTTCCTCGTACATTCAGTACACCGCATCGGACAGATTCGTTCCTTTCCGTGAGAATTACAAATTTTATACTCGATCTTTTATCCTTGATTTTAAAAACTTTAGGTTCTTCCCAACAGTCAAAAACACGCGATACCCTGTCCATCGTAATCGTAAGAAAAGAAAAAAAGGAGAAAGAAGACATTTCTGTATTTCTTTACTAGGCCATGTTGATTAAAACCGAAATGATTTCGATTCATTTATTCACAAGAACGCAACGGCCTCGGAAGCTGTCTTGTGATTTCCTATCGATCGTTTCCCTCTACACAGTGTTCATATGAGCCATGTTTGTTCTTAGCAATGCCTTATAAAAAGCTGCCTGTGCTGGAGGTAGACGGGAAACCGGTAGCGCAGGCTGACGCTGTGGCGCGATACTTGGCGAGGAAGTACGATCTAATGGGAAGAAACGAAAGCGATGCGTTGATATGCGACGTGCTCGTCGATACTCTTGAAGATTTGGAGCAAGGTGAGTAACTGATGAGATGACTTTGCATTTGTCTCACCACAGAGACAGACGTTCAAGAATTCATTGTGAAAAGACGAGTACAAACAAGATACGTATGTCTTTCCGTTAAGCGAATGTTACAGTTTGTTTGCAAAAGTCAGTTTTTAGATTATAGAATCGTAGATAGAATTTAGAGGATAGAAAATTTTAGTAGTCACTTTTAGTTTAGTAAAGTCTTATCGACAATAAGCAGACTACGTTATGATACAACGATTCCAACTGAAGATTTCTATCGACATCACGAATTCGATGGCTTCCAAATTTTCTTCTCTGCAATCTCAGACGCTCAACTCGAAAGAATCTTTTAGATCCCCCGACAAACACTCGACTCAGGTTATCTATTATCGTAATCTTCCTACGGGATTTTTTTAACTGCGTTGCGTTAACGAATAACGGGATAACATCACGTTTCTCTCAACGCCTTTCAACGTTCTACAACTTTTATTCTTTGCAAATCCCTGTCTCTATATGATAAACGCTGGTTATCCGCGGAATTTACGATTTCAATTTCTTTAACGAGATATTTATCATATTACACAATTCCTGTAAATGTATTTGTAATTATATCGCCGAAGTATTGTATTTAATTAAGCTATGAAGTTGTGGAATCGTGAGAAGGATTATTTTTATAGAACTGTCTAATTTCCATTCGACATTGATTCAGGATACACATTACTCTTTTTTACATAATACCAGTTTTGTCATTTTTAATTAACAAATACCTCCAAAGGTTGAAGTTTCTAAAATTATCCATTAAATTCTGACAATAAAATAAAAATCCAAATTCTTCCTAAAAAGCTAGTGATCTTTAGTTAAGAGTTCGATTTTTCACATTTTTCAAGGTAAATTAAAAAAATTATTTAATAGAGGAGGTACAAAATAAATGTATACAAACCTTTTTTCAGACGACATGGGCGGACTTCGTGTTTGCAGCGGCCCTTGAAAATTTCGAGTATATGTTTGGGGCATCAGCTTTGGATAAATATCCAGCTCTTCGAGCATTGAAGAAAAGGATTCATAGAATACCGGCTATTTCTGATTGGCTGATTAGGCGCCCATACACAAACAGCTAAAAAGCTAAAAACGTGTGGAAAAAAGATGACCAGTACACCACTACATATATGTAGTATCGTGGACGAAAGGCCTAAGAAATATCGGGCGAACTATGAACAATGTCGCGAGAGCCGAGGCGCCGTCGGGCCCATCAATGTGTCATCGGTCTTTTCAAGTGCATAGTTTCGTGGAAAAGACCTACGTGACCCTGGCTACGAGCGTCTGCAGAACACGTGTGCGGTGGGCCTAGGAAAAAGGCAATAGAATGCGACAACGGCCAGAGTGTGAGTCGAGAAACAGAGTGTGAGTCGAGGAGCCGAGTGCGAGTTGAGCGGAGACAGAGTTTGCGAGTGTTGATTGCGTTTTGGTAAAAGTCGAGTCGCTATCTAGTTATTTAGTTGCGCTGTTTTCTGTACGTTTGGCGTGAATAGTTCAGGTTGAACAACAATCGTCTTTTTCTGTCTGATTAACATCTCTATTGTCCACTCCTTGTAAATACATTATATCACGATATTACATATTTTTGGGGGCTCGTCCGGGATTGGACAAGACAGAAAACGAAACGGTTTAACAGAGCCATTCGAGCTAGTTGTGAATTTACCGGTACGCGGTGCGGTAAAAGACGATATCGTTGACTGTTTAAGTTTGTGTAGTGTGAAAAATGGCAAACGTTGGGGGCGAACGATTGTCGAGTGAAGAGGGTTCGACGCTGGAGGAGCTGAGGAGTAAGCTCGCGCGAATGAACCTCCCTATATCGGGTGCGAGGTCAGTGCTGATTGCAAGGCTGAATCGGGCGTGTAGGGCTGGACAATCGTATCCTAAGGGATCGACGGGCGGTGAAGAGCTAACCGGTCAACGAGATTTAGGAAACGTACAGAGAGCTGAGCGTGATTGTAACGAAGATGAAGATGTTGAGACAATGAATACGAAGGAGTTGAAGGAGCGCCTCGCTAGTTTGGGTTTAAAAACGACGGGAAGAAAAGTAGAATTACGCGCACGGCTACAAGCGGCCATGGATGGTAACGACATATCGTCGGAAGAAGAAAGCGACGACGAAAGTGAGGATGAAGATGACAAGAAAAACGCAAGAGGATACAAGAGAGATACGCGAAGGGTGTATCAGGACCGTGATGAATATTGTCGAAGGGCATGTGTTGGTTCGACACTGAGTTTTAGAGACGTCGAAGATGCATTAGAGTCGTTTAGTGGCGACAAAGGTGAAAATGTCGAACGATGGTTCGAGTCGTTCGAGGAAGTCGTGAAGAAGTGATACGTGCATGTGGTCGGATGGGCAGAAGGCAGTCTACGCCAGGAAGCTGCTGAAGGGATCAGCGAAAATATTTGCGAGCTTCGAGTGTCATGCCAGGACTTGGCATGAGTTGAAGAGGGGGCTAGTGAAAGAATTTTCGAGGAAAGTCAACAGTAGGCAAGTACATCAGAAACTTGAAGAAACAAAAAAGGAGAGTGATGAAGCATGTTTGGCTTACATGTACCGCATGCTCGAAATAGCCAGCCATGTGGACAAAGAGGAGGAAGCAAAGGTGGAATACATAGAGGATGGAATAATAGACGACGAGAACAATAAGGCTATATTGTACGGCGCTATGTCAATCAAAGAGTTGAGGAAGAGGTTAGTGATGTACGAAGAGCAGAAGAGTCGCAGAGCAAAGTCGATTGTGAAGCCGGCTAAAACCCAGAAGAACGGGAAGCCCAGTCAATCTGTAGACGCAATGAAGAAAAGAAGATGCTTCATTTGCGGTAGTGAGGATCACCTAAGTGTTAAGTGTCCGGAGAGGGGAGAAGGTGTTAGGTGTTCCGAGTGCAGCGGATTTGGACATATTGCAGCGAGGTGTACGGCACGACCGAAAGAGACTTGCGTAGTGTCAAGATCCGAAAAGGGGAACTATGTGAAGGAAGTAATCGCAGGAATTAAGCTTCTATTCTCTGAAATTACTCTCAAATCTCAGAGTCAACCCTTCAAATTCTCCACACTGGATCTTCGATTCTTAATATTTGTAATATCGTAGAATAGCTTTGATTGGAGATCGGCTGAAATTAGAAAACACCGTGTACGTCGTCTTTCGTGGTTTGTTTACATCCAAGAGCGCCTAGTAACAGTGACGCGAGAAAAGATAAGCAGCGTCAAAACAGAAGTACGGTTCCACATTTCAAGGAGTGGCAATCGAGAGGCCAGAGTATGTGAGCCGAAAAGTGTGCGTGTGTGTGTGTGTGAGAGGACGAGAGCAAGAGCGAGCACGACCGAGCAGGAGTGTATTGGCGAAGATCAGAGCTAATTGAGTCGTCGAAGAGTAGAGTCGTTAGAGGTTTCGAGTCGTCGAAGAGTAGAGTCGTGAGAATTGATAGAGTTGTTAGAGAGAGAGAGAGAGTGTGTGTTAGATTCGTTGTGACGAGAGTGATCAAATAACTGCAAAGTTATTTGATATAGATACGAGTATTGCATTTAGTTTCCGTTAAATAAATATCGTTCTCTGTCCAATTTATATTTGTATATTCAATTTAATATTAATAAATTGTAAGTAATCGGAAAAAATTTTCTATCCTTATTTTCCGATATTACATATTTGAAGCATAAATTAAAAATCGACACATTGACTACTTCAAAGAAATTAGCCCGAACGAGACATAACTCGTTCATCGTGGTTTTCGCGCGAAGTAAATATGCGGCTTCTCAATCGTTGTGAGATTCCAACGACGTTAATTCTGTCGAAACGGCGACGCGCGACGACGATCGCACATTCTGTTGCTAGCGAGTGCTTGCAAATCGCGACGATATCGAGCGTAAAGACTAAGCGCAAAAATGGAGGACACTCGGCGGGGAATTGGAAATGCTCGATGACGAAAGGTATTTCAAGGTGTAATTACATCCACATCCAATTGGATCGCACCTTCGTTCGGTTGCTAGGTCAACAACCTTCGATGTTATTCAAATAATGCAACGGCTGGGGCAGCCGGTAGCGAGTCGTAAAAGTTTCAATAAAACACGTTCCTGCTAGTGAACGTATGTTAAGACTTACACCGAGTTTTATTTCGCTACGCCGTTTACTAGTTCGAAACGATCGATTGCATAATAGTAGCTGTTTCTTTCATCTCGGAAACACGATCGTAAACGGTGACAACGATCCAGCTTATTCCTGATCGTGTTAATTTCCACGCAAACTTTGTAAACATTATACGTCGCGACGCTCTCGTTAACGCGTCATTCCCTCCAACTCGAAAGTCTTGCAACTTTGGTGATCCGTTTTCTGTGTAAAATTGGTTACGAGCATCAGGGGACTTATCGTCGTAATCGGTAAATTGTTTATTAAGGATCTACAGCTTTTAAGGATTTCTCTCTAGAGATTTAGAGATTAGAAGTTTCATTAACGCGTTATCGTGTCTCTAACTCGATCTTTTTTCGTGTAAATTGGTCACGAGACTTACGAGCTTCGTTGTAAATAGAAGATTAGTAATATTTCGTAGTTTCGTGATAGTATATAGACATTTTAGTGCTTAAACGCGCAATTTTTAGTTCGCTTTTCGCTCGCATCGGCGCTATGAAACGGATCAATATCTCAACACTTTCCTTTAGTTCTACAAATCATCTTTCGACCGGCTTTTCTTGGCCTACCGTTTCCTAACGCTGTCCTAATACTATCGTCTTGCTGAGATCCTTTTTCCGATTGTATCTTCTGCTTATTTTATTATAAATCCGAACTTTCATTCACGTCGTATGTTTTACAGCGTAAAATCCGCTAGAGCGTTCCAATAAATGTAACCAGTAGGTGCTTTAATACTCAAACGCACCTGTGCGTATCTCTGCATATTTGCTGAAAAAAAGATGAATCTTACGTTACATTTTCAATATGCGTAATAAGCCGAAAATTTCTCTGATGCTAATCCTTCGTAACAAAAGGATGGCATCACTATATGCATGAAAATAGCATTTGGCAATCGTTAGAAACACAATACATGGATATATATGTAGTTGCCAAATTAACCTTCGCGGTGTTCAAAGTGAACGGCTAGAAACGATTGCTTTTTGCTATACGCGCATGGTTCGATTGCACCATAATTCGTTATTAAGACGTTTCGAGAGAGGCAAAGGATGTGGTGTCGCAACGTGTTGCGCTCGCACAATGCTCCTTGGATAAAATTCCCGGAGCGCGTATTATCGCGTACGCCGCGCGAACGCGTTGAACCTTCGCGCAAACAATGAGAGCGTGAACGCGAAAAAATAGCGTTGAGCACGTAACATTCGGCCTGATATCGTTGATTGGCCGCGAATCGTCAACATGCACGGGACAGTTTTACGTAAAGACATTCGATCCGTACAATTATGTTAAGACGTCGACCATAGAACGTACTACGTTGATGCAATTAAAATTTCAATGAAAGAGGAGAACGCGCTAATAACTAGTCACCCCGTTGTTGACCATAACGTACAAATACTTTTGTTTAAGAGCTGCTCGTTAGTGTTTACCGCGTGCAGCGATTAAGTGACGAACAAATTACGTTCAAAGGGTATAGAGCTCGTTCTCGATTAAAATTCTCCTAACTTTCTAATGGTATTAGAAATTATAACTTGAACGTATGTACGCGACTGGCAATAAATATCAGGACAGCCGCGGATATCTAGTATAAATCGAATATGTGTTCCATTGTCCTTAATTTCTTTTATTATCGATTATTATTATTATAATTTTTATATTAATATTAATATTATTTAATATTTTAAAATTAATATTATTTAATATTTTAATATTAATATTATTTAATATTTTAATATTAATATTATTTAATTTATTCTATTATTGATTCGTTCCATTCCGTTTACGTCATAATACGTAGCCTGCGGATTTTTACGCATATTTTTCAGAATATAAAGGAAGCGAAAGAAAAAACTAGAAGCTGGATAAAAAATTGTTTTACCTCGATTAAACGTTACAAAGCGTGCTACTTTCCGATGTTTTATATATTTCCACGTGTCACACGTGTACTTTGCAATTTTGCCCTTTCAGATTTCACAGAAATGCATAAAACTTCCGTGACCTAATTTTTTGGCACGTGCACGTGCTTCAAAATAAATTCGATGATATTAAATACCAGATTATAGGAACCAGAAATGAAGAGTTCTACAACGATGGAATGGGTAAATGATTGTCGATCAGACGAAAGACAATAGCAAACAACGATATAGCGATGATTAATTAATGGAAGATTTTTTCCTTTCAGCAAACAAAAATAGAACTTAACGAACTCAGTAATTGATAAATGATTACGTATAAGATAAGTGCATTTTCCAACTGTGAGTCATAGTTAACGTTTAGTTTAGCCTAGGTAGGATCTTAGCTTTGGAGTAAATAAGTATAATAGTAGCAAAAAATCGATAGAATTGTTAAAAGGCTGTGACTAATCCTGGTCGAGTGGTCAGTTATCATCTGAATCTATTGTTATTTTGCTAGTATACTTTTCGAATCATTTTCAGCTATTCTATGGGCAAGCATTCGTTTCTTTCGCGCATGCCACGTATCATTCGCTCATTAACTCGTTTTTGAAAGCTTTTACCGGCGAATGAAAAACATAACGTACACTTGCATAATGCGTTCGAAGTGTTCGTTCGTTCAATATTCATGTAAAGGTTAGGCGATACGCGTGATAAGTCGCGATGCTACGAGATGTGATTAGATGCGGATGTTAATATCTTGTAAATACCTTTCCTCGACTATGATAATCATCGAACACTAAGAATTTCGCAAATCGATGCAATTAATCGGTGATCTTGTGGGAAGAAATTTCGATGTCACGATAATGTTAACGATAGTATGTTAATTACGACTAGTACCGTTACTGTTACATTGTTTCATAATTAGTATTAGTTTAATATAGTCAACGACTCCTCCGCAAGCATCCGTGCAAGTGTTATTCATTATTATGCTCACCTTCTATTGGAAAGTTCTTGCCTTGCTCAGCAAGTCTTTTTGATTTTTTTCCTGTGTTACTTCCGCGTGTTATCGATTTTTATGCTATGTACGTGTTTGTAGGAGAACTTTCTCTGAGCCGCGAAGTTTTCTTTCGACGATTCAACGATCGAAAATCAAAGAGAACCAATGTTCTCTCTTTCGATAAAGTATGTGATGATAGCCATTGTCAAAATTATTGATATATTTATCTGGTTGAAGACAATCTAGCAAATTATACAGCAAGCCTAATGAAATAATAATAATCTTTATCATTAAATTGCGCCATTATTTCATAATTTCATTGAAGGATAATAGAAATTCACGAAGCCTTCAAATTGGATTTCATATTATAATAATGTAAACATCGTTTGACGGTATTATCTGGTTGTGAATAGGGTTGATTTGATTCAGACAGCGCCAGTCATCATGACATCGACTTCCTATCTCGTTATGTAACATTCATCAGAATAACAGACGCAATTACCGTCACTGAATTATCTTAATGACATTCGTTATTAATGAGTAAGTGTTTTCGACATACGTCGGAGGTCGCAAATCTTGGATCATCTTTCTTTATTATCTGTTTAGATCCAATCCAGTTCCTTCACAGAACTTCTTTCCCTTCAATTTACCTAATTTAATAATTCTTCAAAATTTTCTCATTTTCATTTCTCATTGCATTGTTTATTATATATTCTACAAACCCGTATGAACACAACGCAATAAATTGACACGATAAAAGCGTTGAGATAATAACCACGAGACAATACTCGACAATAATAATACGAGACAATAATAATCGAAAAGGCTGATGAAACAAAGGAATGAGTAATTTGTAAAGACAGGAAAACAGCAATTAACGTACATCCAGCTACAATTGAAAATAACTTTCTTCGCTTTAAATGAAATTCCAATCAAATACGTTTTATCAGACTCGACTAACAATCAATATTATTAGCTCAATAAATACTCGAGATTCCCAATGTTTTTTGTCGAGTTTCAAATAGAAAGTTAATTACTCGCTTGTCGGAACGTCCATCGGCATCGAAGACCGTGAACCAATCTACGTTATCTTCTCCTTCGTTTCAGGCTGTCGCTGGCGATACCAGTCAACCGCGAAGGTTACTCGAGATGCAGCATGTACGATGTAAATTACACGGAAATTTTGCTAAATGGAAGCCACGTACCGGACCCATCGTGGCCAACGAAAGATTGCCAACAAGGATGGGAATTTAATTATACCACCGTCCCTTATGCGTCTGTGGCATCCGAGGTGACAGAAAATGTTCGACTTGTAATTTCCTGCTTTTTGAATATTTTATCTGTTCCTATCAATCAATCCCTTTATACTGTGTATGTCGTATTCGATTATTTGCATGATCTATTTCGATAAAAAATAAGCGTAGTGTACAATTTTTGGAAAGAAAGAAGAACGATGGAAAGGGTCGAATAAACGTTTGTGGAAAGATCGATAGTTCAGAAGTGGGAAAATTAACAATGTCGATTTCCACAGAGGAAAATTATAGTACGTAACAGAATTACTAGTACATATTGCAGTAATAATTAGTGCATGTAGTGAAATTACAGAGTACATTCTAAATTCAAGCGTTACATTGCCAAATAAAATACAATCTGAAAATGAAACTGAAAATGAAAATACCGGATTGAAAAGAAACTTTAATAAAACGTTATAACGAGCAACAGCGCGAACACACAGATTTGTTCGACATAAATTGCAAGACTTTTTGCTCCAGTGGATTTCCATGAACTTTGCGTCGCTCGTCAGGAGGAGAATTATTCATCGAGGGGTAGGAAGCATCCAGAAGAAGGACGCGAGAACGCGCAGGGTCTTAAGCTTCTCCTTCTTTTTTCCTCAAAGGGAAAGGAAAAAGGACAGAGGCGCGCTTCATTAGGAATTTCGAAACTTTGATCGAAAATTCGTTTAATCGAGGCGTTGAAATTGCTATAAGATTCCCGTGATGCTGATAGTGATCAGAAGTAAATCATTCGACTGTAGTTTTCTGTTGCAGCTGGGATGGGTTTGTCAGTATGATGCACTGCCAACCATAGCTCAAAGTATCTTCTTCATCGGCGCTATCTTCGGAGGATTAATTTTTGGATGGGTTGCTGATCAATATGGAAGAATACCAGCTTTGCTCGGAGCTAATTTAATTGGATTTCTCGCTGGGGTGGCTACTGCGTTCACGGGTAGCTTCTGGCAGTTCACTTTGTGTCGTTTTTTCGTTGGATTCGCCTTTGATAATTGCTTCACTATGATGTACATATTAGGTAACCGTTTTTCAATAATTTCTTTTTTGCCCTGGAATTGAGTTTGAAAGCCACACAGTGGCTACAAAAAGTACTTGTACGTATGTATCCTTATTTCCCAATGAAGCGTCTCTCTTCCTTTTTTTTAAATCAGTTTTTACGTTTCATTTTGATAGCATTAATTATTTATAAGCATGTATGAAAGTATTACAAATGATACGAAAGCTAATATTTTAATCAGTTTTATCTTAAGACTTAGTCTTAATTAATTGGTATATATATAAATGACGTTCTAAATACGATGGTGTACAGTTACTTTTTGTAATTACTGCAAGCAGGAAGATCTCTAAGTTTAAATAACAAAGTAATCTCTACAACATACTGTAAAACTGTTGTTATGCTTGATTTACGACTGACGTTTCTACAAGTATATGAATTTTGCAACAGAACTCACGTTGCCATGCAACAATTTAAATGAAATTGAAAACCATTCAAAGTTACGAAGAAAGATGCTTAAATACATATGAATATACATGAGGTCATACATATTTATTTTTTAACTGCGGCGTTTATATCAAAGAGAGGGAGAGAGACAGAGAAAAATTAATTTTCCTGTTTTATAAGAATTTCATGCAAGATAAAAATATGAAACTTTAAGATAGTTGGATTTATATATACCATTGAATATTTATAATATTTAAAGGTAGTTAGTTCGCAATTGTTACGCCGGGAGACTCTCTGCCTGGCCCAGGTCACACACCGCGGGCCAGACGGACACCAGATGTCCGCTCTTCCGTACGGCATACCCTCAATAGCCTTAAGCATCCGTCATAAACCTGAGTCACTTGCTTGCTAAGGTCCTTCAAACAAACATCTGTTTCCGAGGAATTTCTCGAGACTATTGTCTACCACGGCTTAACTAAGGAAAGTTGGTTTTTCGCACGTACGCTGCAACTGTCCTCCCACTAACCACTTTCTCTCGAGGGCGGTTAAGACCCTTCGTTTAACCAATTATCAACGAAGCCTATTCCCTCACTCTCCTAAATAACATCGACACCAACAAATCCGATGGTCCCGTGCGCTAGACACACCCATCCTTAGCTTTCCTCCGACACATCATCGTCTCCCAGTACTGTACTGATTTTACATCCTTCGAACGGTCAACATCCTTCGAGCGGGTATACACACCCGCAGATCAGTCACTCACTCATCTCGTACATACGCACCAGTGTAACTATCCTCGTTATAAGTTGTGGAATAAACGGTGAAATATAACTTACTACTGTGTCATATTCATTCAACCACCTCTGTTATCTTAATCGAAACAGGGGAACGACTACTTCGCGGCGTCGATTCACCGAATCGTAGCGAGAATTTACGCCTCTCGCTGACGCGTTTTCCTCGCGACCGCGTCTCTCCGTGAACGGTCGTAACATTTGGTCCTTCGAGCCGGATTATCAGTGGCAGTGGATAGTTTTGTTACCCATACGGTCGTAACATTTGGTCCTTCGAGCCGGATAATCAGTGGCAGTGGATAGTTTTGTCACCCATCCGGTCGAAACATTCGATCTTTCGAGCCGGATTCAGTGACAAGTGAAAAGTGTGGACACGTAACCGGTCGAATCATTCGATCCTCAAAGCCGCATCACGCGTCAAGTGAAAAGCGCATACCAGTGACACCCACTATCATACAGGGCCACGTGAATCCAACATAACCAGCAGCGGAAGCGTTACCCCCCAGCGAGGTCAGTAACGTCAAGGATCGTCACCCTTGAAGAGGTATTATTCGGTGGTTAAAACGCAACCACGCAACCTCCTGCCGCAACTGGACAATCTTCAACAGAAGTAAGTTATAGCCATTCCACTCTCAATTATCTAACAAATAATGGCCACCGGAAAAGAGCTTACCGCCTTGCGTCGACGCCGGAGTTATTGTATCGGCCACTTTACACGCTTATCGAAAAAACTAGACGAAATCGAACAATCCGGCAGTACGCGAGAGAGCGAGCTAATTCAAATCAAAAATCGTCTGGAAACATACGAGACGGAGCTCCGCGCCATTCAAAATGAGATCGTAAGCATAGACGAGGAGGAGTCCGCGCGCGGCTTTGAAATAGCCGACGAGTACGAGAAAGTAGAACTCCGAGTAATTACTCAACTGAGCAACCTACGACTAACTACGACGGCACAATCGACAAACGACGAATCAGCTGTCGGTCGCGAGTCTGCTTCGTTTAAATTACCGGAGAATCATTTTCCTGGACACAATGCGAAGACGCCACCTTCGCCATTGCCACAAGGGCCCACGGATAAGGGAAGTAACAATGACTTAAACAAAACACGCAACGCTATTCAAACTCCGCTGACGGAGAAGATCGCATCGACTCGAACGCCGACCTCGCCGCGAGCCACGCGCAATTCATTGCACAATACTAGCAGCGTGTCGCCTACACGCGACTTGACAACAATCACGCTAGCATCGTCGCTACATGAACAATCTGATTCAACGCTGCCAAACGCCTTAAATCAGAAAACGCTTCCCATGCGGACCTCATCGCGTGACACTCACAACGTGTCACCTAAACGCGGCCTGACGACAGCCACATTAGCATCGGCAGGAACTGAACAATCGGATTCAACGCTACTAATCACCTTGAATTTGAAAAAATTCAACGAGCCTTCGGACCTGAAGAAAGAGAGGGTCTCACCAGACGACAAATCGTTTCCGAGCTTAATCTCCCACAATTTGTTACAGAACATTCTATCTGATCCCAACGATTCTCTACTGAGTTCACAGAGCGCCGTACCGAACGAGTCGCGTATCACAGGCATCTCACTGGAGTCACCCTCGGCTCCAAAAATGCCAACATACTCTCCAACACCAAGGCGAGTCACAGTCACGACATCCAACGGTCAGTCCCCACCGGGGATCATCACTAAGAGAATGCGATACGAATGGGTCAGCGGGGGGAGCCCCGTCCCCCAATCCACCGAAGACCTCCTTCACGTCTTCATTGTGCAACCACACACGGATTTCACGTGCCTTTGTGAAATCGGCGAGCTGTACAACGACACCTCCTGGGACGAGGTGTCTCACGATACTTCATGGGCCGAGCTGTTTCACGACACTTCCTGGTTCGCGAACCGCAATAGAAAATCGCCAGGCAATGCAGATGACCACGGCGATCCAGAACGCAAGGAAGACAACATATCCTCAACGCACCGGACTTTCGACCGTATCTTCGAAGTCACCCTGGCGACAACGGCCTCATCCAGACTACCACAAGTCATACGGCAACGAGCATCTTGGAACGACGTGCCACACAGCTCGTCCTACCAACGAGCCAACCCGATCAAGCAGAATAAGGACAATCAGCAATCAACAAGGAGTCGGGCGGCTGCTCCAATTAACTCCACCTTTAATGAAATTTTGATCGGTACCCTCTCAACGGGGGGAGGATGTTACGCCAGGAGACTCTCTGCCTGGTCCAGGTCACACACCGCGGGCCAGACGGACACCAGATGTCCGCTCTTCCGTACGGCGTACCCTCAATAGCGTTAAGCATCCGTCATAAACCTGAGTCACTTGCCTGCTAAGGTCCTTCAAACAAACATCTGTTTCCGAGGAATTTCTCGAGACTATTGTCTACCACGGCTTAACTAAGGAAAGTTGGTTTTTCGCACGTACGCTGTAACTGTCCTCCCACTAACCACTTTCTCTCGAGGGCGGTTAAGACCCTTCGTTTAACCAATTAGAAACGAAGCCTATTCCCTCACTCTCCTAAATAACATCGACACCAACAAATCCGATGGTCCCGTGCGCTAGACACACCCATCCTTAGCTTTCCTCCGACACATCATCGTCTCCCAGTACTGTACTGATTTTACATCCTTCAAACGGTCAACATCCTTCGAGCGGGTATACACACCCGCAGATCAGTCACTCACTCATCTCGTACATACGCACCAGTGTAACTATCCTCGTTATAAGTTGTGGAATAAACGGTGAAATATAACTTACTACTGTGTCATATTCATTCAACCGCCTCTGTTATCTTAATCGAAACAGGGGAACGACTGCTTCGCGGCGTCGATTCACCGAATCGTAGCGAGAATTTACGCCTCTCGCTGACGCGTTTTCCTCGCGACCGTGTCTCTCCGCGAACGGTCGTAACAGCAATCATTTTCTATACTAATATTTTCCCTCTGTACTCGCGATCAATTATAATTTTGTTTTCTCTTTTAACGAGACAATATTCTGATTACAAAGGATTAGTTGTTCATAATTGCTTTTCATTTCTGGACAACTATAGCATACCAGGGTTTTCATAAATTTTCACTTCCCAACGGAAAGCGAAGGTAACGAATGAATGGTTCTACAACGAACGCTTCCACAACTATAAATCTATGTATATATATGTAATATCGTGATGTAATATGTTTACAAAGAGTGGACAATAGGGATGTTAATCAGACAGAAAAGACGATTGTTGCTTAACTTGAACTATTCACACCAAACGTACAGAAAACAGCGCAATCCACACTCTCTCGGCAACGCCACTCGCAACCTCCGTCTCCGCTCGACTCGCACTCTGCTTCTCGACTCGCACTCTGTTTCTCGACTGACACTCTGTTTCTCGACTCACCCTCTCTGGCCATTGTCCCATTCTATTGCCTTTTTCCTAGGCCCACCGCACACGTGTTCTGCAGACGCTCGTAGCCAGGGTCACGTAGGTCTTTTCCACGAAACTATGCACTTGAAAAGACCGATGACACATTGATGGGCCCGACGGCGCCTCGGCTCTCGCGACATTGTTCATAGTTCGCCCGATATTTCTTAGGCCTTTCGTCCACGATACTACATATATACATACATACATGTATATGGTTTTAATTAAAATGAACATCTTCTTCTAGCAAACTTATTTAAAATTCGTAAAAATATCACATAATAATATAAAACAATCAAGTAACATTTTAAATATTCCATTGAAAATTCTAATAAATTGTTTAATATAAGATCGATATAATTCATGCTGAATTCATTGTCTGATATCCATAATACAGGCAATTTATAATACAAAATTTTATTATAACTCTACATGAAAAAATTTAAATTATAATACTGTAGAAATATATTTTCCAGTTATTGTTCTAATATCAATATACTGAAGAGAAAATCTAGACTAGTCTCTGTCTTGAAAGATATTTTATACCCTGAAAGTACAGCGTTAAGACCCTGATTGAAACTTTTGAAGAGACTCTGTTGAAACGTAAGAACGCTGATTGAAAGTTCATCAGACGAGTCATTGAAACGAGTTTTCTTGATCGAATAGCAAGTTTGTCCTGCAGACAGCATTCCAATTGTGAAAATCGAGACCAAAGAAACTCAGGTGACGTGCATTAACCCTGAATCGATGACTCAAGCCGAGGTTGGAAAAATTTACAATTTGTTCGACAAAACAAGGCCAAGTTGACGAGATTCGTGAGGAAGTGGCTGGTTCGTTAATGATTTGGCGTTCGAATTTTCTTATTTCTATTCTAATTATCAAGGTCGATTAAACGATTGATCACGAATATTCGACGGAAATATTGAGAAAGAAGGCTCGATCTGTACGAGTGTAAATCGTATTTTAATCAATGACTTGAGAAAGTGAGGTATTGATTGAAACTAAGATAAGTGATACTAATTCGTTTCGAGCGCGTAACAAATTACATCATCGGATTCATTGATTTGCAAATAATTCTATATTCAGTTCCGTATTTATAATCGAGCGTAGCGAAGATAAAATGAAAGGGACGTGATTATCCGAGGGTCTCACAACTAGAGGAAAATCGATGGGAACGAGGAAATCCTTAATTGTAGAAACTGCGTAGAAAATACCGTGGAAAATATCATATATATTTTAATAGAAATATTTTTGTACTTTTTTTTAAACATTAAAACTTTAGAGCTTTAGAAGCTTTATGTATTAGTATACGTATTTATACAGACTTTGAAATTCATAACAAATTTCTCTAGATAGATGCGGATTTTTTGTATTGTTTCGTATGTATACTTGTGTCACTTTTCTTTCTAACGATATTTAGTTAAAAAGTTCGTCTATATCATTTATAATATATTTTGTTTTTATTTGTATTAATGTTAATTTTATATTAATAAAAATCACTGAAATTTTCAGTATCATCATTATTTAGTATCATCGAATTTCTTTCTTCTTTATGTTCCATATTATTATTAAAATTCTCTAATAAACATTCAAATATCCTATAGAATATTTCCATTATTTTTCACGTATTATTTGCAGTCATATTTTCCATATTTTATTATCGATAAAGTTTGAGTTGGTTCTTTAAATTCCTATTCAACATTCCAGCTAACCAGTCGATATCAATAACACGTGCCTTTCTTCCTGCCAGGATTTATAACTTATTCAAGCAGAACCTCACTCGACCAGCTCGTTGAAAGCGTAGAATTCGATCAACTTCATACAACTCACATACAAACTGCAGATAATGCTAACAGTGGGAGGAAAATATGAGACTGCAAAGCGTATAAACCTAGTAGTTTATGAAAGCATTTACATATTTGCCACAGAAAATTTATATGTATGTAGAATATGTGTTATATAAAACATTTTGAAATTTCATTAGCATTGTAATGATTATATTGGTAAAGTTTGAAGCATTTCTGAAGATGCACATAGAAGTTACGAGATATTTAATGCAAACATTTATTTAGTACAAATATACAGCATAAATAGTTATCTTAAACATGTAATAAATGGTTATCAAATATCGGGATTTATTAATATAATAAATGTTTGACTATTTTTATAATTAAATATTTTTGTAATTACTGTGAAATATATAATTACGCTAAATAATTTTGTATCTTGTATATAGATTTTTAAATTTACTTAATTGAAACTCTGCATTATAATAACCGTATTTATAATTCTGACGTCATATTCGATATAATTATTATATGACTTTATTACGATCCTAATGAAATTCCAATATATTCATGAATATATAACAGAAACGTAATAATACTTTGTTGTACTAATTATGATACCATCATATATAATAAATATAAATAAATAAAAAATGTCTATAAATGCTAAGATACTTTTACGAGCCAACAGGCGAGAAGGAAGAAACGAAAGAAAAGAAAGAAGAGAACGAACGTTAATCAGTTTCGAAACGTTAACAACGTCCTTGCGTTGGACGGTGCTCGCGTTTATCGATTGGTCGCATTGTGAGATATCGGTCAGATTATTATTATTAATACGATCGTCTGTAATTTATCTTTGCTAACTGTGCCGCACGGAATCTTCGTTTACAATAAATGAGTTGTCGCTTTTGATCGAACGGTAACACGATATGAAATTACAGGGTGACGGAAACAGCTGGGAGAAAAGCGAATACTTTTTCTGCGCGAATAATGTAATGTTAAAGGCAGTAAACCTTCAGAGGCGAAGTGATGAAACGAGTGGTCTCAGAGAAGCTTCTTTACGTCTTCTTCTCCTTTCTGTATCCTTTCTATGAGAATAATATCTCGTCTTCAGAAGAGATCTCCTCGCCCTATCTACGCGTTGTAAAGGCAATACAAACTGAATGATACATATATTTAAAAAACGATATTTTGTTGGTTTTATGAATATTGATTTTTATAACGTGAGGTTCTTCTACTCTTATTTTCTATTAAATTAATGATACATATATTTTAGAATGGCTGTCGCAATGGTGATGATGATGATGATGGTGATGATGATTTGCGAAAGAAGATGTTGAAAATTACAGACAGCATAAATAATATTTAGATTTCACGGAAGTTGATTTTTGTAATGCGAGGTTCTTCTATTCTTATTTTTCATTAAATTTCTATGTAGAAAATTATTAAACATTTGGATATAACTGGGAGATTATTTCCGTTCATGCGTACCGAGTTACTTCGTACCGAAGCTGATAACCAACCCAGATTTTCAGGAAAGCGATTAATAGCTTAAAATTTATTCGTGCGAGATAATAATCCAAAATGTAGTTAAAGTTTTTAAGCATTGTTTGTTAGGATTACGAGAAAATGATGAATTAACAGTTATGTATAGACACGTTATATATATGTAGGAGGTCCAGAGCGTATTGGAAAAATTTACGGCGAATTAAACAGGAAATTCCGAGATATTTGCTCAAAATATCTGATTTGTGGAATTATCCTATAGCTATTTTATTTAATAAAAATTAATTCAGGTAATTTTAGAGAATAGAAATATCTGAAACTCGTGATTTAAACGAACGTTCGTCATTTTGGTTTATTATGAATTATAAATTGGTTCATTATGAAGCATGAAAAGTAAAATTCAATGGTACAAAGTGATTTTAAATAAGGAAGCGAGTTCCATGGTAAACATGGTTCGAGCATCGCAATTATAATAAAGCAAAAAAAAAAAAAAAAAAAAGAAACAACCACTGAGCGGTAATTATCAGGAAGCCACTAGTTACAACTAATTGAAGGTGATTCCGGATTAGAAGCAAGCCACTATTAAGTGGCTAACACGGTTGCTTCATTAAGAGCAATTACTCCCTATTTTACGGCAACTACAAATAGACGTTGTTCACTATGATATATTTCCACGTGTTTATCGCATCTTGTCCTGTTATGCGATTAAAGAGTTACAGCCTTGCGTTTCTAATTTATTGGACGTATACGCACCAGACATTAATTTCGTCTACGTATTCGTGAAATTGCGAGATTCATTCATCGCGAAGGTCAGTTCAATTGTTCAAGATAACTTCTCATCGTTTTAATCTGTTTTCTTGTACGAAAATAGAGTAATATTTACTTGTCATTGCACTGTGGATATATATCGATATGTTCGTTCAGGAAGTCAATTGTTTTCATCGAATTAGACTCGACTTTCCGTAGAGAATGTTCGTTTCGACATAAATATGTATCTCAGGCTTATCGATCTTTCAATATCTACCATAAATAGCTTAACAAGGTAACACACGCTCGTGTTTGAATTATGTAAATGATCCTTTGACTCTAACGATCCGTTTATTCACAGTTAATTTATGATATTGCTAGTTACGCGTGATTCTACCTTTTGTATCTTTAAGAAATACAGGGTGATTGGTAATTGGTGGTACAAGCGGAAAGGGGGTGATTCTACGCGAAAAAAGAAGTCGAAAATATAGAATAAAAATTTAAAAATTTAAAAATTTAAAAAATTTTAAAAATAACGTCAATTGAGACAACGATCTACAGTGAGATCCGTTATAACGAGACGTGATAAAGTGCACGCGTACCGAGCGAAAATTCAAAGTCGATTTTCTCGAAAACAAAGTCTCAAACGAAAAATTTTTATTCTATATTTTCGACTTCTTTTTTCACGTAGAATCATCCCCTTTCCGCGTGTACCACCAGTTACCAACCACCCTGTATAATTCGTAAATAGAAACGTATTCTTGTCGATAAGTATCGAAACACTTACGGAAATTTAAATGGGCTCGAACAATCATCGGGAAATTATTAAAGTCCTTGTTATTAGATCTAAACACGATTTAATCGTAGAACTAAACACGTTTGTTAAATTAATCTATATATTGTATATCTACTTTTTATATATTTGTAACTCAAATTTTTCTTCTTCATATTGCGTTAAGTTGCCCCAAAAGTTTCTTTCCTTTTATATTATTTTATTGAATTACGTATGATCTATTTTGTCCCAATGAATATAATTCAATAAAATAATATAAAACAAAAAATAGTATGCGTCTATTATCTCCTTACGAGACGAAAGAAATTTCTGCGACAACCTAATATATTGTTCCATTCTTTATTCACAGAATATTTCTTTCACAGATGATTCTTCTAAATATTATGTTTTTTATTCCAGTATTAGAATACGTTGGACCAAAGTGGAGGACATTCGTGGCGAATATGTCGATCGCAATATTCTTCACATTTGCAACTTGCATTCTACCCTGGATCGCCTATTATTTGGCCGACTGGAGGATGACCTGTATTGTCACCTCAGTTCCTCTTGTTCTAGCCGTAGGTACGCCATGGTTGATACCGGAAAGCGCTCGATGGCTGGTCAGCCAAGGTCAGATAGACAGGGCCATTAAAATCCTTGGAAAATTCGAGCGAATCAACGGCACCAAGGTGCCCGATGACATCTATAGACGATTCCGGGTAAATAAACCGATTACCGCAATCTTTTCCGTATTTTCTACTTTTATGATCTTTCCTGCTTTATGTGCGTTCTATAAATACCAATTTATATGCCTTTAAGCATATCATATAATCATTTTCTTTGAATAGAAGTCTAATTGGGTCTTTTACGTAATGAAAACTTGTTTACAACCTAGTAATTTTATATCTTATTCATCACCTAAATTGCCAGCGATAAATTGCTGTCAATTTCTGTTATTGTCTGTTATTGTCTATTTCTGTAATGTTATTTATTGAATTTGTATATTGTTTTTATCTTTGAAAATTTTTATACAAATAGATTAAACATTTGGAAACTGCTCAGTCTATGAATAGATCATGGCAATATTAACATTAATGTACGATATAAGGAGATAATCGACTTTCAGAGGTTTCATGTTTTATAAAGTAAAATGAAAAAATTTGCGAACGTCCAAGTAAACTATTTCGAAAGGATCGTCTCATACAAATATAACATAAACTTTCTTCCGGATTTTATCGTAATCTTTGTACACATAACAGATTCACATAAATTTGTAAGAAAAACAGACAAACGACATTAACTAGTTAAAAATTTGCTAATAACAGGAAACCTGTGCCAGAATCTGCAAAGAGGAGGAAGCAGACAAAACGTACTCCGTGTTGGATCTATTTAGAACGCCACGACTACGGAATATCACGATTCTATTTATTGTTATTTGGTTCGTATCGCTATTAAACAGATATCAAATAGATTGACGTAAAATCGGAATTGTATCTTGTAAAAATCTCACGAACAGTTTTATATCTTTTGTCTAAAAATACTTCATTTCTGAAGCAAGGAATTTGCTTCTCACATGAAATATGATAGCGTGCTTTTCTTCATCATATGAAATTGTTTTACGAAATATAGGATGGCGATTTCTTTGGTGTTCGATGGTCACGTACGAAACGTCGATAATTTAGGCCTGGACGTGTTTGTTACGTTCACGATTGCTGCAGCAACCGAGCTGCCTGCTGACACGTTCCTCACGCTCGTTCTTGATCGATGGGGCAGAAGATGGCTGGCGTGTGGTTCCCTCGTCATTTCTGGTATCTTCAGCATCTGGGCTTCTGCCGTTTCCAATAGTTCGTACATTTCGTTTTTATATATTCACCCTTCTATATTACTGATCAATCTTCTAAATAACCTAAGTCGATAATTCTGACTTAATCAGACGAATATTTTTCATTCGTATAACATTGTGCTTTTTGAAAGGAAGAAAATGTATATTTTGGAATATTTATAACATGCAAATGCTTGTAGATTATTTGCTACATTGCTAGAATAGTTTCCAAGCCCTATCATGTATCCGTTGTATAGATATTTTATTTCCCCTTCTACTGCTTTGATCATAAGATCGCTTCGTATTTCCGCATATATCAAAGGGCGTTGGCAATAGTCCTCAAAATGATGGGCTTCAGCGCTCCAGCAGTGCTATATGACTTTCAGTAGCCGTAATCCATAATACAATCCCTTAGATTCAAATTGGTTAGATTAACGTTTTATAGATAAGAAGTTTATTGCTTGTGCTTAGCTTAGAGCTAAGCATGCTTATATTAAGCTTAGAAAATGCTTGTATCAACTATTGCAGACAACCAGACAAATTACAGACAGATAAAATAATTTCTTCCCTTTTTATTCCTTAAAATTTTCTAAAATTATTTCATGAAAAATTAGAATTAAAAACTAATGCTAAAATTTTTTTTTCAGGTATATATACAGCTTCTCTGGCAATTCTCGGTAGATTTTGAATAAACATTTCATACAATATCGGTCTCCAATATGCGGCTGAAGTATTACCAACTGTGGTTAGAGCTCAGGGTGTAGCTTTGATACATATAATGGGATACGTTGCTAGTATCCTCGCACCCTTCGTAGTCTATCTCAATGTTGTGTCCTCGTTCCTACCTCTTCTTGTGCTGGGCACACTCGGAATTATGGGCGGTCTTCTGACTCTCTTTTTGCCGGAAACATTGAATAAGGATCTTCCGCAGACGCTGCAGGACAGCGAGGATTTTGGAAAAGATCAGAAGATGTGGGATGTACCTTGTATCGGAAGGTAAAATCACATAAAGGAACTTTCGGTCTCCTTTTTTCAAAGATATTCACAGATCTTCAAGCTCGAAGTTCAAGATTCTCAAGCATTCTGTTAGATCTACATCTTCGTATGCTTTCGTATTACTTTCTTCTTAAAATCTGTTAAATCTCTCAAAAGAAAACTGGACTATCTTCTTTCTTCAAATGCTTTTTAAATCTTTTGAACAGAAGAGAAGGATCGAGTTGGGAAGTTATTCAAATCTTTAAGCGATTGGATTCAATATTTTTAAACGCAATGTTTTGACAGGAAACGCGAGGACGAGGAGACACCACCGGTCGCCATGTTCCGATCATTTTCTAGATGCAGTGCGAGGAATTCGATGAGAGCGTCGCTTCGCCGTGAACCTTTAAGGAGTAGCATGCTACGGAGATCGAGTATAAAATCGAGGAAAAGCGAAAACTCGATCACAGAGGTCGAAAGGCTGTAGCGAAACGTTCACCACGAAGTACAATATTTGTCGCGTTGATCTCGAGCAAAGAATCTTTAGTCTTCCAAAAACGTGCAATACATGTATTAGAGTAAGACAAGTTACTGAATCCAGGGATCTTAAATTCCACCGTCATTAATATTCATTATCACAAAACAGCGGATTTTTATGCAATTATGGGTGATTCGAAGATACGAAAATTTATAGAATGCGTATGACGCAAAATTTTGTAAAATATCCAAAAGTACAGCACTATCGATGATATTTAATGGATAGAAACATACTTTTGCCCAAGTCCTTTCGATTGTATCAAATCATTCAATTGTATTATTGTATCCACGAAAATATGCATTTGCATAAAGATCCGCAATGCAATTATCATCGCAATTTTTCATCAACAATGATTGATTAAAAATTCAATCATTAGGCGAGCGAATAAAAATTAGAGTAAGAACGTAGGTTAAAGTAATTGTCGTAAATTGTCGTGGGTAGTTAATGTTAAAAATTAGTACTTTCCTTTGTTATAAAAGTTCCTGAAATTGTTCGTACAAAAGCTCCATCTTATAGAATATAGTGCAATAATCGTTATACTAGTAAAATAATAACATCATAAATATACAAAATATATTAACGAGATGAAAATAATATGGACAACGTGGTGTATGGCCACGAGTTTTGTACATATGTACGTGTAAGTATTCGTAGATCGATTAGCAATCGCAGAGACCTCGGGCGCATGTCACGCGACGAGATAGCGCGATTATTTTTATTATGATGTAAATCGTTCTTAGATGTTTTGTAATAAAACTTGCCAGTAAAACCTTCCCTGGATTCTGCTAATAGTTCTTCACCACTTGTTCCTTAGTCGATTGAATTAACGATACAAATAAGTATGAGATTATCTTAGGTAATCTCATTAATATTTTTGTCGACATCTGCGACGTAAAAGCGGGGTAATAATATTTTGAAGTTTTGACGACGCGTTGCTTACTATAGATATTGTCTGTACAGGATTCATCAATTTTTAGAGAGCCTAGTCTCGCCGAGATGGAGATAATCCTCTTTAAAGCTGAACGTTTTAACACGTAATCCCACTAGCAAGCCATTGCAAAAATGATATTTCGATTAATGATGGAATATCGCTTTTGAAGACAGAAAAATCTTCTTCGAAGGAAAAATTTGACCTAAATTTTTCGAATAAAATTAACGTAAAATCTGTGTTACGCCACGAGGCTTACCACAGGCTGTATTTTCTAACCGTCGCTCGCGGCCCTACAGTGTCGCAGGCAGACCACCCTATCTGCCCGTCGGATCATATACAATGTATCGACAAGAGCATAGTTGTTGCCAAGCAGCGAGCTCTAGAAACGTCGATTTTTGACCGTTACGTTTTTCACACAAGAAGAGGCATACGTGATCATAGGCGCGAGCGGTGGCGTGACCCGAGCATAGTGGGGGTCATCTTCCAAATGAGACAAAGGAATAATCGAAGGGGATCAGTTCCTTCTGACGAGTCAAACGTGACACTTCGACAAATCTGACGAGCAAACGAATTTATCTAGAGATATCGTAAAGTCGAGTCAAATTTCTGTAACATATTCATCATATTATTGTAAAATATATCATTCTATGTTAACCTGTTAATACAGTGTTACATTCATTAAACCACCTCTGTTGTCTTAACCGAAACAGGGGAACGACTATTTCGCGGCGTCGATTAACATAGTCGTCGCGAGAATTTACGCCTCTCGCTGACGCGTCCTCGCGACCGCATCTCTCCGCGAACGGTCGTACCAACTGTAACAAAGCATTTATTGACAAATTTAATATCTTTCTTCATAATCTCCATAAATCTGCAATACCCTTCCTTTGTATTTGTGTGCGTTATTGAATTGAATAAGACACCGATATAACAAGTTATAAATCACAGTTTATTCCAACAACGTCTCTCCGCGAACGGTCGTAACAATCTGTATATAAAATCGATAATTTCAGCATTCAACATGCTGTATATTATAATGCCAAGTTCACGTTATGTTCATAAAGAGTACAGAGATAATCTTCCAAGAAATTTCTCCCTAGAAGTGCTTGAAATCTCTTCTTGGAGAATCTTAGAAATGCGCGAAGAATATTCCAATTTCAGAGTGTTTCGAGAAATATCGTCGAGCTACAAATACCTGGAATTCGAATCGCAGCGAGTATTCGACGTATGCGTGGGAGTCGTTCGTGCTGTTACAGTGGAGAAACATGTTTTTGTTTTTACGGAGGTACAATTCAAGACTAATTGTAGATGTAACGCGATTTAAAGCTATAATAAGCGTGGAAAAACCATTCGCGATCGGCCAATTACTTTTTCCACTGTCAATTTATTAGTTACGATTGTTTCTGAAAGTTTTCCTACGCGTAACTGCTAAACGAGAATTTTCCCATAGATCCCAGAAATTTCGTACACTTACTTTGCCATACCAGCTACCACAAGCAACCAAGAAAATATCGATGTCTTAATTTTCGCAACTTTCAGACATTCTTGAAATTTAGATAAATACAAATACAAATGCAAAATAATGCCGTTATAGATAAATACAAAAATTTCGAAGTTTTCCACTTCTCAGAGAAATTTTGCTTGCATGTGTACGCAGTGCTCAGAAACTCGGCAGATTTAAGCCTAAAAGGATTAAAATTCGATGAAAAGATTACGAGATAATAAACTTCAAAGTCGATTACCACGGAAGTTTACATCGTGTGAAAGATTAAAAGGAATATTCTGACGAGCAGCTCTTAATAGTTTCAGCGTCTAATCCTCTAAAAACGTGACATTAATTGTTCGTGCCAAAGAGGCAGCTACGAATTGCAAAATATCGCGAGAATTCGATCTCGACGGGCGTAGAAAAGGCAGGGGCGGGAGAACAAAAGAGGATAACGTCTCAGATTTAAAAATGCGCTTGTCACATGATTTTTAAAACTTGTTTTTTTCGGTATCTAAAGCACACTTACAAACACGATTTTTTTTTTAATTCGGTGAGCCGCGGAGAGCTGAATACGACTTTCGTATGGAAAGTCACGAAGGTACGATACGTTATATTTTTGCGAACTACTTACTTCATCTAGTCGGTTTTTTTCTTCTTTTTTCTTGAAGGAACGCATGGTTCTATATCGCTCTCTTTCTCTTCTTCTTCTTCAATGTAATTTTCACGTAGGAGACTTATCCGCCTCAAGTATGTATTATAATCTTTTATTGTAGACCATCGACGAAATGATTCTTCTCGATACCGTTTAGTAGCATCGTTATGGAAAATTCTTCTCTCTTCTCATTTTAATTCCCTTAACAGTCAATGGAATCCGATGCTATGCGCACAGCTACGTACGTGCAGTGCTATATCATCTCTACTCCATAAATATCGTTCACTGCCCCAATGTTAAGGTTCAACATACGAGAGTTCGCGACCTTTATCGTAGTTTCTGTCGCTAATTAATATTAACGTGATGCAATCTGAAGCGACGAGTAATGAATATGCCCCTCTAGCGTGACGAGTTATCAATCATACATGTTACGAGACGATTGTACCATTATTCGGTGCCAACTAGTAAAGTTGCGGAGAAGCATGTTGTCGACGACAGACGAGATTAATCTTACTGATTGCAGTCTTGACACAGACACGCACATATGTAAATGGGACACTTGTAAAGTTTCTATCACGATCGTTGTATTCTTTTTTTGCTTACGTAAAATGTGAAAGGCATTGTGACTCGTTTGCGATCATTGATAGTTTGTTTGGTGAGTGTGCTGTTATGAGTGGGATTAGTAGATGAAAAGATGATTTAACGTGGCGATTTTTATGATTGTAAATATTGACATCTTTTGACGCCGATTTGTATGTTTTTTTTAATATTAATATAGAGTGGAATAGATACACCATTGGGGATTAAATGTTTTTAATCTTTCGTTTCTAAGCTTTAATTAATTACGTTTCAGAGTTACTCGAATGAACTATATCTTAAAGAATAAAATTCGAGTTTGATTATGCGTTCGTAAAAATTGGATTAAATTTGAGTTATTGCCACTTGAAGACACTTCGTTACAATAATCATTGTAAATAAAATTAAGAAGTTAAGTAAAACTAGGAACATTATATTTGTCTACGATTTTTTACATTTCTGCGAGACGCACATGTTTCATTGCTAACGAAATAATTAAGTTTATTATAAAATATGAAGGTAAATACGCTTCGTATTAGCAAGTTAATTTTCGAAAGCTAAATGTAGATATTATTATTTGAATGTCATAAATACCCGATACAACAAGTACATACATGAAGTGACACACACTTGTGTATTCATGAGTTTTTAATTGCCTTCTACGAGTTTACGAATTATAAAATTTTATAATTACAAATTACACACTCGAATGATAGATTATTTAAATATTTAAATACGTGTAATAAAATTTCGATTTATTCGATAAATATTTTGTTCAGATAAACTTTTGGAATCTTGTTAAAAAATAATGAAAAATGGGGTTCGTTATAAATTCATGATTTAGTTAACGATGTTCAAGGACGTTTAATCTGAAGGATCAGAAGGAAAATCACAATCGTTACGAGACAACGTGAGAAAATTTAATGCCGCAGATTGTCTGAAATCAGCCATAATCGCATTGTTACTTACTGAGCGATTCTTAGATCCTTTAGTTCTGTTTGTTTTGCCGACGAAACACGTATAACATAATCTGTTACCGATACTAGGTGATAAATGAACAATAAGGAAGTGAAACTGGTAAATTCCATGAAGGAATACATTATCAGTTTGGAAAAGATAGATGATCAAGATAGATCACGATCATTATGTATTAGTATGGCAAAATGAAGACTGAAATATTTGTACAATATTACAGTAAATAATTAATAACAGATTTCGTGTTAATAAAATGATAAAAAATATTAAATTTAGGTTTAATATTTTAAGCATTTAAAAAAGATGGAACAGAAAACTGTGATAAGCGTTGATCTTTGAGTATTAGATGGTGCGATAAGTATCGTTTTCGAAAAAAGAGTATTAATAAATGTAAAGCATTTTAAAAATGAAAATTTTCCATTAGCGAATTTCTCGTCTCTTCTAGTCAGAAATTAAAATTGAATGAACTGTTTTTGGGTAATATTATGGAATTCTCTTTAGTTACGTGTTTATAATACATAACAGAAATGTATCTATTATTCAAGATCCATCGTTCTACTGTTATGGAAACCAGAAGCGAACACAGATTTCCCTCAGTCCGACCTCTACACAGTCAGTGAAAGCATTTTCATACAACAAAGTAAAGATAAAAAATTTTCCTTCGACGACGCAATGCGATTCCAGTCACGTTGCTTAATGATCTATCAAGGTAGACAGGATTCTTGAGGAACCAATGTAATTACGTGACTACGATCATAATTTTTCTAAGGTCTCTGTACCCATAAACAATATTGTAATCCCGTTTGTTATTTAATATAATTACTTATATCTAGTTATATTTAGTTATTAAATATTAGCATGATTTACTATATGTAATTCAGTAAATCGGTACAAGATCTAAAGAAAATATTTCTTACGTATGATTTTGACGAACTTTGTGTAAAAATCTATAAAACTAGAAGTTGCTTAGTTTATATACAGATAAAGAAAAGCATCGTTTATATCGTCGAGATATCACATTTATATCATTTTAAAAATAAAAATTCTTCATCAAAGCGAAGAACATTTTCATAAAAAATTACGAACAGAATATCTCGATTCTACAATCTACTGTAAACAAGATAAGTATCGATAATGAATAAATCTTGACATTGAATTTTATTCAAAAAGTTTTATTCAAAAGTGATATCAAATAATCCGTAATGACATTTATTACTCCAATCATATCAGTCAACTACTACCTACCGCGTAATACGCGATCGATTTTCAAACGCACCCTCCCCTCCCCCCACCCAAATAGAGTTTCCAGTGTAATTCTGTTATTCTTGAATTCTTCGGCTTGTTTTTCATTTTTTGGCTCACTTTAAAATTTCTTCTGGCTTCAATTGTGCTACGATTTAAAGTTTTCCGTGTATACGTTTAGGACGTTACTGCGTGCGGAAATAGTACAGAAGGCCTCTAATTATACCGTCTACAATATTATTTATAGACTTTGAACCATATAGTACGTAAGTATGTAATTGTATATCTGTCGTGGTTCATTTTATCCTTCTCTGTTGCGTGAACCAGCGGTTAGGAGCGACACTAAATCAAGTGGGAATGAAACTCGTTGAAACAACGCTAGACATGGTAACGGATCCATGACTGTGCTTCTGTTATTATCAACGCCAGTAACGGTTAAACCTATTGCATGTGTGTAAGTTGGAAGTTACGTACATAACTTATGCACACCCGTTGTGTGTTTCGCGATCCCATATTTCTTTTAATTTGAATTTTATGAAACTTTTTGTTCGATAATTGATGTGCCATATTACATCCGTCACATTCAATGTTATATGGTGTAATTTCTTCAGTTGTGGTGTTATGTAAGTTACGAGGTCATTCCTGTGTTTAGACATGTGTTTGGAATGTAGTGTGTATCTTTCTCTTCGTATGTACATAGTGAGTAGAGACTGTCTGTCTTTCGCTAGAAGAATATTCTGCATATAGTTTTGATTTTAAAAATGCCACCATTTGTGTAGACGTACACACGCAAGTATTTATTATGTAGACACGATGGCTCGTAGACACGAACGTTTCTCGTCGTATTTTCCAAACAGGTCAGTTATTTCGAGCACTCGACCACTTTCTCGCTCCTGACAATGACATTAGTCATTCTAATCGATGTCTCGAAATCGATGGTTTTTCTGTCAGCTGTTTCGTTTTCGTGTTTATTCTATATGACAATATTGTTTCACGTATTCGCTTAAATTTAATTGGCAAATGATTAATTTCCCTGAATCCATTTTCAAGTAAACATATCAGTTTAACCTTTTGCTCTATCTGATACGAAAATGAACAATTTGATATAAAAATTTTGCGAAAGATCGATATATTATTTTACTTTTAACTTGGAAATCGTTCTTTTAATTTTTCAATATCTAATTAACCACCTCAGTCCCTAAGACCGTCTGTTTTAACGAATGGTAAATAATCAAATAATTGCGTTGATACATCAGAAGTACCATCTTCTTATATCCCTGATATTAGTGTTAAAACAGGTTTGAAAAACCTTCAATTATTTCATTTATCCTTAGCCTTCGATGGCTTAAAATTTTCTCGGTTATTTTCCAATAGAGTTCAATATATTGATCGAAAACTTAGTTTAGTTAAGCACTGTAACCGGAAGTCATCCTTAAGTCGCCGGGTAAGAGGATTACGAGTAATAAACAAACAATATTAATCAGAAAATTATTCCATTCAATTTTTCTCCTGCATTTAATTAAATATGACAGAGTCAACAAACTTTCCTTCGGTTCTTCTATCTCATTTGCAAATCTATAATATCGATATCCAAACGATAACTCGAACACCATTAACCAGCACTCGAGGCTATTTCTTTCGTCGAAACTTTCCTCAGACATGTAGATATCACGTTGACATCGCCGCGTATACCGAATCAGCCCTTTTTAAAGATGATCTCGCGAGCGTGGTTCGTATGCAATTCAATTTGAACGAGTCGCGTGTCACGATTCACTTGACTCCCGGCACAGTAATTGGCCGGCACTCGAGCAAACACTTACACTTAATTTAACGTTTAACCGAATCGAAAACAAAGCGAACAATTGCCGGACTTCGCTCGTTCTTTCAGTTCATTTCCGAACGTCTTTCGATCAGCATATCGGGTCTCCTCTTTCATCTCCGTTGCCTTTCAAAATCTAAAATCATAATTGAGACTTTGCTGCTCGAACTATGGAAGGGGAAAACGTGAATGACGGGTAAGATTGTTCCTGCGTTCTGTCAGAAAATAATTTCCTGTTTGTGGGAGAGGAAAGGAGCATTGTAATTGGAATCACAGAATGTGAAACATCAAAGGAACTGCCGAATGACATTTATTTCAAAGACTAGAAGACTGAAAACTTTGTTATACGACTTTTATACTGCTACGCCTGGAAATCAAGGATGGATTCTGTTTCAGCGAAATGAAGGACGAGAAGAGTAACTCTATATTGCCCACTGAAGCGACTCGATTGAGACCAAGATTGGAAAGTTTCGATGATGTTCTGCCGTATGTCGGTGACTACGGGAGATATCAATGGCTGTTGTTATTGTCGTTACTACCTTATGGCGCCACGTACGCGTTTCTGTATTTCTCGCAATTTTTCATTACGATTATTCCCACGGAACACTGGTGCAGGATAGACGAATTAGTAAACTCGAATTTCACCGAAGAAGAGAGGTAGGTATGTATAATGAAGGAATATTTTTGATTGTTCGTAGAAAGTGACTTTAAAATATTGTGAAAAATATGCGAGATATCGCGATTTCTGGAATTTCTCGAATTTTCGAACATTTCGAAAATTATTAGAAAATATTGTAGAAAAATTTCACGATAAGATACAAGATATTTTTGGATTACTCTGTCTGGACTTTGGTTCTTATTTTAATAATTAAAATGATCAATCATCTATCGTATGGGGTGTTTAGGATTAAGATAGCGATTCCAGTGACGAACGTTTATCCTTATTACGAACAATGTCAACGGAAGGACGTAAACTTCACAGAGCTGTTGAAGAGCGATAAGAGCCTGAGCTCATCGGGCTTCCAAACAAACAAAACGATAAAATGTACTCAATGGGAGTATAATTTTACGCAGATTCCATATCCTAGTATAGGAACTGAGGTGAAGTATTCACATCGTTGTCTGAATCGCATGCTTCGAAATTCTTACACTTCTGCTGCGTTCTTTGGGTCATTTCCGATCTAATCTAACCTTGTTATAGTAAATTTCTTAAGTTTAAAGAAAGTATAAGACGATAATTGTTAGTACGGATGATTCCTCGGTCCGATTTTACGCGAACGTTTTTTTCAGAGCATAAAGAACTCTTTCATTCATCGAACTGCGAGCAGAATCGAGATATAAAAATTCGAAGACCGCAGCAGGATTAAAATTATATTCTGAAAAATATGAATCTGGTTTTTCGCTGACTAACTCTTAACCTTGGTGATTAGCTAGATTGGGTATGCGACCGAGAATACCTCGTATCGACGGCGCAGGCCATCTTCTTCTGCGGATCCATCATCGGTGGTTTCCTAGTCGGTTGGATCGCCGATCACAAGGGTCGTATCCCAGCTTTAATGTTCTGCAATGGTATCGCCCTTTTTGCCTCCATTTTCACTGCCAGCGCAAATAGTTTTTGGTCATTCGCCGTCTGTAGGTTTCTCACTGGACTGGCGTTCGATAACTGTATCAACATTCCTCTGATTATCGGTAAGCCTTCTACGAAGTAGAAAGTGCGAGAGGTTCGACCGATAAGCCAATGTTTCAGTCACGCGAGAGATAACGTTAGTATCAAGTCAATGTTTCTATTACGTGAAAGATGATGTTGCGTGAGAAATTTTTGATGAATTGTTCCTCGAAGATAATTTTGACGTTGCTGTACTCGATTGAACTATACGGTTCGAGTTCTTGATTCAAGAGCTTTTGCCACCACCAGAGATGAATATATTGATTTTGTTATTGTTAAAGATCGTTTCATCGATTTTCATGTCGTCGAGGATAGTTATATCTTGATATTCTTAAATCGAGTTATACAAGGTGGTTGGTAACTGGTGGTACAAGCGGAAAGAAGTCGAAAATATAGAATACAAATTTTTTTTTTAATTCTTCCATCGAGACGACGATCTACAGTGAGATCCGTTATAACGAGACGCGATAAAGTGCACGCGTATCGAGCGAAAATTCAAAGTCGATTTTCTCGAAAACAAAGCCTCGAACGAAAAATTTTTATTCTATATTTTCGACTTCTTTTTTCGCGTAGAATCACCCCCTTTCCGCTTGTACCACCAGTTACCAACCACTCTGTATATTCGTTCGAAATGAAAATTATCACAAAATTTTCAACACGTAATTCGTTTAAATACGTTAGAAGCAAAACACGTGCATTATGTAGCGCTTTTTGTTATACGGACCAGCTCAAACTCGGAACATTCACGTTTGCAGAGTAAACGGATTAATTTAAAATCGGAATTATATTTATAATCTTACAATTATCCTACAATTATGTTGATGGTATCGTTCATTCGGCTCGTCATCAATTGCTCCATATTAATAATAACCGGTTTCACTCGATAAATCTTCCATGTTCTATTATTGCAACATAAAGAATAATCGTCGTTAAGTATCTTGATATAATAATCAGTTATTCCGAGAGTCATCGACGATCAATTATCCCGCAGTGCTCGAATATATGGCTGTTTCGAAACGAACGTTGGTCGTGAATATCGCCTTTGGCGTATACTTTGCAGTGGCCAGTACAATTTTACCATGGATAGCCTATTATATCGCGAACTGGAGATATTTTACTTACGTTACTGCCATACCGCTGTTATCTGTCGCTATCACACCGTGGATTCTTCCCGAGAGCGCCCGGTAAGTAAACTCCTAATCGTTCGATTATTCGAATTCTCAACTTGCGCTTTGAGATTTATGCAAATTTACTTATCGATCCATATCACTCGTATTTGCTCTGTTCAAGCTGGTACGTTTCCAACGGGATGATGGTCAAGGTTGTTGAGAAACTACGGAGAATAGCTAGGATCAATCGCAGAAATCCAGACTCGCGTATTTGCGATATATTCGTCGTAAGTTCGATCAAATAGAATTCTAGAAAGCTTACGCGAAATCATACGGTACAGTACTTGAATCTGTGCTGACAGATATATTTGATTCACGTCGAAAACACACAGACTCGCGAATGTATTTTAACATGCATAGACAGGTTTTAAAAATGAAACGCGATGAAAAATGAAATATGAAATGAAACTTGACTGTCGCGATTCCATTGTGGTATTATATCGATCTCGTACAAAATTTGAAGTAAATCTGGGAATTTATATAGAAATTATAAAATATTTACAATTTACAAGTACAATCGGGGATAAAAATAAGCTGCTATAGTTAATGGAAATAGATGTGAAGAAAGTATAATCAAATTAGTATCAGCCTCATATACTTGAGTTTTATTTATTATATTTCCTTCTAATAATATGCAGATAGTTCAGCAAATGATTGAAATGAATTTTTACATTTTCTCCACTAATCCACTTAGTTTTGTTCCCGACTGTATTTCGGATCAGAAAAGTATTTAATCAACCAACCACCCATTATATTAATAAATCTCGATATTAAAAGCCATGCCGACTAATTCCATAAAACAGAATGCAAAGTGCCACTGTTCGTGCTATCTATTAATGACGAATAAAATGAAAATAAAATTTCTTTTCAGTGTGTTATGAATTTTGAACTGTGTAAGGGCTAAAGGCACGACTCGTATTATATCTTTCGTTAATTATTCTCGAAATAAATTCTTGCAGAGTAACATGGAGGCACCGGACAAAATTCAAGAATCAGCGACGCTGCTCGATCTGTTCAAAACGCCACGGTTGGCGAGAAACACTATTCTTCTAGTTGCATTCTGGCAAGTATAAGATACGAGTTCATGTTGCGAGAAAACCTTCATAAATAACCGATACAATCTTGTAGGTGTTTCACCCTGATCTCGTTCGACGGTCACGTGTATTCATTAAAACTTATCCAGAGCTCGGTGTTCGTGTCGTTCTCGATCGCCTGTGTCACAGAACTTCCAGCTGGGTTATTACTCGCCCTGTTGCTCGACCGATGGGGTCGTAGACTCTGCGGATTTCTCACGATGGCAATGACCTGTGTACTCAGTATCGCTGAACTTATGCTGCATTCCAGTAAATATATCGATCTGTTTATTAAAGTAAAATTAAAACGATTATAATGACGTATTATTGAGAAAAATCTGAAATTAAGTTGATGATGAATGTAAAAGAATTTTGGCAACTTCGAAGGTATTAATCTTGGAAAATAATTATTTTGATGGAACTAGAATTTAGGAATTATTAGGAATTAATTTAGTGGCGAAATTGAAAGAGGTGTGCACATTTTAGAAGCAATAATTTTCTATATGTTGGTTTTCTAGAATTTGGAGATTTATAGAAGTTTAAAGTTTGTGTGAAATTTTAATTTGATTTTGATTAAGCTTCGATCGGACTATATTTTTAATTAAACTTACAATCAAGTATTGCGTACCCAGGATTAATTTTGCATTTTTTAATTTATTCCCCAGTGCTCGCGAAATTAGTAATGTCAATATTGTCGCGATTCTGTCTGAACATGGCAGCCAATGTTGGTCTTCAGTATGCAGCAGAACTTCTGCCCACGCCAGTCAGATCGCAGGGCGTATCTTTCATTCATATTTTCGGAATAGTTGCACACTCTTTGGCGCCATATATCACTGACTCGGTAAATAAATATTTGTCGGGTCACGATTCGAATTTTGGGCGCGCGACGACTCTTCATGTGGACTAGCCATCGTTTCACAAAGCCGAGATTTTATTTACACGTATATACAGGTCTATCACTAAGCTTAACAAATAATAAGTACAACTAATAATAAGTCTAACAAACACTAAGCCTAATGAATAATACGATCTACGAATAATTAAATTAAATAATACTATTAGCAATGTTTGAGTTCAAACGAATCCACGGTCACCGGGATAACTCCTTACTAAGCGAAACTAACTTAGACGCAAATGCGATCGTCGAAAATGCTCGATGTATCACTCTCCAAGGCAATCGCAAGAAATACCAGCCTCGTGGAGATTTTTCTCCCTGTACGATTGCATTTTGTTTTCTATACCCGTTTGGAAGCATCGAGAAGGTTCCAAACGCCGTTGCTAGGCACACTCGTTGGAAGCATCGAGAAAGTTCCAAACGCCGTTGCTAGGCAGTTTCTGCCTGGAGTTTTGATTACTAATACAATGTATGTCCCATTGCATCGGCACCTCCGAGGCAACATCACACGTGGCTCGGCCCGCTCTCGAGGCCGCATGCCGCCACAACCACATTTCTCGGAAAACACATACAACCACTCCAGATCTCCGTTAGATAAAACATCCATCCCGTGACCGTGGCTACGTTCAGCGACCGATTGTCACCTCGAACCCAATCTCGCTTATTACAAATCTTAAGCAATTACAACTATAATAAAATCTAGGCTAAGGTACTAGAGGATGTTCCCAAAATTTCCAAGGAAAGGCTTCGGCTTTCCTTTCATCTCCGACATATTTATACTACTATTGTTGTTACAACATTTTTGAAACACCGCTAAGTACATCCACGTTCAACTTCTCTTTAATTTATTCCAAAAGATACAATAAGCGCTATTAGAAATTATGAAAAAGTTCTCATGTAAATTTTCTCATGAAAATGTAAAATAGTTTTTTTCTTACCTTAAAACATGTTGTTTCCTGAAGAAGTTAAATATTATAAAAATCTGATCAAAATATTTCTCACTTTCTAGAAAGCCCGTTTTGGAAGTTGCAACCAACGCTTTTCTTTAACTGATCTTTAATCAAAAAATTGAAATTTAAAATAAAAAATGATGGAATAACTTAAGATATGAAACTATATTGGTTGAAACTTTCTAATGAAACTTTTTAAATGAGAAATACTTTGACCAGATTTTCATGGTATTTAACCTTTGCTCATATAAATTAATATTTGTTCATTAGGCTGCAATTTGGGAGGGATTTCCAATGCTCATTATCAGCACGGTGTCCTTTTTTGGCGCTGCACTGGTTTTGTTCCTGCCGGAAACTGTCCGCCAGAATCTTCCTCAGACTATCAAGCAAGGCGAAGAATTCGGAAGGGACCAACATTTCTGGTCGTTGCCTTGCTACCATAAGACACACTTCAATGGACATCAACACTATCACTCCTGTGAACGATAATTATCTGATTTTTAATAATAATTCAATTAAAAAGCACGAAGGAGGATTCGTGTTTTTTTAGAAGTAACAATATTACAAGCGGATCAGTCTGACGATTTTTGTACGAGAAAAAATCGGAACATATTATTTTTCTATTCTCCTAGATTAATTTTTATTTTTATCGTTTACGTTTAAGAATTTGTAAGCCTTAATTCTAAAAAGAGCGAGCAAGTTAATGGAAAAATTTCACTTAACTATTCGCGTTAATTTCTTCGGTTTAACTTTTGGGAAATGCTTCGTTAGCTTCGGGAATATTCCAACGATTCGTTTTACGTACAAAATAAGCATGATAAATATTACATCACGGTAATGAATACTATTGGCGTAATACCTAAGATAAAGATGCAGAGACATTCTTAGAATTTCTAATGACACCTTTATAGATTTCTCGTTTAATATCGCTACTACATTTGAATCACTTTTACCTAACGGTGTCACATAGTCTCGTTGGAAATTTGTTAAATTCCTTAAAATGATCACTGAAAATTTTCCTAAATTTCCAAGAATTTATTTATCACGAGGTAAAGAAAATGTGTATTAGAAAGATGAGATCGAAGGTTTACCATTTTTTCAATTATGGCGAACGCAATATGTAATCAATGAAAATTTTATATTTTCACGTTGAAAGTTTCTTCAGATAATTATTATCCAGATGATGACTAACTCTTACGAATTAATGCGTGTCTGTAGGATAATCCGGTAGACTTGATCCGCTTTTTATATCGAAAGTTGAGCAATCGGTGACGCGTTCTTATACACCGAACCGCGAAAAGCAAAATTTCATATGATCTCACCAATTTCGGATGTCAGTCAAATCAGTCAAATAATAAATTCGCGTTAATATACACGTTCGATTTTTGAAAAGCTTGTTCAATTTAATAAGAGTCTTGGTAACAGGCTTATGTTTTTAGACCTAATTGGTTGTTTTCATTTACAAGTACCTCGTGTTAAAGTACTCATAAAATGACATTAAAATCAGAAAACTAATAACTGAAAGATTATCATTTTTCCTCTGTGGTAGTTTACATATAACATAATGCAACTAACATGTCACGATTAATGCAAAATAAATAAATTACTAATATAGACATTTTTTTAGTAATTTGTATAATCGTGAAACGAATTGGACTTTCTAAAGGCAAATATTAAAGGAAACATGGAATTGATGCCAAATCTATCACAAATATTATTTATACTACTTATTTGCGCAGTTTGGAGCGAATCAAATTGATGAATGTTTCTTTGTTACATGTTAATTTACATTTTAAAAGACATAACAGGCACGCTAATTAGTTTGCTTAAGATACTTTCGAGATACCAAGTTAAACGCGTTTCCATGAAATCATATCAATTTTACGATGATATTTTTCTATCAAGCATGCAATTATAACCGTATCGTTGATTAGTGCATACAATTATCCATGTACATTCGTCCTTCCGAGTACCGCGCTTCAATATTGCTAATTTCAAATTCGTACATTAATGTTCGTAAATGCTTGAAAATGCTATATAACTGTATCAGCTTCTGTTAAAAACATTTTATAGTAAAATCTCTATAAATTTGTAATATTTTTTAGACAATTTGAATTCATTATATTATACATCATACATTCTAGTCATTTCTAATTAAGTTACTTTTGCGATGTTTAATTATATTTTATGTATATTCTTATAACTCTCTATGTTACGGCGCGTACGATGGTCCGTGCGTCGTCTGAAACTTTATACTATATACTGATCTACTACATACTATATACTATAAACTGAATCCTTTGACGTAATCTTAATAGCTTGAAGGAATCTCTAACCCTGTAAGTGTTTTCGGTTTATGGATGGTCCTTAGAACAATGCTTAGGTTTATTGCGCACTCTTACAAATAACGGAGAAAACGGGTAGTTATTTTTCCAATAAACAATGTCACCCACGAGCCACGTTGGTAGGAGGCTTCCTCCTCCTATCTTCATTCATTAACGTTGGCTATAATCAATGGGCACCCTCACTTTCCTAACGAAAAGTGTGAACAACGAATCCGCGTTCTTCGTTCAGAAAGCACACCCACACTGAGATTTCCTCTCGTGGCGGCACACGAGAACGCAAATCTCACCACTCGAAACCAACTAGTGTCGGACGACGGCAGCGCAGTGGTTAGCGCCATAGAGTACAAACGTTCAGATCCCGGGTTCAAATCCCGGCGCCTCGTACTTTTCCAAAGTCCGATTTTTCTTCCACGACATCTAAATAAGAAGGAAATACAGCAGTACTACACCCCGGCAAGCGACATCTACAGTCAGCAGCCTACAATTATCACGGATATATGAAGGAAGACGGAGAAAAAGAAGAAAAAAAGTGTGTTTCGTCCAGAGCCTGCTAGTGGACTCATCAGTAAGGCTTATCTAGCAGGCTCATGCCTTAGACACAATGGGAGGAGGGGGAAACAAAGCTATGTACATGGCAGAGACATTGAAGACGGATTCCTCCCTCCCACGGCCGGACACTGTATCCAAGGCCGGTCGGATCTCCTACCCTCTCTTGCGACGTATCCCAGTGGAGCGGCCCCACTCTTAATCTAGTTTGGTGGGAAAGGTTCGCGTACACACCGTGTGTAAGAACTATTAAAAACCACACAGTGTATCGCGACTACCTTTCTACTACTTAACCCAAGTCCTATATTATCAGTCTTAGGTACGAGGCGGCTCCTGTCACGTAAAGTTGGTACTTGGGTGGTAGTAAGAAGGCTGAGTCGTAACCCAACTACTTATTTTCCTTTATAAAACTTTATTATAAACACTTACAAAATAACACCGAACCGGAGAATAGGGGTTGTATGAGTACAGCAACTAGAAGAGGAACAAGAACTGCCCGAGCTGGGTGAAGTCTCGGTTTATATACGTTTTGGTTTTAGGATGTTGAGGGGCTAGGTGTAGGTTATGATGTAGAAAAGTGTCCGAAGGTCGGGGGTCCATATCCTATCTCTGATGTGGACGGAGGTGCGTCACAGCCTTGGTGTATGCTATGATGATAAGGTGGTGATGTGTCCAAAAGTGTCCGAAGGTCGGGTGTCGATGTATTATCACTGATGTAGGTTGAGATGTGATTGATGTCACATACCCCCATCTTTAGATTGATTTTGGTCCTCCAAAATCTTAGTGTTTCCTCAGTATGGAGCGATGGAATTGGACTCTGACTGGTTCGACTTGTACTTGTTCTTCTTCGCCGTGGTATATGCTTTTGCTATTTCAACCTGTGAAGGTTGTTGGCTGGTTAAATTTCGACTACGATTAATAGGGATAATTTGCTAAGTTTGACGAAATGCCGCAGTATCACGTGTTGAATCTTTTGTAGACTTTCTAACAGCCTGTGATATAGAATGAGTTAGTGGTCTTTGAGTAATGGTTTTATACTATCTTGTTGTTTCTTTATAATTTGATTGTTATCCAGTTGTTCCTTTGATACTTGCATTTCTTTGTTTTGTTTAGCAACTTCTAAAGCCTTCTCAGCATCTACAACTGGTTCTTTTTCCATGCATGTAATTTCTTCTTCAACCAGTACAACTGTGCTTTCCTCTATAGTTCGTGTTTTTGTGTCATTTAGTAAACTTTTCAATTCAATTTCCACAGTATCTGGAGCTTTAGATACCGACTGACTGTCATCTTCTGCATTTTCAATGCCCCAATCATCAAAGATATCCTGAATGACACTTCTTTTGTTAGTTATGCGCACTTTATCTGCTTCACTTATAGATTTATTCCTTCCTTCTGTATTAGCAACATGTATAAGTACGACAATTTTATTATGAATAATTTTCTTTTCTAAATTAATTTTATGTGAACTATCAAAAGATCAATCTTGCCATATCCATTTGTTGTTTCTTGTTATTCTTTTCTTTAATATCAATGTCATCTGCAGTTTCTAGATCACTAATTACTCCTGAGGTAATAGGAGTTATAGAATCGTTTCTTGTCTTTGTATGATTTAATATGTCATAATTGTATTTCTGGCTACAATTTTCAGAAACTTCTTGGGCCACAATTTCTGTTGAAATTACTTCTATAATTGTTCCATCACTTTCTCGTGCTTAACCTATCGAATTAAATTCTTCATTTACAATTTCAGCGTTCTTCATTCCTTTTTGTTCTGCAGAAACATTTTTTTTTCTTCATTGGAATTTACAACAGCATCCTTTTCATGTACAGTTAAAACAATATTTTCTTCTGTACTTTCATTCATATCATTAATATATAGTAGTTTCTATAGTCAGTACCATTACTTCTGAACTACTATCAACTAGTTTAGACAAATCTGTGTCTGTATCCGTGACATGCAATGTTTGGGCTTTATCATCAAAAGTTTCACCAAGTGTTTTAATTAATGCTTGACACTGAGCATTAGTAACACTAACTGTATCTATATTTAACACTGTACAAACGTTGTGTTTCTCAATGTTTTGTTCACCCTCATTTGTATTAAATATTTCAACATCGTTCGTACTTTCTTTATCTAAAGATGTGTCACCTGCATATCTTGAATGATCTCCAATCTCAGTTGTATTCTCTGCTTGCTCTTCTTGAAATTTCTCATCTTTTTTTTTTTTTATATTGATCATCAATTTGTGGGTCCTTATTTATTATTTCTTGTTCTACTTCATTAATCGCAGCGTTCTTTATGCTCTCTGTCTCACTACTTTCCTTACTTTAAAAATTTTTTTTTGTTTTTATTTAAATCTGTTACATCACATTTATTTACTACTAAACCATCTTGAATTGTATTATCTGTACATTCCTGTGACTTATTTTTTTTTTTTTTTGATTTTCTGGAATATCATACACATTCTTTATAATATCAGTCGTTGATTCTGATATTGATGAAGAAGATACATCTACTTTTATCGATGATTCTACTTTATTAATGTCACTGTGCACTTCATCTAGTTGTTCCATAGTAAAACATCAAGATTGTTACAATTACTTAAGAAGTCATGGATTGTTATTTAAATATTTACTGCACTTTTCCATCAATGTAACCCTTTATGGCAGTTTGACATTCTACAGAATACCAATGCTGTATCAGTTTATATTTTTCTTCATCATGAAGTTTTATTATATCACCTAATTCTTCCAGATGTTTTTTTTCTTTTTTTTCAATTTTCAAATAAGAGTGTGTTTTCTATGTGAATCTTTTAATTCTTGGTTCGCCTCGAGTAAGCGATTATTAACATCTTTGGAAAGTTTTTGGACGTTTCCCAGTTCTTTTCTAAGAAAATTATTTTGTTCGTTCATATCTTTTACTTTACTAAAATCCAGTTTCAATTTATTAGTTTCTTCTTCATATTTATATCCAAAATCACCCACTTTTTCATATTCACCCTTTAGTTCGTCTAGTTCACATTGAAGGGCAGATTATTTGTCCTTGTGGTTCACGAACTACATTTTATCTCTTTTGCATCTTTAGCTCCAGCTTCACGTTCCTCCATTGAATTACTAACACATGAATTAAGTTTGGCCTTTTTTTTTTGTTCCAGCAAGTCAACTTCATATTTGTGACTTATGTTATTTCTTCTAATTTTATTGTTAGTTCTTCAATTTGTATTCCAAAAGATTGAACTCTTTTTACGTGCGTGTGTGTTTTTTTTTTTTGTAACTCGTCGAGTTGCAATTATAATTTTTGCACTTCCTCCTTCATGTCCTCTATGTGCTTCTCGAGCTCTTGTGTCGTCCTGTCTTTGTCGGAACATTCTACTTGAAGATCAGCGAGTTGATGCTCGGGATCGTAATTCAATTTTTGGTCGTTAGCAGTAATAAGCTCACATAACTTCACTTTTGAACTTGATCTTGTTTGGTCTTGATTGTGTTTTCGTGGTGCTTGTGGTGTTCTAAAAGTAATCGTCACGTTGCTTGCATTTTTAGTGCACATTGATACACTGCACTCTGCACAGGCAATGCTTTTGTTGTCATGAAATCTCTCTAACTTTTCAGTAACAAAACCTTTTATTTTATTATTTAATTTTGGATCATGCGCCCCTGGTGGAGATACATTATGTGTTCTCTTTACCTTTATTATGCACACGTTTTCCTTTTGCTCTCAATTTTTCGATCATCTTGTGCTGTTCTATATATTGTGTTCTTATGTTCTTCGCATATAAATCCTGTCGATTGATTTTTTATCTTTCAGTTGAGGTACATGTTTAATTCTTTACCTTTTTTTTTTTATGGATTTCTTGATAATATTTTAGAAGTTGCTCGTTATATTTGGAAAGCTTTCTCACTTCGTCTTCAGCTGTTTCCTAACGGGATTTTTCTTCTTCAAGTTTTTCTGTAATCATTTTTTCTAAACTTCTCCATTTATTCTGTTCTTCTTCGAGTAATTCATTACGTTTCGGTATCTGGCTATCTTTTCCTTTAAAACATTTTATTTTATCAGAGAGTTCTCCTATTTTCAAACTTGCTTCATTTAAGGTAACTTTATGAATTTCCGATTGATGCTTTAACATTTGATGTAAGTCTTCTATTGCTGTTTCACGTTCTTTCAACTGTTCATTAAATTCGTTTTTTAGCACATCCACTCGAGAAATTTCGAGTTCTTGAGCATCGTTTCTTCTTTTAGAAATTTGGCTTATTTTCTCTCGCCTGCTGCTACATGTTGCTGTCATTTTATCAACTTCTTTCTTCTTTTTTTTTCTTTTTTTTTTTTGAACTTAAAATCTTGATTTAAGGTTTGTGTTTCACTATATGATTTATTATTATTAACTAGTTCAACATTATTTTCAGTAGATTTTTTTTCGCGTGATTTTTATACTTATTTAAATAGTTTAACATGAGCAAATGCATCGTACGTCAGATATACCATTTTTAATAAATTGTCGCCTTTACAACTCGAGTTACCTCTGAACGAGTCGCATGATTGATCAATAAGCCATGAGTAATTATGCAAATTCAGTTTTTTTTCATCTATTTATTTGAATATTATAACAAAGACTTTACATTGAATATTTTATTAAAATTGTGAGTTTTTCATAAACGCTTCAAAATCCACAGTCTATTGATCAACTCCTCTATCCTTTCTCTTTCTCCTCACTAAAATAGATAAATTCCTAATGTAGTTTGTGGATAATATTTTTTTTTTTTTTTCTAAAGCAAATCACATTTATCATCTGATATATTTTTTGAAATAATTTCTGTCTGTACATTTTCTTCTTTTCTCTTACTCCTCTTTCTCTTTCTAATGAATTCTTTTTATTCCGTAAAATAGTTTTTGTATATTCAATTTTGTTAAGTGCAATCCTTATTTCTGATAACTTACTTTTATTAGATAATTCTTGTGAATCTTCTACTACATCTTCCATATCATTTTGAATGCGGCTTCTACCTTCAGTAAATTTAATATCTTGAACCGTATCATTAATTTCAATAGCTCTTTCGGTATCAAGTAAATCGCACTTATTATTTAATATACCTTTTGAATTGACTTCTGTCTCTGCAGTTTCTTCTTTTGTATCTTCTTCGAGTTTTCTTTGTTCTTCTAATCCACCCTTCTCATTTTGTAGGATCTTCCTTGTATCTTCATCTTTTTTAACTTCGACTTTATCCGATCTCCTAGGTCTGCCTCTATGTTTCGCTTCATCAGTTGCTATTACACCCGTTACTGCATTATCATTTTCTACAGATTTATACCTATCGCTATCACTAGCTGTGTTCGTTAAAAGAACTTCCCTTCGTTGACGAGTATCAGTTGTTTCGTTTTCACTATCTGAAATTGATTTTTGTTTAACACCTCTTTTTTCTTCTTTGGCAAATTTATTTTCTACATTTTCCGATGCCTTTTGTTTATTAATTATTTCAGACTTGTCTTCGATTAATTTCGTCTTTAAAGCGCTTCGCAAAATTTTATTTGTGTTTGATTGTCTGGTTTGATTATAAACAATTTCTTCAAATTTTGGCGAAGTAGCAGGCTTTGCAGCAACATTATAACGACTGCTCCGTTTACTACTATCTAACATAGATGGAGATGGATTCTTGTCATCTTTATTCTCTAAAGACTTCTCTTGTGTATTAGCATCTAAATTTCTCGACATAAGATCTGCTGACGTTTTTGATTCTGTAGTGTCACACGCATTTTTCGCTGTCATCATTTGGTCTTCTTCTATAAGCAAATGTTCATTATTGTAAGCATTATCTCTTGCTTTTTGTATGGATTCTAATGATATATTTTGTTCAACGTTGTCTATTGATTTTGTATCATTTTCAGCAGTTGATTTACTAACTGCTTCTAATTCCTTCGTTTCAATTTGGTTTTCTTTATTTGTATCGCCGTCCAAAATATTTCTCATTGAAATATTATCCTTCTTGTTATGATCTTTTGCTGCTTCTCCTAAACTTTTACTTTTTTTGTCAAACCATTCTTGTAAATTTTGAGTATCTTGTGACGAAGATGGTGACAAATCATTATACAATACTGCAATATCTTCTTTCCTTCGTTTCACAGACTCTTTCTGGTATTCTGTTGAGCTATTGACATCAAACATTAAGTCTGTTTTAATGAAAATATAATCCTGTGAAGCGGTGTCAATTGATACTTTCTTTTCATAAGAATTTTCTACATTAGACTGCAATTCTTTTGAAAATTCTATCAAAACCATTTCCTACAGTAACGTCTGTTTTCTCCAAGCTTTTGTTCAAATTATTAGAAACTAAACTACCCTGATAACTCCGACTAGTCGCTGCTTTAATAGTCTCCTTTAACAGTTTTCTTAACTTGATTTCGTTCTGCTTCTGCATAGCGTCTAGTATGGCCCGAATACTTGGATCCACACCAGTAGCCATAGGGCTAACAGAAGATGTGTCTTCTGATTTTTTGCTCATAGTGGTTATTGTACTGTTGTTGGAGTCTGTACTAGCGAAGCTATTGCGACGAGTACGATAATATTTAAAAGAATCCAGTTCTTTACCTGAATATTCTTCTTTTTGTGACCAGTTTCAGTTTTGGTGATGACCGTAGTCCGCTTTCCGTAGAAGTCGTTTTCACGCAAAGTGAGCTGATCTGCAGTCGATCGCATCCGAAATGCGTAATTTCGTTTTCTTGAAGTTGATGGATCCTGGCACGGATCGCCAAAATGTCACGTAAAATGGATACTTGGGTTGCGAGAGAAAAGAAAGCTGAGTCGTAGCCCAACTATTAATTCTCTTTTATCGAACTTTATTATGACTTTGGCACTTACAGTAGAATAACGTTGAACAGAGAAAGGGGTGTTGTACAAGAACAGCAACTAGAACGAGAACTCCCCGGGCTGGATGAAGTCTCGGCTTATATACACCCTGGCTTGGGGATGTTGGGGGGTTTGGTGTGGATTCCAAGGAGTCCGAAAGTCGGGGTTGGGGCCTTATCTCTGATGGGGACTAAGATGCGTCGCGGCGTTGGCGTCCGACAGTCGGGAGTCGATGTCTTTTCTCTGAGAGGTAATTGGTGTCACACGGTCAACGGGACGAACTCTCCATCTAACAAAGGCATTAAGTAATCCTATAGCTATCCTTAAAAGAAAGATTTGTAGCGGCACATGGCAGTAAACATTCCAACGGTTTCTGTCCCGTAGCTCGCCACACGCAGATCCTATTCTCCGGGCAGGATGTTTACCAGATGTCGACGCGTCTCCACAGTACCTGATCGGCTAGCCCGAGGACCGTCATAAACACTAATATCTAGTTACCTAAAATCCTTCAACAGATACACAGTCCTTGTCCCAGTTACGGGAAGACAGGAGAGACCTATTTTTCCACGAACGACGTCTCCCACTAGCAACCCTCCCTCAAGGGCGGCTAGCATCCTTTTCTAACTACCGATATGGAGATTGGCCAATTAGCAGCAACGTCAATTTCCCTTACTTTCCGAACGTAGGATGTCCCCGACGAATCCGATGATCTCGTGTCCTTAGACACACCCCGTCATATTTTTCCTCTGGGGTATCACCGGGTCGGAAAGTCTCTCTCTCTTGCGGTCTCATCGACAAAAAAGGATTAACTCCTTACGGTCAGCGAATATTAACACAGAATCCGACTTAGATTTTTTGCGAGTGCGTACGACTACCGTCCTGTTGTCCGCAGATTCGTTATTGAACGTAGGATCATTGTCATTAGTTTCTCGAATATCTAATAACCACGGTTACTTGTCCGGTTCTATGGTAATCGTATTTGCACTAGTCAATGTCTTCTCTATTGCATAACGACAACGTGTAACCCAAACGAAGATTCGTTTCACGCCCCTAACCCTAATTCTAATGTAAACCCGACGTATATATATATATAAATAAATAATTATAAATTAATATTACCTATTATTAATAATAATTTAATTATATATCTCAAGATAATAAAATATTTATAATTTATATTAATTTTTATATATAAATATTTAATTATATATAATACATTTTTTTCAATTTAAAGTTAAAATATTTATATTTATATTTTAATTTTTTTATAAAATTAAATATATGTATAAAGATTTTAATATTGATATATTTAAAATTAATAATTATATATTAATATATACTTATATACAAGATAATTCAATTTTTATCAATTTTATTAAAAAATTTTATTTTATTACGTTAAATATTTATAAATTATTTTAATTTAATTATCTAATAAAATTATTATTAATTAATTATAATAGCAATATTTATAATAGTATTGTTAATTTTTTATTTTTATATTTTAAAATATATATATAATGTACGTATCCATTATGTATTTCCAATGTACGTACAGCAGATACTCACAGGAAAAACCAACGAGACTAATAATAAAATCAATGAATTAGAAAAAAAGAGCTATAGACAAATATCTTATAATATACCGTGGCATAATCTGCAATTTATTATAAAATAATTGATCCGAGCAGTATCAATTATAAAAGAAGGTGGCTGAATATGATAGACACTGTCGAATACTAATCAAATATAATCATTTAGTTAATCTTTAAGATTTAAGTTAAGATACATCTTTGAGGAATCAATAAGTCTTTCGCTAATAGCCTAATAGATCTCTTGATAGATCAAACGAAGAAATACCTAACCGCGATTACAGCCAATTGGTACATATTATTCGATACATAATTAATATTTGTATCACGTACAGCGATGCAAGTGGTATTGAAGAAAATAGCCATTTTATGTTACAACTATAACGAGTAAATTTACTCGTTTAACTTGAGAGGAATTAAAAAGGTACCTGACTTTTAAATAAGCATTAAATAAGAAATTTAAATTGCGCAGACGGTGATGTAGGTGTTATTCAAGAAAAGAGAACATTTTATTTTGTAATTAGCACGAGTAAATGAACGAATATCGATAATATAATATAATGATTAATGTGAATTTTATCTGGCTGATTATTTAAATACCATAACATATTTCACAGTAACGTCATCGACTGCCGTTAGGCTCTTTTCCCTTTTTGTTCAAACTAATTGATAGTCGAAAACTAGTATCAAGGAGGTGTGAATTTAGTCTTAGTTTGTAGAAACTATTAAAATGATAAAAATGGATACCGTATTAAATCGTCGAAGGCGCCAATTTACGATAAAAATTAAAAATTACGATTAAAATTGTTCAATTTGATTTTGTTATAATGGAAAACCCGTCCTTTGCTATGTCAAGAGATCGTTAACGTTTGATTGACATCTCGACACCTTGTCAAGATATATAAGGAACGCGGAAGTCGCGCGCGAGCTCTTTCATGCCTGAAATTCCGGACAGTGAACATCCAAGAAGAATTTAAATATAAGGTAAATAAAAAAAAATATCAAATAACAACATTGTAACTAATAATTTATAACGTCTAAGCCATTAATTTACAATACTTGAGAAATTAATTTATAATATTTAAGCTATTAATTTATAACATTTAAGCCATTAATATATAACATATAAGCAATTAATTTATAACGTCTAAACTATTAATTTATAACATTTGTTGAGATATGTATAATTTTCTGTGTTGGACTGGGTTAAATGTGTAGTAGAGATACTTGTATGTGAATATCAGCGTGTGGATGTATGTGTGTGCGCGGCATCTCGAAAACAGATGAATGTAAAATGTTCAGTCGGTTAACAGTCGGGTATAGAAGAAAGTGCTGAGACGCGTGCAAGTGTGTATCGATGAATATATAAGAAATCGTCCATGAAATAAATATATTACTATTTTAAAATTAATCCTCAGTATAAATTTAGTGTTCTTATAACATTATTTCGACTTCAAAGATCCACAATTCTCAACAACATTTGTGCTATTAATTTATAACATTTAAGTTATTAATTTACAACATCTAAGCCATTAATTTACAACATTTGAACTGTTATTTTATACATTTAAGTTATTAATTTATAACATTTAGGCTATTAATTTACAACATCTTAGCCATTAATTTACAATATTTGAACTATTATTTTATACATTTAAGCCATTAATTTATAACATTTAAACTATTAATTTATAACATTTAAGCCATTAATTTATAACATTTAAGCTATTAATTTTCAACATCTAAGCCAATAATGTACAACATTTAAACTGTTATTTTATACATTTAAACTATTAATTTATAACATTTAAGCTATTCATTTATACCTTCTAAGCCATTAATTTATAACATTTAAGCCATTAATCTAAAACAATTACATCATTAATTCTTAACAGTTATACCAATAATTTATAACAACATTTTCCCATTAATTCAATGTAATTATGCTCTTAATTTATAACAGTTGTACCCTTAATCGGAAGTAACTCTACATTCATTGATTTTAATCAATACCATAAATTCGTGGTGAGTGAATTAAAGATTTATTTTGCTTTATTTTATTAACGAAATCTATCAAGTCTTTGAAGTGCTATTTCATTTCCATATAGCATTATATTTTAACTCTGAATACAGTATTCAATTTCCAATTTCACTATTTCGTATAAAATCTGTGGTAACACAGAGTGTCGATGTATGTGTCACGTAAAATAACAAAATAAAAAAGGAATTTGAGGTAAAAAATAAAAAAAGAAAACTTTATTTTTTTTCTAACATCAATACACTTTACAATCTACTTCCGAACTCTAGGCGTGACTTTCTAAGACTGACTCTTATGATTTTACTTTCGATCGGATCCGATTACTTTCTTTTGTCATCCCTCAACATCCCCACCGTCCATGCATTTGCTAGGCGTCCGCGATCGTTGCCACGTGCTCTTTCTTCGAGAACCTTCGGTGGAAGGACCGTTGGGATGTTGATGGTTCATTAGGCACTTCAGCGATATACATTGTCGCCGAGTGCTTTATCTCTATCGTCAGTCCGTCGGATTTGAAGTACGCCGGTCGTGACATATGTAACGATATATGGTATAACGTTATAACGTATTACTTTACATGATATAACTTTATAACGTATTACGTTATATGTTATAACGTTATAACGTTATAACGTAATACGTTATATGGTATGACGGTATAACGTATTATGTTATATGGTATGACGTTATAACTTATTACGTTATATGGGATGACGTTATAACGTATTACGTTATATGGGACGACCTGTTTCTGTCTGGAGATTGATTCCTAATACAACGTGTGTCCCATTATATCAGCATCTCTAAAGTACAATTCTATGTGATTTCTAGGGAGAACAATACAACCGATCCACAACTTCGTGAGGCAAAACGTTTATCCCGTGACCGTGGCTACGTTCGGCGACCAGTTGTCACCTCGAACCCACTTTCGCTTTCACAAATGTCAAACAATTACAAATGACAATTGCTTAATTACAGTTATGATAAAATCTAGGCTAAAGCATTAGAAGGCTTCCTCAAAATTGCAAAGGGAAGGCTCCGGTTTTCCTTTCATCTCCGACATATATAATAACCTGTTAATAGCAGCGTTCTCTTCAAGTTAACTACCCTTATTATCCCAAAAGAAATAAGGGATTGAACGATTCGTGGCGTCGATTAGTCAATCGTAACGGGAATTTGCGACTCCCGTTGGCGCACTTCCTCGAGATCGCGTCTCCCCATGAACGTGCGAATTTACATATTTAACAATATATATATGGCGGGTCAATGTTGAAATTTTGGGTGTTTGGGCGTTAATTTTAGTTTCTTTACATTTTTTTCCTTTAGGAATACCTGCACTTTATCATTTATGGAAGTTTTGTTAACAGAAACGAAAAATTTAGAAAAGATATGTATAATCAAGGAATCTCAGGATAGCACACTTAGACTGCAGATTTTTCTGTATGCAAAAGTAAGTCAAAGGAAGAGGATGAAGTTTTCTTGTATAAGGCTTTGTTTCTGCTTGAGCTAGCTTACAATGAAATACGTTCAGTGTGACAGAGTATCGACAACTATTTCAAACTTTAGCTTTAAATACAAAAAGTTTACGCGCAAAAATAAGCTGAAGAAAAGAAAAATGTTTTTTTTCTTGTTTGACGTCTTATCCTGTCTGGCGGTATGGAATTATTCTGGAAAAGCCTGTATATGTACAGAGTATATAAAAAATACACTTATTTGACCGGACCACCCTAATTCTACAACTCTGGATCATACAGTTTTACAAACGTCTACTCATCGCGAGGACCAACTTGCCAACTTTTCAAAATAAGCTATGAGTCGCAATTGAACCGTTTTCTGGAGAAATGACGTTGAAATTCCATTGGGTCTTACATCGAGATTATTCGCAACAAGTTTATATTTCGCAGTCAGGTAGAAAGTAAGCAATGTGACATTAACGAGAAAACAACAAGTTTTCGTTAGCAGGTGGGATAGCCCGTGATAAACAGAATGGAGCAATCAGCATGATTTCACATTATTACAGAATTATCTACTGTGTGAAAAAAGACTTTCAAACAAAGATTCTGATTTTATTAGCTTTCTTTTAGAATAAATAGAAAATAAAATTTGTAAATAACAATTAATCTCATTATTTTAAATAATATATTTAAACTTGTTGAAATTGCACATAATTTATTTCTGTCTTTTAACATTTAAACAATTATTTAAATAAAAATTTATTTAATAGTGCCCAGTATTGCGCGCAACACATTTTTGGAACAACGAACAATTCGATAGTCGGTAATAGAGATAGATGGCAAAATAATTGGATTTATTGATAAAATGAGGATTAAATTGATTAAAAAAAGTAAATTGATTAAAATGTATACAAATCCTACATATACAAGAATAATATCTTGCACATCATGGTATCCAAATATACTTTCCCAGTAAAGTTCCATTTGATCCTCGTGCTAAGTAGCATACGGTGCCAGCAAACGTCAATTTTTACAAAATTTTGCATGAATCAATCGATCCAGAGGCTCCGATCCTCCGAAATCACGCTAGTGGACACTTATACGCCCTGACACTTTTTATACATGCTGTACATAAAAATATATGTATCGAAACTGCTGTTATTTCTATACTCAGAGGTAAGATCAGAGTAGTTATTATTTTATTGAATGGATAAATCTATTACACCGTTCTGAACCAAAAAAGCCTTTATTGCACACGCTTACAAAAACTAGGGATAAAAACAAAAAAGCATCTTAAGCCTATCGATTAAATCTATCGATTGTAACTAGCATCATCCTCTAGTTACTATTTCTTATCACTAACGCATCTGCATATGGATGGCGAGCACGAACTCACGTTGTCATTTTCAACAGAAACTTTGATACAAAGTACGCAGATTTGTGTATAAATACATTACGGTTGAAAAATTGTTGAATATTTACTACTGTATCTGTTATACTTGATCGTTAACACCTATTTTTTTCGCCTGCCTAACTTACTATCCTCAAAACGTTATCAGATTATACATTTTGTTCGGCTGATAAAATGGAATTTCTTGGAATTTAGAGCTCCCTTTACATTCACTTGTTATTGTAGGAATATTTTGCTCGTTCACCAGCCGTTCACTCATTTTATTTTGCAATCGTGACAATTTGATGCTGCTTCTCCACTCTGTATAACGTGTTACCTACAAACACCGATATGTATATAATCTGATGCATTAATTACTATACGATACACCATGAGAACGTTAATACACGCAAAACGAAATAGATAAACAGTATCTGCTAAAATTATAGCTATAATATATAATATAATATATAATATAATATAATATAATATATTTTTGTTACAGTCGACTTCTCCAAAAGTCAAAAGCTTGTCTTGTTATTGGCACGTACCGTAAACACTCGACTAATTGCGTATTTCTTAAAGCTATATTTCCCCTCTTTACAACTTTTTTACGAGATTAGTTTGAAATCAGCCCAATTGATAAACCATTTCAATTTTCAATCTCTATATTCAAAACTTATTATAATCAATTCTATTTTAGTTTTTGCTATCAAAGGAACATAAATTGGAAGTTGAAACAAAAAACATGGGTTCTAATTAAATATTACTATCTGCTTCTATTCTTAATCGTTACGAATTATTTATACATTATTACCAATTATCAATTGTTTATTATACATTGCTCGTTGCATTCACCCTATTACCCCTACACTTCCGTATCATCAACCATATTGCTATCTTCGAATAATTTTCCTCAAACGCAAAATCTCCCACGTACCTAACCTTTTAATTTCAAAGCTAATTAATTCACGGACATCTTCGATCTTTAACAAGCGTGTATCCTACCAATGATTAGCAGTTACTCTTCATTAATTCATTAATTCATTGATTCAATCTGTAACGTTTCGAGTATGTACATCGCATGTCGTATCATTGTATCGGTATTGTATCTGTTGATTCGAAAGATAGCTGGTTACTCAGGTGGCTAAATTGATCTCGCCATAGACGAAACTTATTTGTGTATCCATCTATGTATATATAAAAGATATACACAAGCAAACAGATAAGGCAATCGAGAATCAATGGATTCGATAGCCGGTAAATATTTACAAAAAAAGGAGATACCGCCGATTTTGACATTTTTTTAAATATTTTGTTAATGTTATCAGTTTGAGTAAGATTTTATTCGAGGATTGCCGTTCATTAAAAAGTTAATATCAAAAAAGTTCAATGAGTCATTTGCATTTAAGAGAGTGTACTTAGTCAGATTCTTAGTAAACACTTATCCAACAGCCGATCGTTTAGTAATTTTCGATTCGATTATTCGTGTTCGTTTTTTCGTGTTCGATAACGTTTTGCAGAAGAAGATTCGATTCAATGTTTGTAATATGTCGTGTATACAATTTTAATAATTACATTCGATAATTGCACAAAAATCGGGACTGAAACGTTACAATTATGGAGACGTAGGAACGACTCTATTCCTCAAAATTGACAACGCGAATGAAAGAGAAAGAGAGCCTCGTTAAAGACTGGCGATAAGTTGAAAGATTCTTATTTGCGATTTTTGATCAATGAAATTTTTGCTAATATGTTTCTCGCGTTTTACTGGTTAAAATGACACCAAACACGATAAAATTTGGAACATATTTGCTTACTTAATAATTGATAATTAAATATTATTCATATTATATCATGTTTGATCTTATTTTAGTCGGGGAAATCCTACAAATGCGTTAGTGGAAATTTAATTTTAAAAAGCCTAAAATAAGGCAATTTTCAGTTTTGAAAGATTACTCGGATACATTGTCTCAACGATAACTGATAATATTGGATCATGTTACACTGCTCGATCGCAATGGACCGCCAAATTTCCGCGATACCTCAGGGAAATCTGTCCTTCTCAAAGTGGACACGACGGCTGTGTAACTACGTAGAGGACTTTTTCGTGCAATTATCGAATGTTTGTACTAACCGTTTAATTTTTTGTTCCAAAATTCTTATTCTTTATATTAGATGAATAATTCAAATATCTCACGGTGAAGTACCTGTGTTATTATTGATTGGTGTTTTATAATTATATTAAACAACGAATACTGAATAACGAAGTATTTTTCGGTTAAGGATTTCTTTCGTTATTCATAATTAATAATTATTATACATAGCAATTTCGACAAAGTAACGAAGATGTAGAGTCGAATTCGAGTACGATAAGTAGTCACAGAAAATTTATCTTTTCTCCAATTGATTGCGTCTCCTAGTTTAATGGTGTTTTATAAACGGGCCGCTTATCTTGAAAATGGTAAATCCATTTTCCTTTGTTTCGGAATATTGAAACATTACGTTCGATTGGACTATTTTACTACGTTTTATGACCTTGAGTGACCTTAAATGACCGCGATATTTAAATCCGTCTTCAAAAGAGCAACAATGGGACAAATAGGTATTCAAAACTACACGGCTACACTTAAAAAAAAACGAAGCCTATTAAAGTGTTCTTTGAAACTCGTAAACGCGTCCATCTGAGAAAAACTTTTTCCATCGCGTAATAGCCTCCTCGAAACCAAACAACTTTTGTTTCAAACATTTCCCTGCGTCTCAAAAAATTGAAAGAATTATTCAGGTGGTTTGCTGTTGAAGACTCAGCCTGTATATCCCCAAAATTCCATGTAGTTCTGATTGTTAGGCAAACTGATATTGTAATCTAACACGAGTCAACCTCATCAAGGGGCGAGAGGGAGGGGGTGTCAATAGACTAAACACAGAAGTATTCGCCTCTATATGTACCTCTGTTACGCCGCCTAAAACATCTGCACGCCAGCCCGCGCGACCGGACAACAACCGACCTGCGTAACGTCACTTCGACCCTCAATAAACCTAAGGGCCCACCATAACTTTCACTTTCCTGTATTGTTTCGCCATGTGTCGTCAATCTGTTTATCCTGAAGAATGTCTTAAGCCTAAAAGTATGTTCGACGCACATCTGGTTTTTTAGAGAGGTCCTTGGGTTTATTAGTCGCACTTAAAACACGGAGAAAGCGGGTATGCACCCATGAGGAAAATCTGAATAGCCCTGTAATAAAACAAGCTAGATTTTTCTCACGCACACAGTCATCTATCCACCACGATGGTAGGAGACTCCATACTCATCCCTTCGAGCAGTAATGCAGGTCATGACCAATCGACACCTCGGTTCGTTACCCTCACTTTTCCTAACGAAATTGGGAACAACGAATCCGCGTTCTTTAGGCACAGGGGCACACCCACACCGAACTTTTCTTCCGTATGAAAAAAGGAGCGACGGTCAGTCTAAAAACTAACGTCTAACGCGGCAGTCTACACATAGCGCGAGAGTCGCATACTTCACGCAAATCTTTTGTCGGTTCTCGGTGTTGTCGAACATACATCTTCTCTCCTAAATATATTATAGTGCTAAGTCCATTAATACATTAATTTCCATTATAAGAGCCCTGCTCTAGCGTACATATCTATCGCATCTTCGTGCGACAAGTTGTTGACTATTTGTTTCTCTACGTCAGTGTAATCTAAGTGTTGGAAATATATAATTTATAATTCTGTGAATCACAGTGTTATACAAACTCAATCACCCCTATTATCTCAACGGAAATCAGGGGATCGATCAATTCGTGGTGTCGATTGTTATAATCGTAACGGGGATTTACGACCCCCGTTGACGTCTCTCCTCGCGATTACGTCTCCCCGCAATTGGTCGAAATTACAACCTCTATTCGCTATTTTGAACATGAACAGAAAGATAACAGTACGGAGTGGGTGAGAAAAGCATTAAGAATTTTGATCCAGCATTTTTTAATCTCTTTATTGTGACATGAAAACTACGGAAAAAGTAATTTAAAAAAGCGACCAGATATCAATGACCTACGAAAAAGATAAAATTCATCCGGACAGAAAGAAGGAAGAAAACTATTTAACGTTTCATCAGAGAAAAAGAATCGAGGAAAAGGCTTGGTTATTGATCTTGTGAGACAGGAACGTCATAAATGCTAGTATAGGTAATCTTGCAGAAGTTGTTAAGAATCTTTATCGTAGTTTGGTATGAAAAATATCGAATAATTTGGATTTCGAATCACATACAAATTAAGATGCAGGGGAGAGTCGCACGGTACCTTGTGCTAGAGTTGATAAAAGTGAAAATTTACAAAGTGACTTTATAGCACAAATGGAACTTGATAAAAGTAGGAAAATTAATTTTATGAAATTCAATAATACGAATTGACGAATTAACAATGTGCAAGAATAGTAATGTCGGAATTTGTAGGAAACGAAAAATTGTCGTCCAGTACCGATCAATTATTTAATTATTTGATCTTTTGCTCTAAATGGTTAATAATGTTTTAAAAAGTCCTCTAGATGTCAGTATACATATTCTTATTCAAATTTGATTATTATGTATATCGTATGGAAAATACTTAATATTTTCTTGATCTGCGCATTCGACGTGTGCCCAGACTTCACATTCGTCGTTTTTGAAACATTGAAAGCTTCAGTGACCTGTCTTTGGGCAATTTTATTTTTGAAGAGTAGCTTCGAAGCCCCCATTCATGTTCTCCTCTGACCATTTCTCTCTTTTCTGTTTTGGACTTTCAAACATTTTTCTATGGGAAAAGGTAGAAGAAAAATTAAACGGACATCTTCTAATTTAGTCTCAGTTGCCAAAATATTGAACTTACAGGTAAAAGAAATTCGGTCTATGACTAAATCATCGGTATTGGACGACAAATACGTTGAACAAATACGTTTTAGATTATAATGTATATAATATACAAAGGAAATTATAAAAGTGGGGCAAATAACTAGTAATTACACTTAATAAATTAGATATAGTATACATTAAAAAACATTTTACTTACCTGAAAAACAACATGTCAACTCTAGAAAATAATTTTTAATTTTCGAAATATCAATGTATATGTTTGACATATCAGATCAATATGGCTCCGAAATATGTTACACGGAATTGTTCATTTTCATTTGTTTGTTCCAATAAAAGCGCTAATATCTGGTGAAAAATCCTATATATTTAGAAATTAACAGAAGTGTTAAGTGAGCTGTTATTTTGCCCGCATTGTATTTCTTACATGTAATGCCTGTTACACGTTTTATCTTTAAAATAGCAAACACATTATTTACTCGAGATTTATTCCTAGCGCACGAATATTTTTCAATAGAGCGATGCAAAGTTTTACTGTATCTCGGATCATCACAAGTTAATCAAAATCTTGAGGATTCGATTTCACCTGCTCAAAGTGACTTTTGCAGGCAAAAGAAATTGTTCCTCGGATACTTTAATATTTTTTACTAAATTTCATCAAAAATAGAATTTTATTTGCTAATAGAAGATAACTATGTTTTGGTACTCCTACAGAACAATATCACGACATTCGCTAAAATTACAAATATTGTACAGTATATTCACTACAAGGCTAATTGAAATAGCTTGTAATCCAACATATAAGAATGCTACTTACAAAGTATTTTTGCTAGTAACAGTTTAAAGTAGAGAGATATTCCTAAAAAATCATATATTTTATACATATATGTACGTAGCATATACAGTGGATATAACTATGTTTCTGAATTTATAAAATAACAATTGTCTTGTAATACGTAAAAATCTCGAGAAGATTTAAATAAAAATTTTGATTATTTGTTTGAAAATAATTTATTATTTGCACTGAAATGTTACATCTCGAATGCACTGTACTTTGTTACGCGATTCGTTCCTGCACAATTTTTTCAGCAAGCTATCTACATAAACAATACATGATAAAAACAAAATTAGGTATATTAGTTCCACCAGTATTTTAATTCAAATTAGTAATTTACTGAAGAACATTTATTAACACGTTGACCACCACGACACCCGCATTCGGGTGTCAGCAAAGTTTCTGGTCAGGCCGCGTAACCCATATTCGGGTGTCGCTTATTTGACTGCTTGCTAAGGATCGTCGTAGGTATTTGAAAAGATATTTCATAATAATAAAACTGTTGAATTGTTATAAAATAAAAATACGTTGTAATACGTTGTAAATAAAAATTGTTATAAAATAAAAAATATAAAATAAAAATAAAATAAAAAAAAACATTCTATACATAGCTGAGGTTGGTCGGGACAATTTGGACAAGAAGTTGTTGTTTTCTTCAAATTCTTTTGTGCCTTTGTTCGGTCCATTCGACGTCTTTTACTTGCATAACATAGTTTGCACGCGCGTCTAATGCTTCTTCCGGAATCATTTTTCCGAACGGCGATATTGTGCTGACTCTGTCGAAGACAAGGATTCTTCGTATTTTTAGACAACCCTAATAATTTTGCAACTAGTAATTGTCTAAATATTCCAATATTTATATTTTTCCTTGTTGCAATTTTGTGAACCGTCAAAGCGTTTACAACAGAAATTCCCAGAAGGAATTGAATGCCACGTTTTCTGTACCATTTGATTCCTTTTCTAATTGTGGTGGCATAAGAAACCATTTGATCGGAATAATCTATACCACACTTTCCTTCGTTATATTCGACAACAGCTAGCGGTTTTAATGTAGCGAACAAGCGAAACGAAAGATCATTCTTGAGACCACCACTTGAGCGATTCGCATTACTAAAATATCGATAGGAGCACCTAGCAGAGAACGCTTGGTACTGCTGTACGCGTGGCCTGACGCAGATTTTTTTGAAAACACGCGTGGCAGTCAATGTGTTAATAAACTATTAAACTACATGTCGTGAAGAAGTATCCCCTTTATGAACATTTATTAATAGCTCTAGAGTTGATAATATTAGCTTGAGGAAGTTCTGTATGTACGTGTAATTGATAGTACTCGCGTACACCTGTGCGTGTAAAACGTTTCAAGTTAATAAAGAGAACATGATACACGTGGAATAGGTATGAATAAAAATTACAAGAAGCCGGAGAATATTCTAAAACATATGCCATGATAAAATATAAATTGTAAAGAGTTATAGATCATGTTATTATATATTAAAATTATGCTTAACAAGCAGATATTAGCGTAAATATGACGCTGCGTTAATTAAATCCAACAATATTGAGAAAAGAACAAATTGAACAATACGTAGAAATAATTTAGAAAAACACTGTTAGATCAATTTCAAATTGGGTTTTCTTTACTCGATGTCAAACTTAACTCTTATTCGTCTTTTGCATAAACTCCTTTCGTGATATGAAACTTTAGAGTTGACATGCTGCTGGTATTAATTGCACACGCAGAATAAGATTTTCCAAATTGAACCGAAACGATTTAGACAGAAAAATGTAATACTTTCAATATTCATAACAATTATTTATGCATTCCGCATATAAACCTACCGAATATTTATTACTTACTTTTAGCTCAAAAATATTTGATATACTACTACCAAGCAAATATTAGATTGAAGAGGAAATCATACATGAAAGATGTCACTTTTTTTAATAAAAAGTTCGTTCTCATCAAAGTTTCTGGCAATTTATTACATACCTGTATACAAAGTGGATTACTTTGTAACACAACTGGAAAGTAACTTTCTTTAGTAATGATTTGCGTAATAAATTACGCAAAAAGTAAAAAGAAGATTATATTTTAAATCATATTCTAAGAATAACTGTATTTTAAACGTGATTTCAAAAGAATTTTGAATTTAAAAATTCGTCAAAAGTACATACGTACTTACTACTTCGACACGATCTAGGCTAATTATGTGTTCTAATGTTTATACATCTTGATAGTAGCTGTATTCAAAGAGCGCGTCGAATCTTTTTATAGTATTTGCCTTTTGATGTATTAAAAGTATCATTAGAGATATTCTTCTTATTATCTCAAATATGTATAGTTCTGCTCATTGCATCGACAAGTGAACGGATTTTAAGCTTCCTATTCTTTTACATTTTCAATATTTCCAGAGTTATTTGTTTTCAGAATAAAAAAATATTAATTCCTGCCACTTTTGAGAGAAATTGTTTAGAAGTGTATCCTGTTTATCTCGAATCGCTCAAATATATCGGGGAAAAAATGAATGATACAAAAATCGAATGACATCGAAAGGGATATACTATTATATTCGTGTGTATTTACTTTGCGTGTATTGTCTTAACATGAAATCTCTTGCGTGTTAAAATATTTCAGTGGATATCTCCATTTTTTGTTATATAATCACGCAGCTGACGTTCAGACATCTCTAAAATACTAGAAACTTGCGTCTTTCGCACCATCCGCTATCGTAATAGAAACTTTCAAATTCGACAGAGCAATACAAAGCACGCGAAAAGTGACTGACCAAAAAAGAACTGAATGTTTTGACGACATTACGAAACTGCAGCCTTGTATTTCAGCAATATCATACCAGCAATAACAAATTTTGAGAAATATCTTTATGTTCTATTCCTGTGGCGTACTTTGGATAACGCTAATCCCGGCGACACACTAAATTTTGAAATCCATACGACTGATTCTACAGAAGCGGGGATTCTACAGCAGCGATTTCGCTTGCACAGTTGTTCATTTAATTTATGAATTGTAAGAAACCTCAAGTATGTCAGAGGACATAGTGATATTGCTACAAAAGCGACTAGACAAATAGAGAGCTACATGTGATTTTATCGTATTTTTTTAACCCTTTCGCTTCGGCAATCCAGTCCGCCGAAGTACTGTCACTGAACGGAAACGCGCGCCAGAAATACGCACAGTGTGCGTGGCTACTGTATATACGTTTTCCTAAGTCTTAAATAATAATAATTCTTGTAAGAACCGTATACGAAATATCGTTTCGCTGTCAATGGATTTAGTAGATTTTTTAGCACGAAACAATATACGATTTTGATGTTGTTTCAAGAACGAGTAACTTAAAGAAGTGATTAATCCAGTATGTCAATAAAATCAAGGGAAAATGTTCTGTCGATAACGAAAAAATATATTAATGACCACAGATATCATTTGTATATGCATCATTTTTGTCAAATTTTGTCTTCCAAACACAACTTTTTAATATTCCTATCTTATCTACTTTTGCTAAAATACATTAAACACATTTCAATACTAAACTAAAGATTTTTAAACTTAAAAATGACTTTTGCTTATTCCCATGTCACAAACAATTGGCTTTAATAATTATCGATCAATACTCTCTTATTCGTAAGCACATCAGCATATTCGATCCATGCAAATTCACGTAAAATGTTACTACTTCCTGCCTTTCGTTACATGTATCTTAATAAATTGTATCTTATTAAATCTTAATAAATATGAGTCTTAATAAAAAGAAGTTACTTTTTACGTAGACCAAACCTAGTTCTATTATTAAGCGCGTAAGCAGATAAGATGAAGATCAAATAGAGGCAAAGCTAAAAAATAACGACTATATATTTTCATGTTTCAGCGTTGAAAACTTATGTGGGTGAAACGCTAGAATTGACTGGAGTTCTTCGACAAGAAATGGGCACTTGTCTTTGCATAGACAGCAACAATGTGCTTCCGACAGTCAGCAAACGTTACTCTCTACAAGTTCACTGTATGTATTATTAAGCGCTTATCATAGAGTTATTATACAAATATATTTGCAATTATCATTCTTATATATTATACAAGGTGAATCAGAACACGTAGAAAATATGGCAGAGGTTGATTCTGAATACTGAAATAAGAAGAAAATTTTATATAACATAATATGCCTAATATGACCATACGTTCCGCTTATAGCTTATTTTGCGATGCTAAACATTACACAGATGAACGATTTCTTGGAAAATAGATAAATCGTGCCGGCCTTATTTCCGGACCAATACGCTCTTCGGATCCGAATCCGTTCGATTATTAAATACGGGGACGTTTATAATCTCTTACTTATAAAACGTTAGTTGACGTGACGATCAACATTTTCGACAAATTCGTGTAAGCTGTTCGAACAAGATGGACGATCTATGACGCGACGCATTCGCGTTTCCGTAGAAACTGGAACTGGTCGATTCGAGTAATTTCTCTAAAGATAGGTAAGAAAGTACTGTGACACAAAGCAAGCGTCTACTCGAAAACGTTTATACGAAATTTTCTTCTTATTTTAATGCGCTGAATCAGCCCCTGCTTGCCTGGAAGCCGTACTTTCCACATGTCTCGAACTCTATCATACCGATCCACTAGGTAAACAAAATAAAAGCCTGCCAAGCACTGTGGCGGCACGGGCCACGGAACTTTTCAACGGCTCCGGATGCAAAGCGCGACGCCGCCAAAGCGCAACACCGACGTGCCCAATGTACCATCGATATCTTCACACTCTTTCCGCCGAATTCTCGGAAGAGCATACACGTGCCAGCACTGGGCTACGATATCGATGGGCTACGAAGGGAAGAATCTGCGCGATCCGAAACAAAAGCACAGGCAGTCTGTCTTACGCCATTAAATGTGTAACTCCTCGGTATTATTTGCATAGCAACGCGTCGAATGATCTCGCGGTGTCTATCGTTATTTGTTAGTTGTTACCAATTGTCTGTTAAGTGTAATTGTTAATTGTTAATTGTTAACTCTGATTGTTGATTAGTTCTAAATAAACTATTGTTCGTTAAAAACACCAAGAGTAGTTCCTTACGCACCTATCTCCATACCACCTCAGCACGAACGCCGTATAGATTGTTTTCACCTGTTCGATTCGTGCTAGATTTGACTAAAATACTCATGCGAAGTTATTGAAAATATAAAATCCGAATTAACATCCAGTTTTCAACAACCTGTCTAAAGATACCGCTCACAAACAAGCTATCATTTCTTGAAACAAATATATAAGATTTATTTACGTTATCAATTTTGTCGTGTGTCGAAATACAGCCCACTCAAAACATTCTATGGACCAAACGAAAAAATTGTTGACATTGATTGTCAACAAGTCCTACAAACTAGGATCTTTCATATTTCTTTCGCTTTTGATAATTAGACACAACCTCCCGCTAGCCGATGAGTCATTCTGCTATATTTGGCTTATCCTTTGTTATTATACAAATTACTGCCATTGTTCACGGCTGATCTACTAATTCGTTTGGTGACTAGACACTACGTTAGATATTTTAATCAAATAAACTCATAATTGTATCGATAAAATACTTCCTATCAGTACAATATATGATCCAAAATTTAAACATCCTGCTTCAGGGCGACATATCCAGTGAATTAACGGCGCCTGAACAATCCCTTAAAACGGGTAAATCTATAACTTTATTATCTAATTTCAACCTAATATCCACAAACTGATCAACATAATTTCACTATGCCCAAAAAGAATAGCCTTGCAAATGATATCGATATTTACGACATTTCTTTGCTATATTAATATAGTATTATTTGTTATAGATCCAGACCACCGACCTCGACCAGGGCTATCAAAATTCGCCTTCGTCATGGCTAATAACCAATATAATATTAACTACGATAGAAACTGTCATTGTTAATTTAACACTAGCTATCGCTGCTATAATACGAATAGCCTGTATACATATTAAATAAACTGTAATAAATAACTTATTATTTTTAAATACACCCTGTCTTATTTATCTACACCTTCCTTTGTCTTACGTCCACCTTGACCTACGCATTGTCACGTAAAATTCGTGATAAAAAAGGATTTTTGCAATCCACTAGCGATAAAAAGTTCGCGTACAAGGTAAATAGCGGGCAAAAGAACGGTATAAAGCATAGAGTGTAGAGTATAGTAGCATCGCAGAAAAAGAAAAATCAACAGCTTGCTCGGTCATTGCGCAGCAACAGATCGAGCAACGATACAAATGATCATGGAAGTGCGTTTCTGCTTCCCGGTCTGTTCGAACTATGATGATTTGTCTTTCTGATCTTTCCGACTCGACCGTTGCACCGTTCACTCGACCATCGACCATAAATTGTTTCGAATTTTCTAGAGAACGGACACTTGAAACTACGTGCTTGCGGTACATTCGATAGCCAGAACAGAGGGATCCTTCGTGAGCCTGTTTTCGTCCTGCGAGACGAGCAAATTATTAGAAATTTCCTGATGCAATTGTACGCGGTTTTATGCAACTTTGATTATACACGTGAACGATATTTGGCACAGAGGAGTAACATTTTCGGGGTAACATTTGCGCACTAATAGGTTCCCACGTAGCTAAAATAAAGCAAAAGTTGCGCGAAATTAACGGATGACAATTGAGAAATTTCTTGGGTGATCTACGTTTATTACGAAATGGTTGGATGCGAGAATCGATATCTGGTAGCATCTAAGTTGTCCGAGAGAGTTTCACGATAAAGGAACAGATCTCTGCCGATACTCTCTATCCGACTATCGTAGCAGATTTGCGTACTTTTGCAAGGTTCTCCAAATTGATACAAATTTCTAACTACCGTAACATCGAGATATTATACATCGTAAGGCAAAGTTAAGGAGAGTGGCGATGACCTCGGAAACGCGAAAAATATCTCAGAAGATAGAATTTTGGTGGCGCGAAGGACAAATGTTCGTGATGGTTTTTGCCAATAGCGATTCTGATTCTCCCTTGACGTGTCTGCTCGGCGCCACTTCCGGCATCGTGACAACCACCGTAAGCCCTAGGACACCCTTACAGCCTCCTTTACATCGCATATGCCCTTCTCGCTGTTGATGAAAATCCAATTTGTAAAATTAGACGTTTGCTCGCTTTGAGACAAAGTAAACCGCGTTTCTCACAGGTGTTCGGCAGATGGCGATGATGAGATATATAGTGCAACAAAGTGAAATTTTACGCGCGTAAATCTAACAGGATTATAATGTAACAGAAGCACAACAAAGAGGAAACTTGTGATGAAAAAGGAAGAATATATTACCAACGAAACTCTTTTGCTCCATTTTCTTTCGTAGAATTATATTTCACTTGCGAGTATTATAGCAGGTCTGCCTTTGATACAAAAATCATAAAAGGTTTACGTATCTGCACGTATATTTACGCTGTATGAACGACACTCGAGTATTACACGCATGCATTATCGACAAATAGATCCACGTTCGAGATAAGAGTTCCAAGAGATAAGAGCATCCAATAGAGATCAAGTTCTTTGATACTTTCTTATGGTATAAATAACGAGAAATTATCAGGAAGTATGTTACAGTGAAACTGCTCGTACTTCGTTACTTTTACTCGCATGTATGACACCTACAACGATATTCTTTGTTGAATCAATAAATAAAAGCGCTCCCCAGCGTACATACAAGACTAGATCTTGAAATATAAGAATCGACGTAACAATAAGACTAAAAAAGTTCGAAATGAAAGTAATTATGTATATTCGATATATCTTTGGTAATCATTTCTTTAATCTCCTTCTTTGATCCAGTATCCATATTTAAAATCTACGAATAAATGATATATATTTAATATATACATTAAACTATACTTTTTAATAATACATACCATAATTTAATATTATGGTTGAAATTATGACGTATATAGCAATTAATACATACACATGTGTTTAGTTCTATTAACTTAGAAGCACATGTAAATTAAAAAAAATATATATATATGAAACAATAATAAAATAATGAAGTAACATTGAGAATAGAATCTAGTTTAATTACACATATATACCCTTTTAATAATTCCGTTCTTATAAATTTTATTAAATTTACAGTGAAGCTTACAATTACACTAATGCCAATGAATATTAACGTATGCGTTTATTATTACACTAAATAAAAATGAAAGTAATGCAATGAAAAATACAATATACCTTAATGGAAATAAAATAAGTAAATAGCGAAGTATTTATTAATATTATTATATAGCATTATATTATATTATTATAATATTTATTAATATTTACTTACCTTTTACGTTTGCACAAAAACTATAAAATTTTAAATATAAAGAGAGATTTATAACAGAGATAAAGCAAGTCACAGAAATTAGTGTCTTTCAATGGCAAAAATGCGTTAAAGGAAGTGAAACGATAATCTCCGTCTCGCGTCACAAGCGGAACTGTGTCAGTTTTGCTCCTTGAAAGTACACGTAGCGGTACATGAGCTAGAGAACATTTCAAATCATGTTGTTGTTTTTTTGCTTCGGAGTATCAAGATCGTGAGGACATACATAATATATTAATAAATAAACTCCGGGCAAAACAATGTCGCCGTTACGTTACCGTCGAACCGTCGAACCGTCGAACCGTCGAACAAAGACGAATTTGAATTCTCCGACTCTCCCCCGATCTGTTTATACTATACCAGTTTAAACGGACGCAATCGTAAAGAGTTCACGAGAGTTATGGATCAGTATCTACGAGTATCTACCGTCTTTGCGAACATTATCTATAATTATTTATTTAGTCATTTGAAAATATACTTGAAGGTTTCAACAACGAGCAATCTTGTCTAATAAATCTCACGATCAACCATCCTCTACACACAAGTCCTCTGAAAACATAACGACTTTTCAGTTCAATTTGAATCGTTGCGTTCAACGCCATCAGGGTGTCCTGCATAACGCGGGCATCCGACTAGGTGCTGATACCACATACAAGAACAAGTCGAATATGTGAAATAAAGCTTTTTAGCTTAAGGTCCCGTTTTGAAAAAAATACAGTTTGAACATGTTCGGTTGGCAATTGGCTTAATACACGCGTATGATAAATAATAAGATTTATTACATGATTTTACAAAATTTGTTAAAATTGATTAAGAAGTTACTTTCAAGAAGTAATATTTACATAATTGTAAATTGAACCCTATGTTTAACAAAATTAGGCATTCTTAAGTATTTGTTATTGTAAATTACTATTATGCTTCGCCAAGTGTGATTGGCTATTTCTGGAACACAGCGTCCATCGATGTCTTCAATGAAAGAACATAAGTTTAATAACCTAACTTATCGACGAAATAAATCCCTGGCCCCCGGGTAGCGTGTTAGGAAGCTTCCGTGGTAATTCTTTTAAAAGCAATTAACGAGTGATCTGTTCGCGAATTATTGTATTGTATTATATATTATGTGGCATCATGATATCATAAGGAATACAAGTCACTATGATTTCTTCGTACTATTTCACAGATGGAGTGTGCAAATTTGACTTTACAATGAACAAAGTCAAACGTGACAATGACAAAATTGTATGTGGCAAAACTGGATACCTCAATGTTATACAGTGTGTCAAGAAAGTGTTTGTTGTCATCCTATGTCTTTGGGAGGTAATTCTACACCTTCGGATTTGCGAAGATCTGTTGAAAAAGAGCATCACAAAATTGACCTCGAGCATTCTATTGCACGTATTGCGTGTTTGTGCGCGTATTTATCCATCGATGTATTGCAAAGAACAGTTTGTCCAATAGGGGTTTCACACGCAGCAGTGGGAAAAATAATACTCTCACCCTGAGAGAATTGACCGGCGAGGGCGCGGCAGAGGCCATGGAAGCGCTTCGGTGAGGTGCGCTAGGTCCGTCGCAAATCTGCCCGGCAGGGGAACCGGATTGTCTGGCACGGCGGCTCCGGCGACGAGGCGCGGTGTAACGTGGCCGCATATCGCTCCATTAGGGGGTGTATTGAGCGCGGAGGGGGTGTATCCCTCACACCAGTTCCCGGGCCCCTCTAGATCGCTGCCGGGACGGTCATCGTGGAGGTTTTAGTCCGTTGGCGTCTGCCACTACCACGCCGCTTTTTCCCAGAAGCGACCTGGTGTCCGTGCGGATTTCCTCCACGTTAATAAAAAAAAAAAAAAAAAAAAGTGGGAAAAATAATACGCCAAAAAGGTGTACGTTATAAGGTTCGCCGTGTGCGAAATTATGTCGTTTGACGAATATTCGATGGTTAGCCGCTAAGAAAATTATAACGCAATCCTTGGAAATATCTTGTTTACGGATGAGAGCGATTCTTCCGATAGCAATATTCTCGATCGTCAGACTGCCAGGATTTAGGCTTGTGAAAGTTCTCACGTTATGATGCAATGATACAGAGATTCAAGCAGGCTCGAGCAAGTTTGATTTATTCCACAGCTCGCTTTAACGTGTAGATAAAATCAATTTGAAAATGGAATAGATATCATATGTTCGCGAGCAGCCAGAAAACAACACTGACGTTATTTCGTATCGCATCTGACTTTCAAAACGAACATAAAATGAAAATAAACGGTTTTTCATACAAAAATGCATACTTGTTACGATGCATCGTGAGTAGCAGAGTAACGCATATGTTCGTGTACTACAGCATGAACGTATTAATGAATAAATAATATATGTCGGATCATCACTGGGAATGGGGTTGTGGGCGTCAAATGAATCTTCTCGAGGATTAGCCATTGATACAGTACACACAGGCGTAGTTTATTGCAATGATAGAATTATTACAGTCTTAACAGTTGATCACAGCGGTTCGGCACTCGCGACGCTAGTGACGATGTTCTCGGGCTCAATAACGAATCCGCGGCCAACGGGATGACGACAGAACGTTCACACAAAGTCTAAGTCTGAAAATAATCACTGATCGCGAAGGCGTTACTCCTTGATCGATGAGATCGCGAGCGAGAATGCCTTTCCTGTCCCGATGATGCCACAGAGGAAAACTATAATGGGGTGTGTCTAAGGACACGAGATCATCGGATTCGTCGAGAAAAGCCTTCGTTCAGAAAGTAAGGGAAATTGGCGTTGCTGCTAATTGGTCAATCTCTATATCGGTGGTTAGAAAAGGATGTTAGCCGCCCTCGAGGGAAAGTTGCTAGTGGGAGACGCCGTTCGTTAAAAAATATGTCTCCCCTATCTTCCCGTAGCTGGGACAAAGACTGTTTGTCTGTTTGAAGGACTTTAGTTAACTAAACCTTAAGATTTATTACGGGCCCTCGGGCTAGCCGAACATGTACTGCGGAGACGCATCGACTTCTGGCAATCATCTTACTCGAAGAATAGGGTCTGCGTGTGGCGAGCCACGGGACAGAAACCGTTGGAATGTTTACTGTCGCGTGTCGCCACGAATATTTCTTTTAAGGAGAGCTATAGAATTACTCCATACCTTGTTAGGCAAAACGTTCATCCCGTGACCGCGGCTACGTTCGGCGACTGACTGTCGCCTCGAGCCCAAGCTCATTATCACAATTCTCGAATAATTACAATCGGGTTGAATAACTACAATTGTTTGATTACAGCTATAGTAGACTCTAGGTTACAATGTTGCGGGGTTATCCAAAATTCCAAAGGCTCCTGTGCTCTTTTCATCTCCGACACGGCCATCCTGACTATCACACGTCCTCGTGTGTAACTAAAATATCGTATTTCTTACATTAGATTCGCTACAACCGACATTGTTTACGATTTAACTAAATGTCTAAGTAAGTCAAGGGTCCAGTGCAATAACAAAGTTTCGTTCGGAGGTTTGACAACAGAAAAATAAAAGAGAATAGGAATTTGTAATGTTATAATTTGTACTCAAAGTGTCAGGTGCGTTCTGTGAGTCGCCAGTCAGACCGTAATGACACAACAGATCATTTTCGATTTCGTACACTCGTGAACCTCAGTTTGTTGGATCATATTGCCACGTTGGGTGCATTACACCCAGAAAGTACGTAGGCCCACTCAACGGGTTACAACAAAAGCACGTAACCCCACTCAACGGGTTACAACAAAAGCACGTAACCCCACTCAACGGGTTACAACAAAAGCACGTACCCCACTCAACGGGTTACAACAAAAAGCGTATCAACCCACTCAACGGGTTACAACAAAAGCACATCAACCCACTCAACGGGTTACAACAGAAACACATCAACCCACTCAACGGGTTACAACAAAAGCACATCAACCCACTCAACGGGTTACAACAAAAGCACATCAACCCACTCACCGGGTTACAACAAAAGCACATAAAACCACTCGGTGTATTACTATGACCACAACGCAGTGTTAATGATCCTCTGAGGTCAGTGTACTTGCATCGTTATTATCACCGCCGTCGTCATCACCGCAGACGTCTAACTCAGCAGGGACGCAACCTTCTGGCATCTTTCTCAGTCTGTCGTGTCTGTCCTTATATGATCGTTTGCCGTCTAAGGTTTTTAGGGTATATCTATCTCCTTCCAAAATCTCTGCTATTACGAACGGACCCCTGAATTTCGGATCTAACTTCGTCTGGTTCCGTTCCTCGTTCTTGCGTAATACGAAATCGCCAAGGTTGAACCTAACTATTTTAGCTTTGTTTTCGTCGAACCTATCCTTATCGTATTTGGCGCTTGCTTCTATATTCTTTATCGCCTGCTGTCTTACATGGGAGATATTTACCTCTCTTTCTTCGATACTGTCGGGTAGGGATAAGCCGTAGGGTCTCGCTGTTTTACCGATTAGTAGTTCCAACGGGCTTGACTTAGTCACGCGGTTGGTGGTACAATTCAAGGCTAGTTGTATTTCCCCGATCGCGTCTTGCCAGGACCGCCCGGTGGTTTCTATTGTCGTGAACATGTTTTTTAGCGTACTCATAATTCGCTCTACCTGCCCGTTGGCCCTACTAGCTCCGGTCGCAATTAAATGGAGTTTTATGTGTTTACTTTGACAAAAGTCGCGAAATTCTTTGCCCGTAAAACATCTTCCCTGATCCGCTATTATCCGGCAGGGACTGCCGAACAAAAATATAGCGGACTTAAGCGCTTTAATGGTGTTAACGGAGTCTAACTTACGGGTATGGTGCAAATATACGAACTTGGTGAAGGCGTCGACCAATACAACGACGTATTCCTTCGAATCGTTTTTACCGCTTAGTTTGCCCGTTATGTCCATATGAACCGTATGCCAAGGTATACTGGTCTTAGGTATGGGGTGTAGTTCGGCTTGTACTCTACCCGAACTCGCCTTTGAAACTCGACAAGCATGACAGTTCTCTACGAATTTGCGAACATACTTCGCCATTCCTTCGAACCAGTAATACTCGTACAGTTTCTCAAGCGTTTTATCCCAACCTAAGTGCATAATGGACTGGTGCACATGGTTAATAACAGACCACCTAAACCCTCTCGGAACGATGGGCAGGCAGAGAGTTCTACCTTTTCTCTGTATTTTACGGTGAAGGGTGCCGGACCGTAACTCATACGTATTCGCGACATCTTCCGCGAGCTCTTCGTTCTGTAATTTATCGACGATCTCGGCAATTTGTGGGTCGCGACGTTGTTCCGCTAGTAGCCAATCGTCGGAGATTTCGGTTAGGTTAATTTCTTTCTCTACGATTTTGCTAAACGTACTGCGATCCAAGTCTACGGGATTTCGCGAAAAGAAATCTACGTGGGCCATTCGTTTACCTTCCCGGTACATAATGTCGAAGGTAAAAGTTTGCAGGTAAGCCCACCATCTGTAAACCCTGTCGTTCAAGTGTACCTTACTACTGGATGCTTTCAGGGAGTTGCAATCGGTGACGACGAGAAATTCTCGTCCGTGTAAGTAATGACGGAAGTGTTTGACGGCGTTTACAACTGCTAACGTTTCCAATTCGTAGGAATGATACCTAGATTCCGCAGGGCTAGTCCTTTTGCTATAATACTCCACTACTCGATTTTTGCCTTCGACCCTGTGCATTAGAATGGCTCCATATCCTTCCGAGCTAGCGTCCGTATGTAGTTCTATGGGGTAATTGGGGTCAAATATCATCAGAACCGGCGCGTCAGTCAGGACGGAAATTACCTTTTGTCTTATCTGTTCGTGCCTATCCGTCCAAGGTATATTCTTGTTACTCGAGGTAAGTGCGTACAGGGGTTTCATTACTTGTGAAAATTTGGGAACGAAGCTTCGGAAATAAGAGGCCAAACCTATGAATTGTCTAAGTTGTGTGACGGTCGACGGTGCAGGTAAAGAACTCAAGGCTTGTATTTTACCCGGGTTTGGACGGACTTCTCCGTTACGGATTACGTATCCCAAGTAGAGTACCGATGTCTTTAAAAAGGAGCATTTCGAAAAGTTAAAGGAGAATCCGGCTTTCACGAGGGTATCTAATACGGTGCTCAACCTTTCTAGAGCTTGATCTATTGAGTCGGCGATAATTAGGACGTCGTCCAAGTAAACAACAACGAACGAATACGCGAGGTCGCCTAAGGCGTTGAGAATGGCCCTTTGGAAAACGGATGGTGCGTTTTTCAAACCGAACGGCATAGTCACGTATTCGTATTGCCCGTCGGGTGTAACGAACGCCGTATATTCCGTCGAATTAGGATGAATGGGAATTTGATGGAATCCGCTGGCCATGTCCAGGCTAATGAAGTATCTCGCCTTCTGCAATCTCGCGATTTGATCCGCGATGAGGGGTAGGGGATACCGGTCCGCGACCGTATTTTTATTTAGTGCCCGAAAATCTACGCACAGTCTATCTGAGCCGTCTTTCTTCTTTACAAGTAAGACAGGGCTCGCGAACGGCGAGCTGCTCGGCCTCACGATTTTTGCTCTAATTAACTCGTCTATTCTCTCACGCACTATCCTACGCTCTTCTTCGCTAAGTCGGTAGGGGCTTCTTTGCACGGTAACATTAGGATCGATTAACCGTATTTCTAACTGGCCCGTGCTTACGCGAGTACGTGGGAAGCCCGTAATGAATGAATCTTTGAATTTCTCGAGGACAGAAATTAACCGACTTTTATCGTTGCCAACTACGTCAGTGTCAACCGCATTGATATTGATCTCGTCCTCGGAGGTTTTACTACAGGCATTAATAGTCTTCGTTTTACAAATATCGACGCTATCCCGTGTAATAGTTACATCAAAACCCTGGCTTAAGATCTCGTGGCCAATCATGATATCATAATGTAAGTGACTATCGGCCAGAACGTGGAAGGTTATCTCCAATGTAAAACAGTTAATGCGCACCGTAGATAAGATCTGGGAGGTACTCTTAACGCAGGTGTTTCCTATTCCTCGCATAACTACTATATCTGTCGTTCTCCTTCCGGAGAATTTCGGAGCGACAGATTCTCTAATTAACGAGCACTCGGCTCCGGAATCGAAGTAAAATGGGAACGACTCACCCAGATGACTTAGACTACCGGCTGGGGACTCCACCACGCAGGAGTTGACTTTACGCTCATCCTTGAGGCCTGGTCTACCGTCCCGTCGTGCCGGGCAGTTAGGTGCGATATGGCCTTCCGCATGACACCTGTAGCAGACCACCTTGGACGGTGCGGCCGGTCGGTTTCCTTCCTGGCGTCGTGCATCCCTCTGTTGTTCGCCCTGCATCCTCTTGCGGCAGTCCTTGATTCTGTGTCCGAGAGTACCACAGTAATGACACCTCGTCTGGTGGCCCGATAACTTGCGTCGCTTAGCTTCGGGTTCCGCCGGTGCATATCTCGGCGAAGATGTCGACTCTTCTTCGTAACAAAAGGGTCGCATTTCGCTCAGGAATTGGTCCTCCGTTCTGATATCGCTCGTGAGGGCCAGTCGTTTAAGACGTTGGTCGTGTGGAATTAATATGTAGAGAGTGACAGCGTTAAGTATTTCGTCTAGCGTAGAATGTTGCCACTGTATCTGCAGGAGGGAGCGGACACGGCCGGCAAACGCCCCCGTGGATTCGCCCGCTCCCCGCGGTTCCCTGAATACCTTGATTAACGATGAGGACGTCGTCTCTCGGCCACCGAACTGTATAAGGAATCGTTCCTTAACTTTAGGCCAAGTAATTTCTCCGTTTCCCGTCGTTCGCGCCAGCCAATGTGCTGCAGAACCCTGTAGAGAGTCACTTAAGGCAGAGTATAGCGCGCCACCTCGCAGGGGGTTGTCCTCCATGGCCATACTAACAGCCGCGCACCACGCGGCTGGGTCGGCGCCTGCGACTTCTGGGTTAAAATGTGGGAATTTGGTGATTCCAGTATTTGGTCGTTGCATTAGCGTATGCATCAGGTTGCTCATGGTAGCGACCTGCCCTTCCAGCGTTCGCAACCGTTCGAATCCCACTTCTGATGTCGGATCATCACTGGGAATGGGGTTGTGGGCGTCAAATGAATCTTCTCGAGGATTAGCCATTGATACAGTACACACAGGCGTAGTTTATTGCAATGATAGAATTATTACAGTCTTAACAGTTGATCACAGCGGTTCGGCACTCGCGACGCTAGTGACGATGTTCTCGGGCTCAATAACGAATCCGCGGCCAACGGGATGACGACAGAACGTTCACACAAAGTCTAAGTCTGAAAATAATCACTGATCGCGAAGGCGTTACTCCTTGATCGATGAGATCGCGAGCGAGAATGCCTTTCCTGTCCCGATGATGCCACAGAGGAAAACTATAATGGGGTGTGTCTAAGGACACGAGATCATCGGATTCGTCGAGAAAAGCCTTCGTTCAGAAAGTAAGGGAAATTGGCGTTGCTGCTAATTGGTCAATCTCTATATCGGTGGTTAGAAAAGGATGTTAGCCGCCCTCGAGGGAAAGTTGCTAGTGGGAGACGCCGTTCGTTAAAAAATATGTCTCCCCTATCTTCCCGTAGCTGGGACAAAGACTGTTTGTCTGTTTGAAGGACTTTAGTTAACTAAACCTTAAGATTTATTACGGGCCCTCGGGCTAGCCGAACATGTACTGCGGAGACGCATCGACTTCTGGCAATCATCTTACTCGAAGAATAGGGTCTGCGTGTGGCGAGCCACGGGACAGAAACCGTTGGAATGTTTACTGTCGCGTGTCGCCACGAATATTTCTTTTAAGGAGAGCTATAGAATTACTCCATACCTTGTTAGGCAAAACGTTCATCCCGTGACCGCGGCTACGTTCGGCGACTGACTGTCGCCTCGAGCCCAAGCTCATTATCACAATTCTCGAATAATTACAATCGGGTTGAATAACTACAATTGTTTGATTACAGCTATAGTAGACTCTAGGTTACAATGTTGCGGGGTTATCCAAAATTCCAAAGGCTCCTGTGCTCTTTTCATCTCCGACATATATATATATTAAATTAAAATTTTTAATATTTTTATAATTTAATAATAATAATAATTACTATATTTATATAAGTATTATAAATAAAATATTTATAATAATATTATTAATATCTTTTTATTAGAACTAAAAATATAATTTAAAAATTTTTAATACTTTTATAATTTAATAATTATATTTATTTAAATATTATAAATAAAATATTTATAGTAATATTATTAATATATTTTTTATTAATATTAAAAATACAATCTTAAAATTTTTAATATTTTTAATTTTATAATATCATTAATATTTTTTATTTATATTAATATATAATTGAAATTTTTGATATTTTATAATTTAATATATATATATCATAAATAAAAAATTTTTAAATTATATATTATACAATTTATATTATAGTAATTTCCATTTTTCAAAATAAAAAAAATTGTATATTAAACAATTTAAAAATAAAGGGTAGAATATTTAAGTATTAATATTTTATAATTTAATTTTATAGATAATTAAATATTTATAGTAATATTATTACTTTTTCTTAATATTTTAAAATATTATATATATATATATGTCGGAGATGAAATGAAAACCGGAGCCTTCCCTATGCAATTTTGAGGAGGCCTTTTAATGCTTTACCCCAGATCTTATCATAACTGTAATTAAGTAATTGTCATCTGTAATTGTTTGACATTTGTGAAAAGCGAAAGTGGGTTCGAGGTGACAACTGGTCGCTGAACGTAGCCACGGTCACGGGATAAACGTTTTGCCTGACGAAGGTGTGGATCGGTTGTATTGTTCTCCCTAGAAATCACATAGAATTGTACTTTAGAGATGTCGATATAATGGGACACACGTTGTATGAGGAATCAATCTCCAGACAGAAACTGCCTAGCAACGGCGTTTGGATCTTTCTCGATGTTTCCAAGGAGTATATAACAAACTTCTGACAGATATTGCCTAGCAACAACGATTGGAACCTTCTCGATGTTTCCAGCGAGAATATAACAAACAAAATGCAGTCGGATTACGAAAAAGATTTTATGCAGAGAGGCATTCGTGTGATCGCCTTGGAAAGTGATACATCGAGTAATTTTTTCCGAGTGATTCAGCAAACGTATTTTTTGTGTTATAAAATTGTTTAAAGTTTTCCCGTTGACCGTGGATTCGTTTGAACCCCGGATCATTGTTTATAGCGTAAATTAAATTCAATATTTGTAAATTTATCAATCGTTAATTTTCATTATTCGTTAAATTAGTAAATCGTAAGATATATTATTCGTTTCTTATTGTTCGATAAAACTTATTATTCTTTAATCTAATTAATAATTTAATTTATCATTTGTTAATCAATCATATCATTTATAAAAATTCATTATTCATAATATTTGTAAAACCTTGTTTATTCGTGTAAATATACTCTCTGTTTTGTAAAACAATGGCTAATTCAAACGAAGAATCGTTACGCGCCTTAAATCCTAATGTTAACCCGACATATATATATATATATATATATATATATATGTCGGGTTAACATTAGAATTTAAGGCGTTAAGATTAACAAATGATAAGTTTAACTAATGATTCCAAACGAATCCACGGTCAACGGGATAACTCTTTACTATGCGTAGAATAATTTAAACACAAAAAAAAAATACGGTTGCTGAGGCACTCGGTAAATTGCTCGATGTATCACTTTCCAAGGCGATCACACGAATGAATATCTGATGAAAATCTTTTTCGCTGTACGACTGCATTTTGTTCGTTATATGCTCGCTGGAGGCATCGAGAAGCTTCCAATCGCCGCTGCTAGGCAGACTCTGCCAAGAGTTTGTTGTATACTCTTTGGAAGCATCGAGAAAGATCCAAACGTCGTAGCTAGGCAGCCTCTGTCTGGAGTCTGATTCCTAATACAACGTGTGTCCCATTATATCGACATCTCCAAAGTACAATTCTATGTGATTTCTAGGGAGAACAATACAACCGATCCACACCTTCGTCAGGCAAAACGTTTATCCCGTGACCGCGGCTACGCTCGGCGACCAGCTGCCACCTCGAACCCACCCTCGCCATCACATATATCGAACAATTACAAATGACAACAATTGCTTAATTACAGCTATGACAAAATCCAGGCTAAAGCACCAGAAGACTCTCGCAAAATTGCAAAGGGAAGGCTCCGGTTTTCCTTTCATCTCCGACACGTTCTTTTGTAATCCCGTTGGCCGCGGATTCGTTATCGGGCCTGAGACCATCGTCACTAGTGTCGCGAGTGCCAATTGTCGTGATCAATTGTCAAGACTGTAATAACTCTATTATTGTAATAAACTACACATGCGTGTACCGTACCAATGGCTAATTCCCGTGAGGATTCATTTGACGCCCACAACCCTACTCCTAGTGCTAATCCGACATACATATTAATATTTTTAAATATTTTTTTTTAATATTCAAAAATTTTTTAAATTTCCCTAATATTTTCAATATTATGCTCTAAATGTATAAGCTATTTAAATTAAACAAGTTCATCTTTCTCTTTATTTAATTTAAATATAAATTAGTAATAATAATTAAATAATTAATTATAAATATATTTATAATCAAATTATTATTATTAATATTAATAAATAAATATATATTAATAATAAATAAGAAATTTTAAATCTAAAATGTATTTCTAATAAATCACAAACATATCCTATAATCTTTCCTGTAAATGTTTCAACTAAACATTTTTCAAAATAAAATTCATAATAAATTATTTTATTTGTTAAATAACTCATTATAAACTTATAAAAAAATTCTATTATAAAAAATCTTTTGATAAATATTAATTTCTTTCAAATAAATATTTAATATTAATACTAAAAATATTAATCCTAATAATATTATCTTAAATACAAGATATTTATAACTATAAATTAAATTAATATTTAATTGATAAAAGAAAAAATTGAAAATAAATTTTCTTAAAATTAATATAATTATTAAAATTACTGATATAATTCCAGCTATAATACAATCTTCATTTAAATAAATTAAATTTATTATATAATTATTTCCCATTATTATAAATATTGTACGAAAAGAATATGATACTGTAAAAATTGTTCCAAAAATTAAATTTATTGTACTAAAAATTCTTTTCATATTTAAAAAATAATATTCAACAATTAAATCTTTAGAATAAAATCCTACTAAAAACGGAAATCCACATAATATTAATAATGAAAATATTATTAATAATCCTTTTATTGGATATAAATAAAATATACCAGAATAAAAACGAAAATTCTGAATACCATTTATATAATGAATAAATCTTCCAACACACATAAATATTATAGATTTAAAAAATGCATGAATAAATAAATGTAAAAATGTTAAATCTGTTATTCCTAAAGAATAAATTCTTATTATAAGACCTAATTGACTTAATGTTGATAAAGCAATAATCTTTTTAAAATCTATTTCAAAATTAGCTATAACTCCTGAAACTAATATTGTTATCCTTGAAATTATTAAAATAAATCTTTTATATTTAACATCAATTATTATCTCATAATTGATTAATAAATAAATTCCAGCAGTAACTAAAGTTGATGAATGAACTAATGAAGACACAGAAGTAGGAGTAATTATTGCAGCTGGTAATCACATCATAAATATTAATTGTGCACTTTTTGTAAATACTATTGAAAAGAACATTAATAAAATTAATAAATCTATTTTATATAAAATTAAATTTCATGTACCAAAAATTACTAAAAAAGAAATAATTATTAATAAACTAGAATCTCCTACACGATTTAAAATTACTATAATTATTCCTGAATTAAATGATAAAAATTTTTGATAATAAATAATTAAACAATAAGAAATTAAACCCAGACCATCTCATCCTAATAATAAAGTTAATATATTAGGTCTCAAAATTTAAAAAATTATTGATATTAAAAACATTAATATTAAATAATAAAAACGATTAATTAAATATTTATTATTTAAATTTATATATCTAATTATATATAATTAAATAAAAGAACTAATTAATATTACTAAAAATACAAATATTAATAATTTAAATCTAATCATAAAAATTGTTAGGGAAGTGGTACATTTACACTGTACATGAGAGTGTGTGTGTAAGGGTCAGAGGGCGTCCAGGCCTTAGTTGAGACAAAAGACTGTTGCCAGATGTTAGAAGAATCTAGGATAGTCGGTTGGCGACAAGCGTGCGTGCAAGACGTTCTTCAGAGTGTAATATAGATGTATAACTGTTGTGTGGGAAATATAGTCAATTATTTGTATTCCCAAATCCTCAAATTTCCTTAACACGAATAGATGTACCTAATAACATAAAAATGTAATCGCTAATTCTATTGCTGCAACTTTTGTAATTTAATATCAAAGTTACCAACTCCTAAACTTTAATTATTTTTTATTTAATAACTGACAGCGTTTTTATCACTTTCTTTTATTAAAAAATCTTATCATTTAATAATGTTTAAAAAGGAGAAAAAATAAGTATTTTCGTATGTGAAAAATTTATACAACAACAAACACATTACAACAAAAATGGGCGTTTCCCGTATCATAACGTATTTTATAAACCGTAAATTATAGTATTGGTTATAGTATACGTATGTACATATGTATATTCCTAAATTATTTTCAAATTCAAAGCCATAAAGGAATATATTACTTACCTTTCGGTGTTTTGCTATCAAAGTTCCATCGGGACCCCAAATAGTACAGGTATTGTACAATTTATCGCCCTCTATTTCAGGCATCGTACCACCAACTACATAGATGTTTTCTTTAGCTGCGTTCGATGAAACAACGCTCGTTTCACCATCAGGAATACTCTCGGCGTATTTTGGAAAGTACTCTGCATTGCAATATTTCATTTAATGAAAAATAACTGTCTTTTGTTCCAACCATAAATTAAATTGAAATGTTTGTCAGTTTTTTATTTTCTAAATTATTAAAATAACTAAGTTTTATATTTCGACTTAATTAAATATGCAATTACTTAGCTAATAGTATATATAATAAATTGTTTCTACAGGTTCAAAATGAAAAATGAATATTTAGAAATATTTAATTACGACAATGCTATTTGTGTTAGCATCAGTGGCTTGTTACTCAACGACTTTGCTAGTACTTTTTGAAACATAAAGTTAGTTTTCAATTAACACTTATACTAGAGGCGGAATTATAAATGCAAAATAATTGATAATACTAATTTATAAGTACCTAATTATTAGTATGTTAAAAAATATATTTATACAAAAATCACGATAATCATGAAAATGGGGAAATCCTATATTCTCGAATCAATTCACAATTTATTTTGTATATTAATTAGATTCCGCGCTCATCAGTACGTACTCACTGGCGACATCGAGAAAATGTATCGGCAATTCCTCGTACGACCAGAGGATCGGAAATATCAAAGGATATTATGGCGCAGCGCGAGTGGAGAAACAGAAACATATGAGCTTAACACCGTAATACTCTTATCATAGAAATAGAAGCAGTCCTCAATTCCCGCCCGCTAACTCCTATCTCCACCGATCCAAATGATCTCCTAGCCCTCACTCCCGGACATTTCCTCATTGGCGATTCATTAATGTGCTTACGTGATCGAGATTTCAGAGACATTCCATCGAACCGACTCTCCAAATGGCAGCATATCCAACAGCTTAAACAACATTTTTGGAACCGCTGGCATAAGGAGTATTTGAACGAGCTAACCAACCGCAATAAATGGAGCAAGGGTGGACACAGCATCCAAAAGGGCACAATCGTCATCCTCAGAGAGGACAACGTTCCCTCCATGCATTGGCCTCTGGGCCGAGTTATCAAGGTTCATCCAGGCGCCGATGGTGTCATCCGGACAGCTACAGTTCAGACGGCAAAGAGCATTTTGGATCGGGGCGTCAAAAGGCTTGTCCCACTGCCAATTCAACCCGATCTCGAGAAATCCGAACAACTAGCCACCGAGACGAAATAAGATGGGAACTTCAAACACACCTCGTTAGTTTGATCGGTACCCTCTCAACGGGGGGAGAATGTTACGCCATGCGGCTTACCATAGGTCATATTCTTAACTATCGATCGCGGCACTATAATGTCGCAGACGGATCGTCGCGTGTGCCCGGCAAACAAACATTGTAGTGGCAACCGCATGGTTCATTAAGCAGGGCGACTTCCAGAAACGTCGACTCGTGGCCCGTATTTTACCTCGCGTAAAAGAATGTGGCGTGATCCGAACGTAGTGGGGGTCGCCTTCCAGAAAAAACGAAAAAAAATCGAAAGGCGTTCAGAACTTTTCGAGAAGTCAAACCGTCAACACATCTGATACGTCGCGCATTACTTATCAATCAAAACGCAGTTACATTTTTTTGTTCCTTTTATATCTTTCTAGTTAATAAGTTGTTGAAATAAACATTAATTTATTTGTGTTAATTCTGTGGAATTTCATTGAACTACCCTTATTATCATAATCGAAATAAGGGGATCGATCAGTTCGTGGCGTCGATTATTTAATCGTAACGGGAACTTACAACTCTCGTTGACGTGCTATCTCGCGATCGCGTCTCTCCGCGAACGGTCGAAACGCCTATTTTTTAACGAACGACGTCTCCCACTAGAGACTTTCTCTCGAGAGCGGCTAGCATCCTTTTCTAACCACCGATATACAAATTGACCAATTAGCAGCAATGCCAATTTCCCTTACTTTCTGAACGAAGGTTGTCCTCGACGAATCCGATTTTTCCTCTGCAATATTTTTAAAGCTACACATTTCGAATTTTCCAATTATGCCGAAACAATTGCGTGAACCACTCTATATATTCCATACAATAAACTATTTTTTGCGTTTTAAAGTAGTTGAATATTTTATTAAAATACTCTGAGCAATTCTCAGGTTTCTGTGAAAACAAGATAACCCAAATGTAGTTGTGTTTCCTTCAGAATTATGCAGATTTTATTTGAAATATGTGAGGTGTAAGTGACCCCAACGTGATCGAGCTAATGAGATTTCAATGATCGTGATTCCGGGCGCGCTAACGATATGTCAGACAAGAATAAAACAGTTACGACCAGTGAAGTAGTCCGCGTGCCTTTGACGATGCCCTAGAAGATAGTGCTATGGTTCTCCTTACTAGAGAGATAGCTCGCGGCGGCGAGCATCGCGGGCGATGAAGAAAGATCTACCGCTGGCTGTAGATGTCGCTGCTAGGGTACTGCTGTATTTTCTTTTCATTTAAGAATCGTGGAAGAAAAAACGGACTACGGTCGCCGGGATTTAAGAACCCAGATCCCGAACGTTCGTAACTTGAGGCGCTAACCACTGCGCTGCCGTTGTCTGGTATTAGTTAGTGTCGAGTTGTCGTATTTGTGCTGTCGAGTGCTGCCACATATGTATGCATTTATGAATTGAGTGGTTTACAAGTAATTACAATCGATATACATTACAAGTAATTACAATTTATTACAAATGACTCGCTGTGCATATTACTATAACAGTCAGTACTAATTCTATAGATCAGCAGCATTATAACTTTCCAATAAACAACCGAAAATCACGTCGTTGAATAATAAATGCATTCACTGTAGAACGAAATTATTATTACGAATATAAGAGAAACGATTTAAAAACCATGTATTTTTTCATTTAAATTATTTGCATTTGCAAAGGGAGATACAAAATTTTAACAACGTTGCAAATTATAAAGACACAAATTACAGTTTCGTGTTTAAGTTATTGTTCAGAGTTTGTTGGAATACAACGATATTAATCGCATACAGATGAGGTGATTGATCGAACGGATTCTTTCCTTCGTTGTTCAGCGATATCCTCATTAGCGTGCGTTCGTGAGATGTACGACGGCGGCTAGCACGTGCATGCTCTTTCGAGAATTCGGCGGAAGAAGCGTAGGAATATGGATGGAACATTCCCGATGGGCACGTCGAGAAGCTACTAGAAGGTTCTGTGGCACATGTGACGCCACACAGACACCCACACAGGTCACACTCATTACTGCATAGAGAGTGGGGTTCAAAACCTTTTCAAGGGCCATGGGTCACTAAGCCAGTCAGTCTGTGTCTGTGTCTGTGCCAGTCAGTCAACTGTCTACATTCCAGAACACACACACTTGTAATTCCTGTAATAATTGTTTAATAAATATCACATTATATTGTTTCAACACAAACATTGTGTCTTCCACAGATTATTAATCTTAATTCCAAGATTAAATTCTAACAGAGCTTCCTCATAATTATGGTACAATTGGTAAAATGATGATTTTACATGAAAAAAGTAAAAAATATATTAGATAATTGAAATAACGCGATATAAATATAATTGAAATAACATCAGTAAGAACGGATGTTTTAAGCTTTCGATTTTGAGAAAACAGGGTATGAATATGTTTAGTTAAAAAGCAATCCGTGTTTATTCGAGCATTCGCGGAGAGACGCGATCGTGAGAAAGCACGTCAACGGGAGTAGTAAATTCCCGTTGCAATTAGATAACCGACGCCACGAACTGATCGATCCCCTGATTTCTGTTACGATAATAGGGGTGGTTCAATGAATTTAACACTGTATTAACAGGTTAATATAGCTTGTATATTTAAAAATAATGAATGTAATAATAAAAACGTCACAAATTATTTAGCGATAAATACAGTTGATATGTTATAGGAATTCGACCCGACTTTGCGATATCTCTCAATGAATTCGTTAGACTAAGCAATTTATAACGTTTGACTCTTCAGAAGGGACCGATTACTCTTCGATCCTTTTCGTTGTCTTCTCTGGAAGACGACCCCCACTACGCTCGGATCACGCCGCCGTTCGCGCCTATGATCACGTATACCACCTTCTTTATGCGGATAAAATAACGCACCGAAGGCGAATAGATGTTTCTGGAACTCGCTGCTTGACGACAACTATGCGTTTATCGCTACTTTGTGTATATCTCGACGGTCATGTAAGACGATCTGTTTGCGACGGTTAGGAACACGGCCTATAGTAAGCCTTGGGGCGTAATAAACGGAGAGAATAGAATAATCTTCTTTCTCTGTGGGATGTTAGAGACTGATGTGTACAAATCGAAACCGCTGAGGAGAATATCGAAAGGCGAGTGTCACAAATAAGTGAAGAGATATTATTAAGCGTCTTTAAAAACATGTTACGAAGAAATAATAAATGTACTGAATATCAAGGCGGGCATATTAAACAATATTTGTAATTATTTTTATACATATTAATTGTAAGTTATCGATCCTTATCAGGAGCACGAAATTACACAATTAACAATTATCGAGATCGTCAAACTTTAAAACGACGAAATTTTCGGCTCTCTCGTTAAGTACCGAAAGAACTGAGTTACAGTTAAAGGTACGCGAAATTACATTAGAGAAATTAATGCAACGTGTTACGCCATGCGGCTTACCATAGATCATATTCTTAACTGTCGATCGCGGCACTATAATGTCGCAGACGGATCGTCGCGGCTGCCCGGCAAACAAACATTGTAGTGGCAAGCGCATGGTTCATTAAGCAGGGCGACCTCCAGAAACGTCGATTCGTGGCCGTTATTTTACCTCGCGTAAAAGAATGTGGCGTGATCCGAACGTAGTGGGGGTCGCCTTCCAGAAAAAACGGAAAAAATCGAAAGGCGTGCAGAACTTTTCGAGAAGCCGAACCGTCAACACATCTCTTATATCGCGCATTACTTATCAAGCAAAACGCAGTTACATTTCTTTTTGTTGTTCTCTTTATGTCTTCCTAGTTGATAATTTGTTAAAATAAACGTTAATTTATTTGTGTTAATTCTGTGGAATTCATTGAACTACCCTTATTATCCTAATCGAAATAAGGGAATCGATCAGTTCGTGGCGTCGATTATTTAATCGTAACGGGAACTTACAACTCTCGTTGACGTGCTATCTCGCGATCGCGTCTCTCCGCGAACGATCGAAACACAACGTTCAAACGACAATTGATAGTCCTGACGAAATAAACGTCGCTCAGAGAGTCGAAAATTTGTCTCTTCAAATTTTAAGCGGATACGAGTTATCCCCACTACTTCGCGGAACTGATCACTGCAAGTAGTTTCCGGTGTTTTCTTTGTCTGCTCCAGCGATAACGCAATTACTCATAAATTGCCAAAATAAGAAAAACGAAGTTTTCATATTTTTTATTTCATTGTTATAAAACGATTTAATTGGATCTTTGAGAATCTCACGATCAAAATGATATTGGACGATAGCTAAACTCTGGAAATGCGCAACGTTCGGTCAACTGCACAGAAGACCATGCCTAAGTCCGACACAATTCTTTGAAGTTACAATGAATGTTGATACTAAATCCGTCGTTTAGAGATACCTTGGCTTCTTATGACACTAAGTTAAACAACTTCCGTTATTTGCTGACTAGTCCAAATGGATCCAGACACTGGTTAAATTATATTTCGACATCTGGACTACGTCGGACAGTTTACGACGGATATCCGTCACATAAAAGGGGTAGAAAATAACGTAGCCGATACTCTATCTCGCATCGAAGCGATCGGAAAACCAATAGATCACCATACGCTAGCTGCAGCGCAAGAAAAGGATAGCGAGCTACGCAAAATTATCAACGCTGGCTCGAGCGCGTTGCAGCTGAGAAAAGTACGATTTCCCGATCACAACGTCGAGTTATACTGCGATATTAAAACCGAGACCGTGCGACCGTACGTACCGGAACCGTTACGCCGCACCGTATTCCAAGCGCTACATGGACTTTCCCACCCGGGGATGCGAGCTACGCGAAAATTGGTAGCGACGCGCTTCGTCTGGCCGTCGGTAAATAAAGATTGCCGAACGTGGACACGACAATGCATACCGTGTCAGCGCAACAAAGTCACCAGACACGTATCCTCGCCCGTCGGAACGTTCGGAACGCTAGCGGGCCGGTTCGAGCATATACACGTAGATATCATCACAATGCAATATTCGCAAGGATACCGTTATTGCCTTACGTGTATCGATCGTTTTTCGCGTTGGCCTGAAGCCATACCTATCGCCGATATGGAAGCGTCAACCGTGGCTTCGGCCCTCCTTTCTAACTGGATATCTCGTTTCGGCGTACCCTTGAAAATTACGACTGATCAAGGACGTCAATTCGAATCGCGTTTATTCGAGGAATTATGCCGGTTGCTCGGCGTCAAACATTTGCGTACAACGGCCTACCATCCAGCGTCTAACGGGATGGTAGAACGCCTACACAGACAATTAAAGGCGGCGATCAAATGCCACGACACGAGCAACTGGGTCGGAATTCTCCCGATCGTCTTATTAGGTATAAGAACCGCGATAAAGGAGGACCTAAACGCAACGGCGGCCGAAATGATTTACGGCACCGGCATACGTCTGCCGGCGGAATTCTTTTTGCCAACTAGTCAACGGGCCAACTTGGAATACGCGCGAAAATTTTTGCAAAAATTTCCTAAAGGAATTATAATCTATGAGATAAATGAAATAAAAATACAAAAACCAACTAATATTAAAAGAAGAATGATTATTTTACAAGATAATATGAAACTGTGTAAGGGATTACATATGTAACATATTGTCCCGATGTACACATATCTGCGAAGCGACTTACTACCCTGTATATTCCAGAAACTTCTTAGTTTGCCCCAGCCTTAGCAATTTGAAACTATTTTATTAAAATTAAGAATTTTCCACGCTAGATCGAACGCACTTCTAATAGGTACCAAACAGTATATATATATAGCAAGATTTCACATATCTCTAAATTATTCACAGAAAATTAATACGGCACATAAATTAGACTTCGGATTGTAAAAATTAAGAATAAATAACCGATACAGTCTCACAAAAATAGAAGGATAAAGATAGAGATAAGGGATCAAAAACAACAGTTATTTTTCAAATTTGTATGAAAAGCCCTTAAGAAAATAAGTTCCTCCTTAAATTGAAAACAGTTATATGTATAGAAATCAAACTTGCGATAAAAGTAAAAAAGATAGAAAATAAGAAAATTGTATTTGTTTTTATGACTCACTTTTACATGTAGTATAATTTCCACCGCTATTTTAGCATAGAACGCTATTTTCAAACACGAATTGTTCCAACTCGATAGTCCCTTGCTTTACTGTAAACGGAAAATTCTTTCGTGTTCTTAACCAAATTTATCAAATTCCAGCAATGACACATGCTATGTGATTGTCAGTAGAACATGGAGAAATGTTTCCAGTAAAGTTTCGAGCGACTTATCGGCGATTTTCAGGAGACACGACGCGACGATATCGCGTGTACAGTGCTTCTATCGGTGTTGATGCGCTTTAATACATAGTGCAAGAGAACACTAATAAGATTTCCCAGTGGGCCTGTAAATCCTTATGGATCACTCAAAAATATATCATATTGTTTGTTTCAACTACTAGCAATTTAAAACGTCGTCTACATATATTTAGAAAGTTAGCAAAGACATATATTTGTTCCTGAGCATGATTTCTATCAGTTGAGCGTTGTAGCAAAATGTCCGATACAATTTAATGTTGAATTTGTCTTTTTTTTAGGCTAGCTTGATTGGATTACAGGTAGATTTAAACGATCCGTGTGTTGCATCTCCAAGGCATCTTCGACTCATCGATACGCAGTGATACCCGGCAAACTTCTAGTGGACAAGCGACGTTGCTTGCAGGCAGTTTATATACATGTTTTGGCATGTGTTGTCGGCAGGCAATGTCTACAGACGCCTGTAGTCTGCCCGTACGCGCCTTAAGTTTCACTGACAGACATTGTCCGCCGATCACTACGACATCTGTCTGTGGACAATAGGCCGTCAGTGTGGAGTTATCTTTACCCGAATAATTTAAGAAATATAAAATAAACTTCAACGAAAAGTTGCTAGCTTCGATATCTTACTAATACAATGTTATCGAAATTGAATAAACCTCGTTACTGTATTTAAAAGGAAATTGCATTTATATTTCAAGTTTATAGAGACAACAACAACAACCAAACAAAGAATCGCAACGAAGAAATAAACGGATACAGCAAACAGAACACTGGATCGAAGATAGAACAATAAACAAGATAGAACCAAGAAAACAAGAGTAACGAAGAACCGGGGCGCAGAAAAAAGCACGAAGCGTGCGAGCTGGAGAGGAAACCTGTGACCGTCGGTGCAAGCGGTAAGCCTACAAAATGGTTGCCGAGCAGGAATAATCGGCTGGAGAGCCAACCTGCTGGGACCGAGCTATATGGTGGCAGGTATCGCGTGGCGCCAGCTAAGCGAGCTGCCGCCCGAAAGGGTAGGTTTAACTTGTCCAATGATCCGCAAGGAGAGGGCAAGTCGCGCGCCGACCATCTATGCGCGCCATTCCCAAGTCGAACGCGAACATCTAAATGCGAAGCCAGTATGCGTTTTTACTGCAGGTATGGCGCGGTCGACCAAAAGGTCGGGCCCTCAAACGCACACATTACTTGTACAATTCGAGTGCTGCAGATACGGAAAAGCAATTTATAATTTATCGTAATTTATCGTAATGCGAATTTTGGCGCGTCGTCATAAATAGATTTTTATTTAAAACGAAATTGTTAAATATCCTTTTGTATCAATTCACATAACGTTAATAAATCAATATTAGACATATTACTCATAAATTGTACATATCTTTGTGCATATACGCATAGTTTTCGTGCATATATCAATATTTGTATATTTTATGTGTATAACTTTCATATGCTTTTCGCAAATTTTACATTCATAAACATCTGCAATCTACACGTTACGTTTTTCGTTGTATTTACAAGTACGGACATTAGATATTCTATTACATTCTTTTATTATAATCTTTTGATATATTTATAGTTGTTTAATTATTAGGTCATCCCATAAGTTCGTGCCGTTTTTCGAGAGGTTATATATGTTAAAATCGTTTACATACCTTTCAGTTTCATGAAAAAATGTAATCCCCCTCTCGTTGTACAACTTCTTCCCATTTTTCTGGTAGGTTCCGTCTCGATAAAAGTTCTCTTGTTTTTCTTTAAAATAATTTTCTATGCTATTTTTGAGAGTGTCAATATTTTCAAATTTTTTAGCTACTAAAAAGTGTTGTAATGCTCTGAACAGGTGGTAATCAGATGAGGCAATGTCTGGGGAATATGGGGGATGTGGTAAAATTTTTCAATTAAATTCAGACAATTTTTTTGTAACGCTTTTCGCGACATGCGGTTTAGCATTGTCGTGATGGAAGATAACGTTGTTCCTATTCACTAAACCTGGCCGTTTTTTAGCTAGTGCTTCCCTTAATTTTTCTAACTGAGCGCAATATTTGTCTGAATTAATGGTATCACCACTAGATAAAAGTTCAAAATAGAGTATTCCTTTATAATCCCACCATACACACAAAAGAACTTTACGTGGATGTAACCCTGGTTTTGCACAGCGTTCAAGTGGCTGATTTCGTTGGGATCAGCTACGTTTCCGTTCAGGGTTTTCGAAAAGTATCCACTTTTCATCACCAGTTACCAGGGGCGTTTAAGGAATGGTTCACGTTTATTACGTGCAATTAATGACATGCACGCTGTCGTTCGTTCAAGACGGTTCCGTTCCGTAAGTTCATGGGGCACCCAAACGTTCAACTTTGACACCATCCCCATTTTTTTAAACACCTATGAATCGTTGTCTTAGGTATTTTCAGGACATTTGACATCTCTTGAACTGTCAAACTTGGTGATTTTTCAACAAGATCCCGAATTTTATCTCCGTCTGTCTGAGGAGGACACCCGGAGCGTACCTCCTCTTCTAAACAGAAATTCCCAGCTCTACAACGTTGGAACCACTTCCTACAGGTGCGAGATGAAAGCGTATTTTCTCCGTAAACAGCACATATGTTTTTCCTGGCAATTGTTACCGAACTTTCTTTCCGAAATTCATATAACATGAGATGTCGACAATGGATACGCATTTCACTCGTGATTTTTTACTGTTAGAAGTCACTGTGTTCACTATATTACGATCTTATGCCCACGAAGATCTACTCTAGCCTGTTCTCGATCAGCTAAGCTCAAGTGCATTGGTCCCGTATGGCCGTATGTTTAGAAATCGACACATGAAATATATACACAAAAACTTATGGGATCACCTAATATGTAAACGATTTTGAACTATTTAATTTAATAAAGACCTTAGATCGACGGATTTTAATTGCTGTCACATAATCGTTAATTCATTACTTTTCCTCCAATTGTCACGAATTTTCACAAAGTGTGTATTTCGGATCGTTAATCTCATACGGATGTAAACTTCATTTTCTTAATAATCTTGGTCAATCATGTATCACATTTTCTATAAAATCTATAAGATCAGCAAGTGCTCTAATACTTGTGAACAATCATATATCTTAATTCGTGCCTTTTGTATTAATACAGAAGCTTCATGCGAGAAAGAATTTTCGATATAAATGTTCTCAATGTTGTAAATCGAGTTCTGCCAGAGCAACCGAGCCAAACGGACGTGTAAAACAGTGCTTCAGAAAAAGTGCGGCAAGTGGGAAAGAGAAAGTTACGAACGGCAACGCCCATAGCTAAATGGTGGAAACTCGTGTCTTCTACTAAGAAGACTACAAGCAAAACTAAAATGAAAAAGCACATCCCACCGATAAAAATAATTAACAAAGACGAACAATACTACATAAATAAAACAACAAACATATCAAAACCAAGCCAACCAATAAACGAAGAACAGGAATGCTCAGCTACAAACGAAGTTGATATGGAAACAATACCAAACAATGAAGAGAATATTACCAATAACGAATTAACCCAACAGGATGAAAGCTGGAAGGTGGCAAGTTATAACAAGAAACGAAAAATAACAGGAAATTCAGATACAGAAAAGCAGCGATGGCTGCAAGAATTACCATTAAGAAACTCCTTCAGCTCACTTACGGAAGAAATAGACGACCCAACAACCAAAAACACAATTAAATCAACGCAAACTACAAAACCACCACCAATATTTGTCGACGCCCAGATAATAGACCCGCTTATTGATCGACTAAACGATATAGTTGGGAAGGAAAACTACACAATAAAACAAACAAAATTAGAACAAGTAAAAATTCAAATAAACACCCCAGAAAATTATAGGAAAGTGATAAAAGAATTAAAAGAAAAAACGCTGTGTACCACACATACCAGCTGAAAACGGAAAGGAGCTACGAAATAGTTATAAGAGGACTACATTCAAAAACTAACACAAAAAAAATTAAGTGACGAATTAGCAAAAATTGGTCATCAAACAAGAGCAATAAACAATATGACAAGATACGATACGAAGCATTTAACAACACATTGTCCATACGTAGGGAAAATAAATGAAGTAAAATGTTACAACTGTAATGGAAACCACCCAGCCAGCTATAAAGGATGCGAAATCAGAAAACAATCACAACGTAAACAGTTTCCACCACTTGGCAATAGATCAATCAACAACTACCAACCACAACAAAGTATAACGGATAATTAAGCAACATTGAAAGCACAAAATGAACCAAAAGCTATAAACGGAAACACCGATCCCCAAGGAAACCGCAGCTACGCGCAAGTAACCCAAAACATTAGACAAACAACGCCCACAAACAAACAGAATCAAAGCAACAATACCGAAGACGATACAGAAATCAAAGAAATGCTCAGACAATCCATTAAAGGTACAGAGATATTAAGAAAAATGGTAAGTGAGAAAAACACAATACTAAGGCAACAAGTACAACAAACAACAGTCATGTTACAACTACTCACAAACTTGCTAAGTAAAAAATAAAAATGGACATGCTTAAAATAGCAGCCTGGAACTCTAACGTACTACAACAAAGGGCCCTAGAAACTAAAACATTCCTGTATAATAATAATATCGACATACTACTCGTATCGGAAACACACTTCACTATAAAAAGTTACATAAAAATACCGTACTACACAATATATGATACCAAGCATCCCTCAGGAAAATCACACGGAGGGACCGCAGTAATAATAAGAAACGACATTAAACACCACTAACACAGCCAAGCTAGTAAGGAATATATACAAGCCACCGTTACTGTACAAACTAGCAGCAACCATTTACAGTCGTCAGCAGTATATGTACTACCGCGACACAAAATGACATCACAAACGTGGGAAGAGTACTTTCAACACTTAGGTGACAAGTATATCGCAACGGGAGACTACAATGCAAACCCACGCTATGGGGATCAAGAATTACCACACCTCGAGGTAGAACCTTGGAAAAATACATTAACAACAACCTCAATATATTATCCACAGGAAGACATACTGGCCGACAGACCTGAGCAAAATACCTGGCCTACTCGATTTTGCAGTTACAAAGGGACTAAACGCAAATAAACTAAAAATAACACCCAGCCTCATTGCATACAGCCCAATTGCTTACAGAAACAAATTAATACTTTATAGCAATCCAGGGACACTATGCAACAGAACAACCAAATAGCAAATTTTTAAAGAAATAATCGAGAGCAAAACCAGTTGCAGCATCCCATTGGAAACACCCGAACACGTCGAACAGGCAGTAACACCATTGACAGAAACTATCCAAGAAGCATCATGGACAACCACTATACCTGAACCAACCAACAGACAAACAAAAATAATTCCATCAGACATACTTGAAAAAATTAGAGAAAAAAGAAAAGCGAAAGCAAAATGGCAAAAACATAGAACACGAGAAAACAAAAAACACCTAAACAAACTTGCAAAGGAAATAAAAAACAAAATAAAAGTGCACAACAATAACGAATTCACAAAATTCATAGAGTCACTCTCTGCTCACGAGAACTCCAACTACTCCCTATGGAAAGCCACGAAAAAAAAGAAACCAATAAAACTAGTCCCAGCAATCAGGACAGCAGACAACACATGGGCAAGAAGCAACGAAGAGCAAGCTTAAGAATTTTCCAACCACCTTTGAAACACATTTATACCACATAATATCAACAACAGCAACCCCAAATGTCATACGGACGAGGATGCGTTTACCACTAGTACCTCAACTGACAACCACTATACCATACCTAAAACAACAGCACAAGAAATTAGAAACATAATCGAGAAAACAAAAAACAATAAAGCACCACGAATCGACCTAATCAATGGTAAAATCTTGAAAAACCTTCCGCCAAAAGCGATAACACTAATGACAATAATATTCAATGCAATACTAAGAATCCAATACTTTCCTAAACTGTGGAAACTAGCACAGGACATAATGTTACCTAAACCAGGCAAAGAACCACACCAAACTGCATCTTACAGACCAATATCACTACTTCCTGTGTTTTCCAAAATACTAGAGGAAATAATATGCAACCGCATAAAACCAATAATATAGAAGGAAAAATTAATACCAGATCACCAATTTCGATTCAGAAACATACACTCCGCTATAGAGCAAATGCACAGGCTCATTAAAGAAATAATACTAGCATTAGAAAACAAACAATACTGTACAGCCCTCTCTATGGACATAGATAAAGCATTTGACAAAATAAACCACGAAAGCCTACTACAAACAATCAGGAAACAATTTCCGGAGCAAATATACCAATTAATAAAATCTTACTTAAGCAGCAGAACCTTCGTAATAAAAATCAAGGACACATACTCTGAAGTTAAAGACATAAAGGCAGGGATTCCGCGAGGAAGCGTCTTAGGATCAATACTATACACAAAACATACCAACAACTACCAATAGCAAAATACTGACACTCACGGACGACACAGCTGTACTAGTCAGGCACACTAACCCAGAAACAGCAGTCAAATTACTACAAGAACATATCACAAAAATAGAAAAGTGGCTGCAAGATAAGCAAATAAAAGCAAACCCCGATAAATGCAACCATATTACACTCACACTGCGAAAACAGACACCATCAAACATCCTACTGAACGGCACGCACATACCGCAAACAAGGCAAGTCAAATACCTAGGACTAGACCACCTAGAAACACAACTCACATAGAAACAGCATACTAAATCAATAATAGACAAAATACAGACAACAAGGAGACAAATGCATTGGCTAACAAGTCGAAAATCCAAATTAAGCATAGAAAATAAATTAAAAATATACAAAACGATCATAAAACCAATCTGGACGTACGGAATACCACTATGGGGGGCAGCGGCAATGAGCCATATAAACAAAATAGAGACAGTACAAGCTAAAATTCTTAGAACAATAGTAAACGCCCCATGGTACGTTAGAAGCGAAGGCATACGGAAGGACCTGGGAATACCAATGGTCAAAGAGAAAATTAGCAGACACGCAGAAAAATACAAAGAAAGAATAGGAACACAGCCAAACTGGCTAGCTGCGGAAACGATCAACACCTCAAACATGGATAGAAGGCTGAAAGGGAAATACCCAGCAGACCTCACAAAGGACACAACCAAACAAACACGAAGATGGTATCCCACTGGGGGTAGCTATCCACATAATAATCTAACAGCTAAAAAATTCTACCAAATGTCCAAACTGGACAAATTGTGAATCTAATCTATAAAATAAAAAAAAACCTGTGATCTGAGTTTAGATCTCAGTTTAGAGTGATACATCTCCTAAAAGGATTAAGAGATTTTTTAACAAATTCCCAAAATAACAGTGAATTTTAAAACAAAGATAATGGAAATACATAAACATCTTGTTAATAACGACGTGGGTATACTGATAGGAACTAATATCTGCAGAATATATGAATGTCTTAAACATAAGGTAATGCTAAAAAACGTTCTCTTTGTCCAACGACCTCTTGATTCCTATACAACCTCTCCTGGTTATCTTGCGCACGCGTAACATTCACGTACCGTTACATGCATTGCCATTCCATACTTTTCGTATCCTTTTTATACTGTTACTTGAATATAGAATTATATGAAAAATACAAGAGCACAAAGATATAGAAAATATAAAAATATAAAAATAAAAGATTACAAAACTGTCAAAATTACAGAAAAACAGATTAAACATTAGTACCTATATTCTGCATTTTTTTTGTATTACATATACATTTTTTACATTATAAATGTCGGGTTTACATTAGAATTAGGGTTAGGGGCGTGAAACGAATCTTCATTTGGATTACACATTGTCGTTGTGCAATAGGGAAGACATTGACTAGTGCAACTGCGATTATTATAGAATCGGACAAGTAACCGTGGTAATTAGATACTCGAGAAACTAATGACAATGATCCTGAGTGCAATAACGAATCCGCGGTCAACGGGATAGTAGATGTACGGGCTCACAAAATCTAAGTCGGACTCTTTGTTAATAAAACGCGTAATATTCACTGGTCGTATGGGGTTACTCTTTTCGTCGATGAGATCGCAAGAAAGAATGTATTTCCGTCCCGATGATGCCACAGAGAAAAACTATGATGGGGTGTGTCTAAGGACACGAGATCATCGGATTCGTCGAGGATAGCCTTCGTTCAGAAAGTAAGGGAAATTGACGTTGCTGCTAATTGGTCAATTTCCATATTGGTGGTTAGAAAAAGATGCTAGCCGCCCTCGAGGGAATGTTGCTAGTTGGAGACGCCGTTCGTTGAAAAATAGGTCTTTCCTATCTTCCCGTAGCTGGGACAAAGACTGTTTGTTTGAAGGACTTTAGTTAACTAAATCCTAAGATTTATAGCGGCTCCTTAGGCTAGCTGAACATGTACTGCGGAGACGCATCGACATCTGGCAATCATCTTACTCGAAGAATAGGGTCTGCGTGTGGCGAGCCAGGGGACAGAAACCGTTGGAATGTTTACTGTGGCGTGCCGCCACAAATATTTCTTTTAAGGAGAGCTATAGAATTACTCCATACCTTTGTTAGACAAAGCGTTCATCCCGTGATCGCAGCTACGTTCGGCGACTGGCTGTCGCCTCGAGCCCAAGCTCATTATTACAAATCTCGAACAAATACAATCGGATTAAAAGACGACAATTGTTTAATTATGCCTATGATAGAATCTAGATTACGGTGTTAAGGGATTTTCCTGAAGTTCCAAAGGGAATGCACCGATGTTCTTTTATCTCCGACATATATATGAACCAAAATAGAACATATAAGATATATTTTGTATAACATGTTTCATGCCCCACTCTTTTCTTAATCATCACATTTTATGTCAGACATTTTCCTTTCACAATTTCCTCAGACTTTTCTTCTGAACCTCTACCAAGCTGCATATCACTTTTTAATTTCCTCTTGTTCTCCCCCCCCCCCTCGTACTTCTTAACCTCGTTCTTGTCTAACACTTTTACCGACACGCGCATTTCCTTTTGTTGTAAGCTTCCTCTAAGAACGGGTATTTCGAAAACGCTCGTTTATTATTTGTAACATTTTCCTCTCAAGCAAACGGCGATTCGAAAATCGTTTCCCATACAGACTCTGATTCAGTGAATGTAGCTTGTACGTTAACATAACACAATGTTTACATGATACTCAAACAACGTAAAAAAGCGCTAAACCAACCACCAATTCCGTCGCATTTCTGTGAAAAATTACATGCTACAACACAAAATAAGCTGTCATTCGAAACCCCGGTTATATTGGGTAAATGTTTATATAGACCTTTCTCCTCGTTTTAGTGTGGTGAATTGGCCTCCGTACTTCCCATATTATCTGAATCACTTTATATGTCTATATAAGATGATTTTTAATACAAACATCAACGTCAATGATTTCACTATATACGTGAATGATTTTGATACAGTTTTTTGATACAGATGTACATAAAGTCATTGATTTAAATATATTGTAGTATCGTAAACTATTATAATTAGTTTATTAATAATAAATTGATTAAACAGATGTTAATTAAACAGAAAACAATGATTATTTAACATGAACTAATCGCAAAAACGTATTATAATTAAGACAACTAGATAATTAATTAACAACTCTCGTCAACACAGATTCAACTCTCTCTTCACAACGCTAACAACACTATCTCAACAACGCAACCCGCACTCTCTGGCCTCTCAATTCATATTGCTGTTAATTCGTTTATCGTCCCTTAGCAACCCCCTGTCTTTTGTCTTAACCTTATATCTTTTGTTTTAGCCGCACCACGCACATGCTCAGCAACCGCTTGTTTATAATTCGCACGCCCCCCCTCCTCTCGCTAGACCCTTCGTCCACGATACTACACTCTGCCGTACTGGCAATCACATCTGCCCTCAGATGTGCTCATCTTCGCTAGTTTCACTCGCGTCGTTGACTACGACAGTGTCACGTAATTTTTGGGGTTGATTGATGAAAATAAAATAGCTGAGTCGTAACACAACTATTAACTTTGTTTTAATTAAACTTTATTATTAATTCAGCAATCACAATGTAACACACACTGAATTAACATAAATCACAACTCACTCCAACCACGTTATGTAAGATTTAGTTACAACAATACGTTAAGTACGCGATTGTTATAAGGATAGAGACCGGTATAGATATATTGACTATTCTAAGGATACAGAATAAGTGAGTTTTTCTGGCGATACTATGTCTGAGAAAGGCTAGGGGTGAGTGTGTCTAAGGACACAGGACTATCGGATTCGTTGATGACAATTTTGGTTAAGGAAGTGAGGGCAGTAGACACCGTCTCCGATTGGATAATAAGACGGTTGGTGGACCAGGAAGGGTTTTAGCCGCCCTCGTGAGAAAGTTGCTAACGCAACATAGCAGACGCGAGGAAAACCTACTTTCCCTGTTAACCCGTAGTAAACAATAAACGTAAAAGGAAATCTAAGACAAGAGATACTCGCTTGGCCTGAAGGACCTTAACTATGAAAATTCCAAGACCCCTGGTGGGTACTTAGGACTACTGAGGGCACGCGCCAACGATGTGCAGACATTTGGGCGCCATCCTGCCCGCGGTGTGTGGCCTGGTCTCTGATGTGCATTGAGGTTACAACAGCGTCCCACCATTTCATGTGATCAGCCGCCGTGGAGGTCGTTCGCGGCCCTTCGTGTTCGCCTTCTCTTTGTGCCATGTAACGGTCATTCCCCAAAACTTTCACCACGCGGTACGGCCCAAGGAACTTCGACTGCAGCTTTAGCTCAGAACCGCCCTGCGTCCTCTCGATTGCCACTAGTTCTCCCGTCTTGTATGTTGTCGCCTCATTACGTCTCTGGTTAAACGTCCGCCTGTTTTCAGCTTGAATCTCCTCGATCCGTTTCTTTGCTGATACGCGCAACTGATCTCGCTTCTCCTGGAACATCGCGACCCACTCGTCTTCGATCAGCTGCCTGATCTGCGGATCATCCCGCATTCTCATCCGCGTTCCAAACAACAGCTGGAACGGAGTAACATTCGTACTTTTGCTGGGAGATGCGTTCAAATACCTCTGCGCTGTCTCTAGGTGTTTGGACCAATCGTCTGGTGTTTGTGTTACATGCGCAAAAAGGCCACTCGTTCGGAAACAGTAATCAGGTACTATACTATTTTCTATTCAAAGAATGCATGTTTTTTATAGTACATGTTAGAAATTTTTTCGTGGACGGACACGTCAGAGCTCCGACGATACGCTAAACGGAGAGTTAAAACTGGCGAGAAATGATCTCGCCACTCACGACGTCGCAATTTCATAATCAAAATTTATTTAAAACAAAATTCAATAATGAAACAATACACGAGAAATGATTATAATCAGATATACCGAGCGCGTCTATGAAATCTAGTCAAGGATTACAAGGAGTGAAGGCAAATAGGCATTTAGAACTTTTCTAATTGTTCAACCGCAGATGACAGATGATTCGGCAATGACCGAATACTTTGCAATGACGCGAACCGAGCACGGCTCGCCGATTTATGCTCCTGCGTGCTCGTTGATTTTTCGCTGATTCCTTTGATTCGCTGATTCGTTGATTCCTCTAAATTTTTCGGAATACGCAAACGTTTAAACCGTTTAAAGGATTGTTATATAGAAAGTTAAAGCCAGACGCGGAAGTTTAAAAAATTAACGGCCGACGCTCTTTGCTAGTTTAAAGAACTGTCTGTAAAAGACCAACAACTGTCTGGAGATTGCCGATCGGCAAATAGAACGGTTTCCCGGTTCCTGTTCCAAACACCAAGACTTATCATAAATAAGACAGGAAATTATTCCAAATTATCCGATTCGTACAACAAATGAATACACACGATTCGTCTCTTCGGGTTGTACCGTTTAAAATTTTTGCAATTTTTAATATTTAATATTTCTCCAAAACTATCATGTACATTATGAAAAAAGAAGTCGGAAATATATAATAAAAATTTTTCGTTTGAGGCTGTTACGTCGAGCGACTCTCTACCTAGACCAGGCCATACACCGCGGGCCAGACAGAAACCAGATGTCCGCTCATCCTTGCTGCGTACCCTCAATAGTCTTAAGGACCCATCGTAAATCTAAGGAATTTTCTAGCTAAGGCCCTTCAGACCCAACAAATATCTTTTTTCTAAATCGCTACTTTTAAGAGTATTGTATACTACGGTTTGACACGGGAAAGTTAGTTTTTCTCACGTACGATGCTTCCCACTAGCAACTTTCTATCGAGGGCGGCTAAGACCCTTCCTAGTCCACCAACCTTCGTTTAACCAATTAACAACGAAGCCTATTTCCCTCACTCTCTTAGCCAAAATCGTCACCAACAAATCCGATGGTCCCGTGCGCTAGACACACCGATCCTTAGCTTTCCTCCGCCACAGCATCGTCTCCGAACAGCACTGATTTTCCATCCTTCGAACAGTCAACATCCTTGACCGGGAATACACCCGTAGATCAGTCACTCACTCATCTTATACATACGCATCAGCGTAACTGTCTTCTTTACAAGTTGTTAGAATAAACGGTGATATGTAACTTACTATACAGTGTTACATTCATTTAACCACCTCTGTTATCTTAACCGAAACAGGGGAACGACTAATTCGCGGCGTCGATTATCATAATCGTAGCAAAAATTTACGTCTCCCGCTCACACTTTTCCCTCGCGATCGCGTCTCTACGCGAACAGTCGTAACAGCTGCGATGGTTGGACCGACATATACATATTTTACAAATTTTATTATATTATTATCCATATAAAAATTCGTAGTATAATAATCATTATTTTTAAGTATTAACACGTTGACTGCCACGACACCTGTATTCGGGTGTCAGCAAAGTTTCTGACCAGGCCGCGTAACCCATATTCGGGTGTCGCTTATTTGACTACTTGCGAAGGATCTTCGTAGGTATTTGAAAAGATATTCCATAATAATAAAACTGTTGAATTGTTATAAAATAGAAATTCGAAAATGGTTCATTAAAAAATTATTTAGAATGTAAAACCTTAAAGCATTCTATACGTAGCTGAGGTTGGTCGGGACAATTTGGTCAATAAGTTGTTGTTTTCCTCAAATTCTTTTGTGCCATTGTTCGGTCCACTCGACGTCTTTTATTTGCATAACATAGATAGTTTGCATGCGCGTCTAATGCTTCTTCCGGAATAATTTTTGCGAATGGCGATATTATGCTGACTCCGTCGAAGACAAGGATTTTTTGTATTTTCAGACAACCTTAATAATTTTGCAACTAATAATTGTCTAAATATTCTAATATTTATATTTTTCCTTGTTGCAATTTTCTAAACCGTCAAAGCGTTTACAACAGAAATTCTCAGAAGGAATTGAATGCCAAGTTTTCTGTACCATTTGATTCCTTTTCTAATTGTGGTGGCATAAGAAACCATTTGGTCGGAATAATCTATACCACACTTTCCTTCATTATATTCAACGATAGATAGTGGTTTTAATGTTGCGAACAAATGAAACGAAAGATCATTCTTGAGATCACCACTTGAGCGACTCGTATTACTAAAACATCGATGGGGAGCACCTAGCAGAAAACGCTCGGTACTGCTGTACGCGTGGCCTGACAGAGATTTCTTTGAAAACACGCGTGACAGTCAACGCGTTAAAACCGTTATTAGATATTTATTTAATCAGTCTAAAATTTGTAGTACAATCATGAAAAGCTAACAATAGAATCACGTCTAGACTTTACAAGCATGCCGCAAAATAACAGTGTCATTTGTATTTATACAGCATTAGTCTGTTGTCGTCAGATTCACAGTGTCGCGGAATCAGTTATCGTCTGAGTTGAGTCGTCTTTCGGATACGTGATACACATTGTATAGACATTTACTGAAACAATTCTTTTGCCTACCAAGCATTAATTGGTAATATCTGATGAGTGAAGAACACAATTTGATTATTAGAAGGTTGATTTCTGAAATTTCTATAAAGAACGATTAGTTTAGTGAGGTAAATATTTTACACGAATGTTTATAAAATGAAAAAATATTCAACTACGTACTAGCTTTGTATGAATAATTTTAACCTAAAAATTTGTTCTGTGCTAAAATAGCAGTGGAAATTATACTACATGTAAAAGTGAGTCATAAAAACGAATACAATTTTCTTATTTTCTATCTTTTTTACTTTTATCGCAAGTTTGATTTCTATACATATAACTGTTTTCAATTTAAGGAGGAACTTATTTTCTTAAGGGCTTTTCATACAAATTTGAAAAATAACTGTTGTTTTTGATCCCTTATCTCTATCTTTATCCTTCTATTTTTGTGAGACTGTATCGGTTATTTATTCTTAATATTTACAATCCGAAGTCTAATTTATGTGCCGTATTAATTTTCTGTGAATAATTTAGAGATGTGTGAAATCTTGCTATATATATATATACTGTTTGGTACCTATTAGAAGTGCGTTCGATCTAATGTGGAAAATTCTTAATTTTAATAAAATAGTCTCAAATTGCTAAGGCTGGGGCAAACTAAGAAGTTTCTGGAATATACAGGGTAATAAGTCGCTTCGCAGATATGTGTACATCGGGACAATATGTTACATATGTAATCCCTTACACAGTTTCATATTATCTTGTAAAATAATCATTCTTCTTTTAATATCAGTTGGTTTTTGTATTTTTATTTCATTTATCTCATAGGTTATAATTCCTTTAGGAAATTTTTGCAAAAATTTTCGCTGGAAATTTTCAGAAAACCTTATTCCTGAACAAAATTTGTTTTGTACTACGAACTGTCGCATTTAAATAAGAAAAATTCTATTTATTTAATTTTGTTATTAAGCTTCTTCATATCCAACTTCAAATTATCTGTAGCTTGTTTATAATTAATTAAGTTTGAAATGTTTGTTTGTTAGTTATTACAAAAGGGTCATAGCTAAGTTTTTGAGTTGTGCTCAGGTTATTATAACTTCAGTTATTATGCTCTGAGCGTCATGTTGTTTCTGAATAAAATTCTTTAGTCTCAATAATCAATTTTCTCTGTTCATAAAGATGGTGGTTGTTTATTTTAAGAATTTTGTTCTTAATTCCAAATATTGCGGACATTCTTTTATTATGCATTAGTTGGTATCCAATCTTCTTGGATAGGACGTATAGCATATTCCATTTTTATTTGTTTTATATTTTATCCTGTTTCCTAGACTCACTGCACAATCACGTTTGTCTCTCTGCTAATCTAACTTGTACTATTATTCTTTTAGTTATTAACAATAATTTCATATCTAAGCAACTCACTTCAATTATGTCTTCTGAGTCGTTAGTATATTTATATACTTCACCGTTAATAATCCTGTAGATTATTCTATTCTCTCCGTTTATTACGCCCCAAGGCTTACTGTAGGCCGTGTTCCTAACCGTCGCAAACAGATCGTCTTACATGACCGTCGAGATATACACAAAGTAGCGATAAACGCATAGTTGTCGTCAAGCAGCGAGTTCCAGAAACATCTATTCGCCTTCGGTGCGTTATTTTATCCGCATAAAGAAAGAAGCTGGTATACGTGATCATAGGCGCGAACGGTGGCGTGATCCGAGCGTAGTGGGGGTCGTATCTCAGAGAAGACAAAGGACAAAATGGAAGGGCAGTCAGTGGCAAATGAGAATTCAAACGGGGTGCATCGAAAGGTTCAGACGAATAAAATCAAAGTCGCTTAGTCTAACGAATACATCGAGAAATATCATAAAATCGGGTCAAATTACTGTAACAAACTAATTGTATCATCGTTAAATCATTTGTGACGTATTCATTATAACTTTAAATATCGTTAAATATACACGTTTATATTAACCGTGTTAATTCAAAGTTAAAATCATTTGAACTATCTCTGTTATTCTAAACGAAACAGGGGAACGACTAATTCGCGGCGTCGATTATCATAATCGTAGCAAAAATTTACGTCTCCCGCTCACACGTTTCCCTCGCGATCGCGTCTCTACGCGAACGGTCGTAACATTTGGTCCTTCGAACCGGATCACGAGCATTGGACGATCAAGTGAACAGAGATACAGCAGTAAATCATACAGTGCCACATGATCACATCATCATCAGCATCGCAGCAACCGTTAGCGGCGAATCTCGCGCCAACAACTAGAGGGTCAACTTCCGCAAGGAAATGTCTTGCACGTCAAATCAGACACACACGGTGACGAGCAACGTTTCAATTCGCGACAACAAGGTATGTTCGTTCATTGTATTTTCTTTAGAATCCGCTATAACATTTTTGTCGTCTTTATTTTTACACTGCGATTTAAGGCAAGAAAAATGATTGAAAGTTTCTTTTGTTCTTGTTTCATATCATTTTTCCTTCTTAAAAAGGATTTTAAGAAAGATGAAAAATATATTTTTCTCAAAGTATGATAGCGTTTGTGATAGATCATGTATGATCTTGTCCTTTCTTTGCAATGCTATATCTCTAGTGTCCTTAAATGTTCCATATCTTTTCATTTACTTATACTCTCATCTTATTCTTCTGGTCTGAAAGTATAACTGTTACAGCTTTTAATGGTGTTTTGTTTTTATCTCTTGAATATGAGGTGGAATGGTGTAATAGGTACTGAAGTACACTAGGTGATATTTAACCAATAATGCAAATAACATCGGCTGATTCTTAACGTCGATAAACAATAGCGTCGTTCGGTTGATTTCTCGATAAAAGCGTACCCGTTTCTTTTCGTCTTTCGCGTCTCACGGCTCGTGGTCGAATGTGCTTATTTTTTCGACCGAACTGATTCTTTTTCCGTTGCCCATCGATATCCCCACTGACGTGCGTTCGTTATAAGTGCCCTCGTGGCTGGCGCCTGTATGCCCTTCAGAGAAATTCGGCTGAAGGAGCGTGAAGATATCGATGACAGATTGAGTGCGTCGTGTCGCGTTTCGACGGCGTAGCGTAGCGCTTTGTATCGCGGAGCCGTTGGAAAGTTCCATAGTCCTTGTCGCCACAGTACCCCCTTACCAGTGATAACGCTACGTAAATAAAAGAATATATGGATATTACGAAGTAGTGTGCGCATTTGCCGGTTCTTAACACTTATCCGAAACCTGCCTGAAACCGATCGGGAAATCGGACTCTTCGCCCAGACCGCGTAACGTATCTATTCCGGGTATTTTCTCCGTTTGTCGTTTAGTTATTGGCGTTCGCCCTGCTTTCGTCGCGGACATTCGTTTGGTCTACCGGAATTAGCACGTTGCGAGTCTCGGCGGACCTTTGTTCGAGGTCTTCGGGAATGACAAACGCAGGCTTCAAGCGATCTATGGAAACCGTTACGTCGCGTTTATTTATTTTTACCGTATATGTCTTATCACCTCTCTGTATGACTTTATACGGTCCATCGTACGGTGGCTGTAATGGTCCTCCAATCGCGTCGTGGCGCACGAATACGTATGGCGACGTCTCTAATTCCTTGAAGACGAAAATTTTCTTTTCGCCGTGGCGAGTAATCGGGTGTGGTCTGACCCTCTCCATGCGTTCTCTCAGCCGGTTCGCGTATTCCAAGTTGGCCCGTTGACTAGTTGGCAAAAAGAATTCCGCCGGCAGACGTATGCCGGTGCCGTAAATCATTTCGGCCGCCGTTGCGTTTAGGTCCTCCTTTATCGCGGTTCTTATACCTAATAAGACGATCGGGAGAATTCCGACCCAGTTGCTCGTGTCGTGGCATTTGATCGCCGCCTTTAATTGTCTGTGTAGGCGTTCTACCATCCCGTTAGACGCTGGATGGTAGGCCGTTGTACGCAAATGTTTGACGCCGAGCAACCGGCATAATTCCTCGAATAAACGCGATTCGAATTGACGTCCTTGATCAGTCGTAATTTTCAAGGGTACGCCGAAACGAGATATCCAGTTAGAAAGGAGGGCCGAAGCCACGGTTGACGCTTCCATATCGGCGATAGGTATGGCTTCAGGCCAACGCGAAAAACGATCGATACACGTAAGGCAATAACGGTATCCTTGCGAATATTGCATTGTGATGATATCTACGTGTATATGCTCGAACCGGCCCGCTAGCGTTCCGAACGTTCCGACGGGCGAGGATACGTGTCTGGTGACTTTGTTGCGCTGACACGGTATGCATTGTCGTGTCCACGTTCGGCAATCTTTATTTACCGACGGCCAGACGAAGCGCGTCGCTACCAATTTTCGCGTAGCTCGCATCCCCGGGTGGGAAAGTCCATGTAGCGCTTGGAATACGGTGCGGCGTAACGGTTCCGGTACGTACGGTCGCACGGTCTCGGTTTTAATATCGCAGTATAACTCGACGTTGTGATCGGGAAATCGTACTTTTCTCAGCTGCAACGCGCTAGAGCCAGCGTTGATAATTTTGCGTAGCTCGCTATCCTTTTCTTGTGCTGCAGCTAGCGTATGGTGATCTATTGGTTTTCCGATGGCTTCGATGCGAGATAGAGTATCGGCTACGTTATTTTCTACCCCTTTTATGTGACGGATATCCGTCGTAAACTGTCCGACGTAGTCCAGATGTCGAAACTGTCTCGGCGAACACTTATCGAGGTTCTACAAACATTGTGGCCTTTTTCCTACTTAGTTCGGTAATTTTCAATTTTAAGGTGTTGAACAATTTCGTTTCGTTGTAATTTAGGATTTGTTAACGAGCACTTTTCACAAACTGACCGCTGTTACTTATTTATATATATATATATTTAATTAAAATTTAAATTTATTATTAATAATAATATTATATATATAATATTAAATTTATCAATTAATTATTAACAATTTGGGTATTAGTTAATAAAAAATATAATAATTAAATTGCATTTAATAGTAATTCTTAAAATATATCTAACTGTTTATAAATAATTCAATAATTTTTATTCCTATAAATTAACTATATAATTCTAAAATTACTATTAAATTACAATTTAATAAATTTAATTATATTTTAAAAATTAAATTTATAAACTATATAGTAAGCTAAATTAAGCTTATAGGTTCATACCCTATCGATAAATTCAAAAATTTTTTATATAAAATATAAAAATATAAGTAATATGTCTGATAAAAGTTATATTTTGATAAAATATTTATGTATATAATTAAATTATACTATTACTATTTATATAATAAGTTAAAAACTAATAGAAATTTTTCTATATAAATTTTATTTTTATATACAATATTTAATTTTTTCAAAAAAAAATTATTTATTTTTTATAATAAAATATATATATTCTCTTATTTATCAGTAATTATTTTATTTTTTATTATATTAAATTCATCAAGAATTTACATTAAATGATTATCAATAGAATTTTCAACAATTATTTTAATTAGAATAATTAATATTAAATCAAATAATAAAATTGTTAGAATCATATATTTTATAATATCATCAATTTCAAGATTATTCATTATTATTATTATTTCTTTAAATTATACACAAATTTTTATTTTTAAAAATTATATAATTAATTTTCTAATAAATTTATCTATATTTTTAAAAATTGGTTTATTTCCGTTTTGTTTTTGAATAATTTATATTTATAATATATCTTCATGAAATCAAATTTTAATTATTTCAACATTTATAAAATTTATTCCAATTTATTTTTTTCTTCAATAACTTTCATTGCACCATATCTAATTCTTACTTTATTTATTAATAATACATTCATTGCTTTGTATACAAATATAGACTTCTCTATAAAAAAATTATTTGGATGTTCATCAATTTTTAATTCATTATTTTTTTATTTTATTCTTCATACTAATAAAACTTATTCATATTATTAATTCTAATTTATTTATGTATATTTTCAACTTTAATATATTTTTTTAATTTTTATAATGTAAATAATTTAAATTTTAGAAATTTTTCAATATATTCATATTTTATTTTCATTATTTTATTATTTATATATTCCTCTTTACCATTATTTTTTTCATTTATATTCAAATGAGAATTTATTTATAATTTAAATTTAAATTTAAGAAATAATTTAACAATTTTATTATTATTATTAAGAATAATTATAATATGAAATTATTTCATTTTATTAAAATATATTTTATTAAAATTTAAATTTAATAAAACAATTATAAATTTTGAAATTTCTCAAATAAAAACTTTCATTTCAATAGTAATCTTATTTTTTTCTCTTATATTTATTTTATTTAATTTAATATAAATATTATTAATTTAATCATTAAATTTGCAATTTAATATTTTTCTTAAACTATATTAAATTGTCATAAAATAAATTTTATAATAGTATTAAAAAATTTTTAATTTTTATTAATAAATTTACAGTTTATTTCTTTTTCAGACATATTACTTTTTTATTTAAAACTTAAAAATAAATTATTTAAATTTTATAAAATTTAATTAAAAATAAAAATTATTATTATTATTTAATTTTTAAAAATTTAATATAAATTTATATTAAAGATTTTATGTTAAATAAACTATTAATCTTCAAAATTAATAATATAAATATTATATTTATAAATCTTAATAAAAAAATGATTAATATCAACTAATCATAAAAATATTGGAATAATATATTTTATTTTTGCAATATGATCAGGAATAATTGGATCCTCAATAAGATTATTAATTCGAATAGAACTTAGACATCCTGGAATATGAATTAACAATGATCAAATTTACAATTCATTAGTAACCAGACATGCATTTTTAATAATTTTTTTTATAGTTATACCATTTATAATCGGAGGATTTGGAAATTATTTAATTCCATTAATATTAGGATCACCTGATATAGCTTTTCCACGAATAAATAATATTAGATTTTGATTATTACCACCATCTCTTTTTATATTATTATTAAGAACTTTATTTACACCTAATGTAGGAACAGGTTGAACTGTATATCCACCTTTATCATCTTATATATTTCATTCATCACCTTCTGTTGATATTGCAATTTTTTCATTACATATAACAGGAATTTCTTCAATTATTGGTTCATTAAATTTTATTGTAACAATTATATTAATAAAAAATTTTTCATTAAATTATGATCAAATTAATTTATTTTCATGATCAGTATGTATTACAGTAATATTATTAATTTTATCTCTTCCAGTTTTAGCAGGAGCAATCACTATACTTTTATTTGATCGAAATTTTAATACATCATTTTTTGATCCAATAGGAGGTGGAGATCCAATTTTATACCAACATTTATTTTGATTTTTTGGCCATCCAGAAGTTTATATTCTTATTCTGCCAGGATTTGGATTAATCTCTCAGATTATTATAAATGAAAGAGGAAAAAAAGAAACTTTTGGAAATTTAAGAATAATTTATGCAATATTAGGAATTGGATTTCTAGGATTTATTGTATGAGCACATCATATATTTACTGTAGGATTAGATGTTGATACTCGAGCTTACTTTACATCAGCAACAATAATTATTGCTGTTCCTACAGGAATTAAAGTATTTAGATGATTAGCAACTTATCATGGTTCAAAAATAAATTTTAATATTACAATTATCTGATCAATTGGTTTTATTTTAATACTTACAATTGGAGGATTACCAGGAGTAATATTATCAAATTCATCAATTGATATTATTTTACATGATACTTATTATGTAGTAGGACATTTTCATTATGTTCTATCAATAGGAGCAGTATTTGCTATTATTACTAGATTTATTCATTGATATCCAATAATTACAGGTCTAATATTAAATCAAAAATGATTAAAAATTCAATTTATTATAATATTTATTGGTGTAAATATAACTTTTTTCCCTCAACATTTTTTAGGCTTAATATCTATACCACGACGATATTCAGATTATCCTGATTCTTATTATTGTTGAAATTTAATTTCATCAATTGGAGCAATAATTTCAATAAATAGAATATTATTTTTTATTTTTATTATTTTTGAAAGATTAATTTCAAAACGATTAATTATATTTAAATTTCATCAATCATTCTTTAGAATGATTAAACAATTATCCTCCCTTAGATCATTCACTAATTGAAATTCCTTTAATTATAAATAATAAAATTAAAAATATTTTTAATAATTAAAATTTAAAAATTTATTAATAAATTATATATATATATATAATCATTAATATGGCAGATTAGTGCTTTGAATTTAAAATTCAATTATAAAGATTTTTATCTTTTATTAATAAATTAATTTAATAAAATTATATAATGAATTTCAAAATCAAATAAATTTTAATTATTAAAAATTTCTACATGAAATATAATAACATTCCAAGATTCAAATTCTTTTTATTCTGATAATTTAATTTCATTTCATAATTTAACTATAATAATAATAATAATAATTATTTCTTTAACAACATTTTTTATTATAGATTTTATATATAATAACTTTTTAAATTTAACTTTATTAAAAAATCATACAATTGAAATTATTTGAACTTTAACTCCTATAATTATTTTAATAATTATTTGTTTTCCATCCTTAAAAATTTTATATTATATTGATGAAATTATAAATCCTTATTTTTCTATTAAAGCTATTGGCCATCAATGATATTGATCTTATGAATATCCAGAATTTAATAATTATGAATTTGATTCATATATATTAAATTATGAACTAATAAATCAATTTCGATTATTATAAACTGATAATCGATTAATTATTCCATTTAAAATTTCTATACGAATAATTATTTCTTCATTAGATGTTATTCATTCATGAACTATTCCATCATTAGGAATTAAAGTAGATGCTATTCCTGGTCGAATTAATCAATGAAATTTATTTTGTATTCGTCCAGGAATTTATTTTGGACAATGCTCTGAAATTTGTGGAATAAATCATAGATTTATACCTATTATATTAGAAAGAACTTCTTATGAATTATTTATAAATTGAATTAAAAATAAAATTTGAAAAATTAGTTAATTTAAATAACATTATATTGTCATTCTAAAATTAATATTTTATTATTATTTTTCTATCATTAGAAGTCAGAAATAAAGAATTGATCTTTTAAATCAATTATAGTAATTAAAATTTACTTCTAACGAATACCACAAATAATACCTATTAATTGATTAGTTATCTTTATAATATGTTTATTTACTACCATTTAGTACCATTAAATTCTCCAAACTTTTTAATAAATTTTATAGTAATTATTGAACTTATTAGACTTTTTATTCGCCCTTGAACATTATCAATTCGTCTTTCAACAAATTTAATTTCAGGACATCTTATTCTTATTTTACTAAGAAATTTTATAATAAACTTCATTATTTTATCACCATTAACTTTAATAATTCAAAATATATTATTAATTCTAGAAATTTCAATAGCTTTAATTCAAGCTTATGTATTCTCAATTTTATTAACATTATATTTTTCTGAATCAAATTAATGAAAAAAATCTTTCCTTTTCATATTGTTACTATTAGACCATGACCAATTATTGTTTCTTTTAATACTATAAATATATTATTAAGAACAATTTTATGAATTTATTTAAATAATTTATTAATTATAATCTTAAATTTATTAATTTTAATTTTATCAACAATAATATGATTCCGAGATATTATTCGAGAAAGAACATTTCAAGGAATACATTCTTTTTATATTTTATCAATAATAAAATTTAGAATAATTATATTTATTATTTCTGAACTATTTTTTTTTATTTCATTTTTTTGAACATTCTTCCATAATTCAATTTCTCCTTCAATTGAAATTAATTTAATATGACCACCTAAAATAATTAAATTTTTTAATCCATTTGAAATCCCTTTATTAAACTCAATTATTTTAATTATATCAGGATTTTCAGTAATATTAAGACATTATAATATATTAAATAACAAATTTAAATCAAGAATATCAATATTAATATCAACAATTTTTTTAGGATTTTATTTTAATTTTATACAAATTTTTGAATATTATAATTCATTCTTCTGTATTAATGATAGAATTTTTGGATCTATTTTTTTTTTATCCACTGGTTTTCATGGTATTCATGTCTTAATTGGAACATTATTTTTATTATATTCTTTAATTCGAATAATAAAAAATCATTTTTCAACAATTCATCATATTAATTTTGAATTTGCTATTTGATATTGACATCTTGTTGATGTAATTTGATTATTCATTTACATATTTTATTATATCATTATAAATTAAATTAAATTTTAAATATATAGTATAATTAAATTACATTTAATTTCCAATTAAAAAATTTAATATTAAATTAATATATTTAATTAATATAATTTATTATTTATTAACTTTTATAATATTAATAATTATTTTTTTATTAAATAAATTTTTATCAATATATAAAAAATTTAATATAGAAAAAAACTTACCTTATGAATGTGGATTTAATCCAATCACAAAAATAAATATTCCATTTTCATTACCATTTTATTTAATTTCATTAACATTTTTAATTTTTGATGTAGAAATTATTTTACTAATTCCTTTAATTTCATATATCAAAACATTAAATTTTTTATATTTATTTATTGTAATAATGTTTTTATTTTTAATATTAATTTTTTCTTTATTAATAGAATGATCATGTAATTATTTAAATTGAATATTTTAAACTATTCTAATTAAATATTTTAATATATAAGGATTTAAAAAATAAATCAATCTTTAAGTCGAAATTAAAAGTAAATTTTACTTCTTATATAAATTTAAATTTATATATTAAATAAAATAAATTTTAAATTGAAGCCAAATTAGAGGCATTTTATTGTTAATAAAATAATTGAATGTAATATTCCAATTTATTAATATATATATATATTTATATGTATATATAAATATTATATAAAAAAAATTATTTTAAAAATTATACAAAATTTAAAATTTAATTTAATTTATATAGTTTAAATAAAACATTATACTTTCAATATAAAATTATTAATAAATAAAAAATTAACTGTAAACAGAAATAATTTAATAAAGCTTCTAACTTTAATAATTGATTTAAAATATCATTATTTCTTATAATTTATTATTAATAATAATATTTAAAATTTAAATTCATATATATATATGTTATTTAAAAATTAAAAAAAATTTCCCTAATATTTTCAATATTATGCTCTAATATAAGCTACTTAAATTCTATAAATAAACAAATTTTTTTCTTTTTATTTAATATATGAATATAATTTAAATTAAATTAATATCATTAATATTAATAAATATAAATATAATAATAATAATAAAGAAATTTTAAATATAAAATTTATTTCTAATATATCACAAATATATCTTATAATTTTTCCTATAAATTTTTCTAATAAACCTTTCTCAAAATAAAATACATAATAAATTATTTTATTTATTAATTGTTTTATTATAAACTTATAAAAAAATTCTATTATAAAAAATCTTTTAATAAATATCTTACTTTTTTTAAAAAAAAATTAATATTTAATATTAATATTGAAAATATTGATCCTAGTAAAATTATTTTAAATACAAAATATTTATAAATACAAATTAAATTAATATTTAAATGATAAAAAAATAAATTAAAAATAAATTTTCTTAAAATTAATATTATTATTAAAATTATTGATATAACTCTAATTATAATATAATCTTCTCTTAAATATATTAAATTTATTATATAATTATTTATTATTATTATAAATATTAATTTTAATTATAAATATTAATATTAAATAAAATTAAATAATTAGAGTAATAATTATTTCCTAAACCGCCAACTAAATTAACTCATTTTAATCAATTTATATTTATTAAAAAATTTAATCTCAATAAAAATATTAAATTTCTTAAAATATAAAAATTTATAAACTTAAATAAGATAATAATAACAATTACAATTGTAACCTCATTCATTTTTAAATTAAACTTATAATATTAATTTTTTGATGACCAAATTCATAATTTGTTCTAACTAATAGTGATAGACCTATAACTCCTTCACATACAGAATAAATTAAATAAATTAAATAAATTCATCTATTAAAATCAATTAAAATTATATAAAATAATTGAAATTAAATATTCCAACCCAATTAAAAAATTTAAAAAATAAATATTATTTAATAAAATAACTAAAATTATTAAAACAAAATTCAAAATAATAAATTCTAAAATAAATTTAATATTAACCAACTTAAAAAAATCAAATTTCTTAAGATAATATTAAATTTCAAAAAAATTTTATAAAAATATCTATAATTCCCAAATTTATTTTTTTTTATTTAAACTATTTTTTGTTAAATTTATATATTAGTTATATAGTTTAACAAAAACATTAATTTTGTAAATTAAAAATTTAAAAATATTAATATAACTATAGATAATTTTAATATATTAATTCATTATTAATGAAAACTTTTATAATTCTATTCTTCCTTATATTTATAAATTTAAATATTAATTTAATTTTAATTTTAAATTATTTTTATTTAAATACCTTTATATCACCTTTAAAACAAATATTATATTTAATTTTTTATATTATTTTTATAAAAATAAATATCATTAACATATAAACAAATAATTTCATTAAACGTATATATCTTATTAATTATTTTTATTAGAGGAATTTTAATCTTATTTTCTTATTTTATTAGTTTAATTAATAAACCATTTAAAAAAACCAATTATTTAAATTTATTTTTTACAAATTTAATCTTAATATTAACTTTTTTATTCTTAATTAATCATTATGATATAAATATTAAAATATTAAATTTTAATTATTACAAAAATAATAAAATTTATAATATTAAAAAATTATATTTAAATCCCAACTATTATATTCTTTTAATATTTATTATTTTCTTAATTATTATATTATTTATTATAACAAAAATTTGTTATATTAAAAACAAAAACTTACGAGCAAGAAAATGAAAAAAGTAATTTCATCAATTTATAAAATTCATATAATAAATTTACCAATATCATTTATTAATTTACCTGCAACAATTAATATTAATTACTTATGAAATTTTGGATCAATACTTGGAATATTTTTAATAATTCAAATTATCTCAGGATTATCTTTATCAATACATTACTGTCCAAATATCAATATTGCATTTAATAGAATTTCAAATATTATAAAAGATATAAACTCAGGATGATTAATTCGATTAATTCATAGATACGGAGCATTATTTTATTTTTTCATTATATATTTACATATTTTATTTAATTTTATTTTATTTATATTAATTAACTTACAAATACCTTACATCTTAGGTGATCCAGATAATTTTAAAATAGCAAATCCAATAATTACACCAATTCATATTAAACCTGAATGATATTTTTTATTTGCATATTCAATTCTACGAACAATTCCAAATAAACTAGGAGGAGTAATTATACTTTTCATATAAATTTCTATTTCATATTTAATTCCATTAATTAATTTAAAAAATAATAAATTTTATTTTATAAATAAAATTTTTTATCGATCATTTATTAATATTTTATATATATATTATATATTATATATTATTATATATTATATATATATTATATATTATTATATATTATATATATATTATATATTATTATATATTATATATATTATATATTATTATATATTATATATATTATATATTAATATATATATATAAATTTAATAAAAATTAATTTTTTAATTAATTAAATTTGTAGAAACAAACTTTTATATATTTAAATATATTAATTAAAAACTTAATCTATATATATATACATATAAATTTTTATAATTGTTAAATTAATAAAATTAATTTAAAATTAATAATGATTTATTATAAAGAAATTTTATTAAAAATTAAATATTTTTTTAAATACAAATTAAAATACTATCAAAACAATAAATTCTTTTATTAAATAAATTAATATTAAATATATTAAAATTAACACTAATAATTCAACCCAACATATTATTATTAATTTATCATATCGAATACGAGGTAATACACCACGAATTATAATTAATAAAATTAAATGCAATAAATAAACTAAAATGAAACTAAATGATCATCAATTTAATCCAAAAAACATTATTGTTAATAATAATCTTATAAATATAACATTTAAATATTCAGATAAAAAAAATTAATACAAATAATCTTCTATAATATTCAACATTAAATCCAGAAACTAATTCTGATTCACCTTCAATCAAATCAAATGGAACTCGATTTAAATCAATTAATGCTCTAATTATAAAAATAATATATAAAGGATATATATAAAAAAAATATATATATATTATATTGAAATTTTATAAATATAAATAAAGAATAATTCTCAATTAAAATTATTAGTAAAAAAAAAACAAAAATAATAAAATTTCAAATGAAATTATTTGAGAAACTGAACGTAATGAACCTAAAATTGAATAATTACATAAAGACACTCAACCAATTATTATAATTGGATAAACCCTTAATCTCAAAATTAATATTAAAAAAATAATTCTATAATCAATAAAAAGAAAAGAATATATTCAAGGATAAATAAATCATAATATTAATGATAAAAAAATATAATTATTGGACTATATAAATATAAATTATTAAAATTTAAAAAAAAAATTCCTTTGATATCAATTTTAAAGCATCTCTAAAAGGTTGAAATAAACCTTTAATTATTAATTTATTTGGACCTTTTCGTAATTGAATATAACCTAATATTTTACGCTCAAATAAAGTTAAAAAAGCCACTCTAATCAAAATTATAAATATCATTAATAAAAAATTAAAAAAAAAATTATTATATATTATAATTTTATTATAATTTATTTAAATTCTAAATTTAATGCACTAATTTGCTAATATAATAAAATTATTAATTAAAGTTAATAATATAATTTAATTAAAAATTATAGTCCTTTCGTACAAATAATTTATTTATTTTTATAGATAGAAACCAATCTGACTCACGTCGATTTGAACTCAAATCATGTAAGATTTTAAAAGTCGAACAGACTTAATTATTGAACTTCTGCATTTAAAATTTATCTTAATTCAACATCGAGGTCGCAATCATCTTTATTAATATGATCTTTAAAAAGATATTACGCTGTTATCCCTAAGGTAATTTATTCTTTTAATTTATAATACAACATCATTAATTATTCTTTAATTAAAGTTTATATTTAAAATAAAGTTTTATAAATTTACTAATCCTCCCAATTAAATATTTATATTTAGAAAATTTAAAATCTAAATATAAATATAAAATTCTATAGGGTCTTATCGTCCCATAAATATATTTTAGCATTTTTACTAAAAATTTAAATTAATTATATATATGAGACAGTATATATCTCATTAATTCTTTCATTCTAGTTTTTAATTAAAAAACAATTGATTATGCTACCTTTGTACAGTCAATTATACTGCAACCATTAAATAATTAAATCATTGGGCAGATAGACTTAAAATTAGACTTAAAATTAAAGTCAATAAGCCATGTTTTTGATAAGCAGGTGAATATATTTAATTTGCCTAATTCCTTATATATATATATATTTCAAAATTTATTAAAAAATAAAAATTTTAAACATAAAATATTACTAATATAATCATTATACTTAATTTAAATAAATTATAAATTATTTTTTTTTAATAAATATATATTATTCAATTTTATATAAATTTCTTAAATTTTTAAAATAAAATTATTAAATTATTAAGTATTTATTAATAAAAATTATTACTAAATCAATATAATTATAATATAAATTTTTAAATAATAATAATAATTTAATTATATATTTAAATTTATAGATTATCCTATAAATTTTTTATATAAAAATAAAAAAAATTATAAAATAAATTTTTTATATTTTTTATATATGAATTAAATTCATTTAAAAAAAACTAGATATAAAAAAATCGATTAACATTTAATTTCTAAATATATATTATAATTTTTTATTCAACAAAAACATAATTATATATTGAACTCTTTTTCTTTCGAGAATAATAAAATTATTAAATTATATTAATTAACCCTGATACAAAAGGTACAAAATTTATTTTACTTATTTAATTCTTTAAAATTTCATTCACATTACTAAATCTATAAATCATTATATTATTTCATAAATTATTACTTTAACAATTATTTATTATACAACTTTACAAAAATATAATTTAATAAATTTTAAACTAAAATATTAAATTTATTATTTTAAAAAAAAATTCAATTTAAATAATTTTCATTAAAAATGAAATATTATAAAAACTAATTTTTTATCTAAAAACATTTTCCAATATTTTTACTATGTTACGACTTATTCCACAAATGAAATTGACGGGCAATTTGTACACTTTTCAAAACTATTTTCAAATTAATTAATTTATTGATTTTACTTTTGAATCCTCTTTCAAATTAATATTAAAATATAATTATTAAAAAATTAAATTTATTATAACTCATAAATTCTTAAATATACTACATTTTGATTTGAATTAAAATCTTTTATTAAATTTTTATTAAAATTAATTTTATATAATAATATACAACAATACATAAACATCTACTTAAGTTTATCTTATCGTGGATTATCAAATTAAACTACAAGTGGCAGATAGCGCGGAGACAATGTATCTATGTGCTGAATCAAAAGTAAAACTTTTTTATTTCTAACTTTTCCAAAATTAAACTTTTACTAATATATTTGTGATGTTAGATTTACTTATTGATATGTATTTAATTATCATTTACTCAGTAAGCAAATATGCTCCAAATTATATCGTGCTTGGTCTTATCTGAATGAGAAAAGTGTGACAAATATGTTGGTAAATGATTTCATTTACTACAATGAATCAAAAATAAAAAGAATTTGATTTATGAGTTGAGGGTCTCAGCTTGTGGGAAGTTTTTAATGTTTGCGTAATGTACGCCTAGTATAGGTGCTCACATAAACGTTGCACTTCATACTACCATTTCTTGACTTACAATGTAACCATTCCTTAGACTATGAACTTACAAATTAGTATAAGTATGAGATATATAATTACGTATATATGATTACACAATTGCAGGGAACATTTTCTTAATTTAACTGTGTTTGTATAAAGTCAATTCACATCAGAGACCAGGCCACACACCGCGGGCAGGATGGCGCCCAGATGTCTGCACATCCTTGGCGCGTGCCCTCAGTAGTCCTAAGTACCCACCAGGGGTCTTGGAATTTTCATAGTTAAGGTCCTTCAGGCCAAGCGAGTATCTCTTGTCTTGGATTTCCTTTTACGTTTATTGTTTACTACGGGTTAACAGGGAAAGTAGGTTTTCCTCGCGTCTGCTATGTTGCGTTAGCAACTTTCTCACGAGGGCGGCTAAAACCCTTCCTGGTCCACCAACCGTCTTATTATCCAATCGGAGAAAGATGTCTACTACCCTCACTTCCTTAACCAAAATTATCATCAACAAGTCCGATAGTCCCGTGTCCTTAGACACACCCATTCCTAGCTTTCCCCAGACACAGTATCGTCAGTAAAACTTCACTTATTCCGTATCCTTAGAATAGTCAACATATCTTTACCGGTCTCTATCCTTATAACAGTCCCGTACTTAACGTATCAGTGTAACTAGGTTTTGCATAAGGTGATTGGAGTGAATTGTGATTTGTGTGTGTTAATTCAGTGTGTATTTCATTGTGATTGCTGAATTCATAATAAAGATTAATGAAAACAAAATTAATAGTTGTGTTACGACTCAGCTATTTTATTTTATCGTCTAACCCTCAAGTTTACGTGACATTTGCATTGTTCTTTTGTGATCTTTGCTTACAATCTTTGGTTCATTTACTAACTAAACATACGGTTTTCTTATTGCTATAATTTAATTTTCTACGGTGGTTAGCCACCAATATTTATCTTTATTGTCTTTGAGTGTCTCACTTAAATCTACGGTTGACAATTTATACATAAGTCTTATATTGCTATCCTTATGGTCTATGTCGCTATCGTACAGTATTTTTTATTATTACGTTTCTGCTATAGTGATAGAATAATGCTAAGTTATTATTGTTTTGGATTAATTTCACGCTATCTAAACAGGTGAAGGATTCCGGGGGGAAATAACCTGTTTTTTGAACGTGTTTATGGTATAACGGGTTTGACTATAGATTGTGGGCGACGATGAAGTTTATGATTATTTTGTGTATCTTTGACCAGTGGTCTGACTAATTTAAGAATGAAGAATCGATATGGATTAATTTGGCTCTTCGTATAGCTTGTGATTTGCTATATTTGCTAAATTTCAATTCTGGCAATCTATATATTCCTAAACATGCTGTGATGTATTTTCTTTCAATGATTCTTAATTTTTCCGTGGCGTTGACACTTACATTGAAACAGATTTAACGACCATACATTAGAATGGTTGGTCTAATTAGTGTTTTGTAGCAGTGAAGTTTTATTGATCTGTGCGAATCTTTCGAGTAAGGTAGTCTTATGAGGTATAAGAAGAATTTATCTGCTTTCTATAACTGTGTCTTTATGTTGTCGTTGTGATTTAACCCGAAGTTTAGATGGACTCCGAAGCATCTAACTTTGTTTGCATCGGAAAATTTTCCGTTGATATTTTCTGTTGTATGGAAGAATATTTTCGAATTTATTCTCACGTCGTACTTTGCTTTTGAAGTTTTTGAAATATATGGACTGAACGAGATTGTTTCACATTTATGGGTGTAGATTCTTAGCTTCCGTGTTGGAAAGCGTAATTTTCTACTTTCTTGACTAGGTCTTGCAGCTGGATTTTTATTTGTCACGGTTTATTGTTTCTGATGTAATTAACATATCATTTACGAATGCTATTGCTGATTTATTATTTTGATTGCCGTTCTTGTTCATGCCATACATTTATAATAGGACACTAAACATGGATATTGAACAGGATAGGCCGGTTTACCGTGTCTTACTGTAGATCTCGATGCGTTTGGTCCTTTTGCTTGATCACTCTGAGAGGTAGAAGTATCTATCATTTTCTTTTTAATTTTTCCTTTATTAAACGTTCTTATTTGTTTCTACAAATACTTACATTTTTGTATCATTTGCTAATTACTATAGCATGGGGATTTCTGTGCTATTACCCATAATAAAAAAAAAACAAAATAAAATAAGGAAGGTTTTTAACGTTTCAATTAGAATGTATGGGTGTGTGATTTGTTAATAATTGAGGATGAGTAAGGATAACTATTATCATTATTATTATCATTATTATTATTATCATTATCATTAATATCATTATTATCATTATTATCATTATTATCATCATTATTATTATTATTATTATTATTATTATCATCATCATTATTATCATCATTATTATTATTATTATTATTATTATTATCATCATCATTATTATTATTATTATTATTATTATTATTATTATTATTATTATTATTATTATTATTATTATTATTATTATTATTATTATTATTATTATTATCATCATCATCATTATTATTATTATTATTATTATTATTATTATTATTATTATTATTATTATTATTATTATTATTATTATTATCATCATTATTATTATTATTATTATTATTATTATTATTATTATTATTATTATTATTATTATTATTATTATTATTATTATTATTATTATTATTATTATTATTATTATTATTATTATTATTATTATTATTATTATTATTATTATTATTATTATTATTATTATTATTATTATTATTATTATTATTATTATTATTATTATTATTATTATTATTATTATTATTATTATTATTATTATTATTATTATTATTATTATTATTATTATTATTATTATTATTATTATTATTATTATTATTATTATTATTATTATTATTATTATTATTATTATTATTATTATTATTATTATTATTATTATTATTATTATTATTATTATTATTATTATTATTATTATTATTATTATTATTATTATTATTATTATTATTATTATTATTATTATTATTATTATTATTATTATTATTATTATTATTATTATTATTATTATTATTATTATTATTATTATTATTATTATTATTATTATTATTATTATTATTATTATCATTATTATTATTATTATCATTATTATTATTATTATCATTATTATTATTATTATCATTATCATTATTATTATCATTATCATTATTATTATTATTATCATTATTATTATTATTATCATTATCATTATCATTATTATTATTATTATTATTATTATTATTATTATTATTATTATTATTTTCCGTGTCCCTTGGTTCTCCTGTTATTTCTCATTCTTCTATTACGTGTCTCAGGTCTTCTTCTTTCTTTTTACATAGCTTGCATCTTTTTTCTCCCTCTTCTTTCCAGTATTCCCTTGATTTAGTCTCGTTTCCACATCTGAATCTTGCTAATATTTTTCTGTCCTTCCACTTCATCCTTCCTTCTAAGTATTTTGCTAACTCTTCTTTGGCGATTTTTCTATAATGTTTGTCATATTTTGATTCCCTTATCCTTTCCCCCCTCTCTTCTGCTTCTCTCTTTCTCCTTTCTTCTATAATTTGGTCTAGTGTCATCTTTTCTTGCTCTTCTCTTACTTCCATCTGTGTCCCTCCATTTCTCATCCTTTCTAGTCCCTTCTTTCTCTTTCTTGCTCTTTTCCGTTATTGGCCATTTCCCCAGTTTCTCTCTCTTTCCTTTATGCACTTCTTTACTAGTTCCTTTTTTGACTCTATGGCTTTCCCTTCATACCTTGCTGCTCTTCCTAATACTTTTTCTTTGATTTCTGTTAGCTTACATTCTTCTATCGATATATAATTCGGTGTTATCATATCTAAACCTAAGCTCCATTTCACATATCTTCTTTGTATTCTATCCAGCCTTTCTTCCATGTTCCAGCCTCATACCTATGCTCCAAACAGCGCCACGTTCTCTACCAGCGTTCCAAACATCTTCATTCTCCTCTTGTTGTCCTGTTTGGAAATTTTTTCTTCCACGCTCCATGTTTTCTTCATTGCTATTCTTGCTCTCTTTTTCCTGTCTTCTATGTGTTTCTCATCACTACCGTTTTTTCAGTAGTATGTACCCTAGGTATCTTATCTCGTCCACTTCTTCTAATTCTCGTTCTCCCCATTTCCATTTTCTTTGTCTCCTCTTGTTCTTTCGTTTTTTTCGAAAACTACACTCTTGGCCTTTTTCGTGCTCAGTTCCAATTCGGTTTCCTTTAAAAATATTTCGATTCTCTTTAGCATTTCCTTTAGCTTCTCCTCTCTATCAGCCATCAGCACAATATCGTCTGCATATGTCAATGACCATACCTTTCTTTCTCCTACCACTATGCCCCCCCCCCCCGACTTGTCCTTTCCTTAATTCTTCTTCCAGCCCCGCCACGTAGATGTTAAATAACGTAGGGCTCAACGGGCATCCTTGTCTGACTCCCCTCGCTGTCCAAAATTCTTTTGTGTTGTTATTCTTGATTCTTACCACATTCTTTGTTTCTGCGTATATCATTTTAATCCTTTTGGTTAAGTTTTCGTTAATCCCCATTTTTCTCATTTTCTCCTCCAATTTCTTTCTGTTTAGCCTGTCGAACGCCGCTTTTAAGTCCGCAAAGCAGGCATGTAGTTTTTCTTTTTCTCTACTCAACTGTTTGTCTATGATATGGTTTATCACAAATACCGCGTCTTTCTTTTCTGAATCCGAATTGGCTCTCTTTCAGTTTGTTTTCAATCTCTGCCTTCAGTCGTTCGTGCAGTATCCCTGCACAGATCTTGTATGCTGTATCCATTAATGTTACTTTTCTGTAACCCTTCCCTGCTCTCTTGTCCCTCTTTTTATATATCGGACATATTTGCTCCTTTTTTCCAATCTTCTGGTATCCCCACCCCATTCCATATTTTCCTTAACAGAGCCCATAACGCTTCACCCACTTCCTTCGGTGCATACTTCCATACTTCATTTTCTAACCCGCCTTCCCCCATTGCTTTCTTCTCCTTCAAGTTTCTTAGTTTGTATATCACCTCTTCCTTCTCTATATATTATCTTCTCTCTCCTCCATTATTTTCTCTTCTGCTCGATGCTCCTCTTTTTTCCTGCCCTCTTTGTGCTCTGTTCCTTCTAAAATTTCCATAAAATGATTTTTCCACTCTTCCTCGCTTATTTCATATAATCATCATCTATATTCTCTCTTCTTCTTCTGTATTTATTTATGTATTTCCACGCTTCTTGTTCTGTTTTCATCTTCTTGATTTTCACCATTTCTTCTTCTTCGTATCTTTCCTTTCTTTGTTTGCACCTCTATTTGAATGCCTTTTTTCCTCCATAAGAGCTTCTCTACTGTATTTTCCTTTCATAAACTTTGTCACCTTCCTTCTCATCTCTCTTTTACTCTCTTTTCCTCTCTTTCTATTCCTTATCTTTACTTTCTTCTTTTGCATTGCTTCGTTTATCTTCTTGTTGATTTCTGTCCACATTTCCGCTACTGTTCTTCCGTTGCAGGTCCAGTCTTTACATTCGTCCAAGTATTTTTCCACACTTTTGTTTGTCCATTCCCTCTTCTCCTTCTCTTCTTCTTCCTTTTCCTCATTTTTTTGTAACTCCGCGCCCCCCCCCCTATTTCTATTTCTAACGGCATGTGGCCTGACTCTGTTCTTTTTCCTATTTTCATGTAAATTATTTCTTCTGTCGCCTCCTGATTGCCAATCACATAGTCTATTACTGAGTTTCCTCTCTCGCCAATATAGGTCCGCTCCTCTCCTTCTTTATCGCTGCCATTGATTATCTTTAGCAGTGTTCTTCCTTCCACGTTTATTGTCTTGTCTTTTGATCGTCTGTTTTTTTCTTTCCCTACGTCCTCGTTTATCGACCCTCCCTCTTCTCCCGTTCTTGCGTTCCAGTCTCCGCCGATGATCACCACTTCCTCTTCTCTTCCGTCTACTCTTTCCTCTATTTTTTTCCATGTCCCTTATGTATCTTGATTATAAACCATCATTATCCTATACGTCTTGTAATTGTATATTATTTTTCTTCCAACTATATTATCACTAATTCCTTTATATCCTATTTCTCTTAGGTTTTTATTTATACCCGTTGTTATTCTTCCCTTTGCTCTTCCTTTTTTCCTTACTGTCATTGCTGCCCTGCATTTCCAGTCGAATTCTTTGGGTAGTCTATATTTTAACTTTTCTCTTTTGTCCTTACTTATTAGCTCTGCTACATTTCAGAAGCACGTTTTCATCCCCATTGTAGTCCCCCCTCCTGTTCCTCTTTTTTCATTTTCCTTCCCCTCTCTTTCTTTCTTCCTCCAGCCTCTCTTCGTTTTCGTTCCACCTGTACCATTTGTTTTCTATTGTTAGTTTCTTGTATCCTGTCCTTACATATTCGCCTTGTTCCATTCTTTCTCTGGCTACCCTTCTTATGTGTTGCTTCCCATCCCTTTCTTTTTTTTGTCAGATCATCGTCCATGTATACACCCTTTTCTCATTTGCTTTTCTCCTTCATTATCCTTATTTTTTCCTCCATTGATTTCATCGTTGCCACTATTATTGTGTTCTTGCCCCCCCCTCCCCCACCCCACCTTTATCATATGTGCTTTTTCTACTTCTGCCCCTATCCTCATTTTTTCGTTTATGAACTCCTTTACTGTCTCTTCATTGCTTCCTTCGTTCCAGTCCACTCCCTTGATTACTATGTTTCTTCTTCTTTCCTCTCTCTCTCTGTCCTGTCCTGATCCTCTCCAATTCTTCTGATTCTACCCAATAATTCTTTCTTTTCCCATTCCCACTCTCCTTTCTCTCTGTCTGTCTCTCTTTCCCTTCTTTCCCTTTCCTCTTTCATTTCTCTCTTCAGCTCCTCCACTTGCTTTTCCAATATATATATTTTATTTCCTCGATCATTGCCTCGAATCCTCTTTCCATTTTCTCTATTTTTTCCACCACTGCCTCCATTACTTTCTCTCTGGCTGGTGTCTCTTTTTCTGTCGAACTGTATTTGTCCAGTGTATTTTTGAAGACTGCTTTACCAGTACTCCTTGGTCTTCCCCTGTTTGTCGCCATCTGCCGTTTCCCTACCTTACTTTGTTTTGCCGCGCTTCTAGCCTCCTAACCTCTTCTTTTCTAGTTTTTCTTATTTGTAGCTTTCTCTCGTTCTTGTCTCCTTTTTCGCTTTTCTTTTGCCTTCTCCTTGTATGCTCACTCTTTATTTTCCCTTCTTCATGCCTCTTTATGCTTCCTGTTCCTTTTTCCCATCACACTTCACTTTTTCCACAGAGATCTCCGTCCGTGTGTTACCCTCGGCCCGAACCGAACCGAAAGCCCAAGTAAGGATTACTATTTTTGGCAAGCGAGTTTATGTAATTGTCCATTTTGTCGTGATATGCTTTAGAGAATTTTGTGTGCACTTAGTATCGATGTTAGTATAATTGATATATACATATATATATATATATATATATATATATATATATATATATATGTCGGAGCGCACATTAGAATTAGGGTTAGGGGCGTGAAACGAATCTTCGTTTGGGTTACACGTTGTCGTTATGCAATGGAGAAGACATTGACTAGTGCAAATACGATTATTATAGAACCGGACAAGTAACCGCGGTAGTTAGGTGCTCGAGAAACTAATGACAATGATCCTAGGTTCAATAACGAATCCGCGGTCGACGGGATGATAGATGAACGTGCTCACAAAATCTAAGTCGGACGCGTAATATTCACTGGTCGTAAAGGGTTACTCCTTTTATCGATGAGATCGCGAGCGAGAATGCCTTTCCTGTCCCGATGATGCCACAGAGGAAAACTATAATGGGGTGTGTCTAAGGACACGAGATCATCGGATTCGTCGAGAAAAGCCTTCGTTCAGAAAGTAAGGGAAATTGGCGTTGCTGCTAATTGGTCAATCTCCATATCGGTGGTTAGAAAAGGATGTTAGCCGCCCTCGAGGGACAGTTGCTAGTGGGAGACGCCACTAGTTGAAAAATATGTCTCCCCTATCTTCCCGTAGTTGGGACAAAGACTGTTTGTCTGTTTGAAGGACTTTTGTTAACTAAACCTTAAGATTTATAACGGGCTCTCGGGCTAGCCGAACATGTCCTGCGGAGACGCATCGACATCTGGCAATCATCTTACTCGAAGAATAGGGTCTGCACGTGGCGAGCCACGGGACAGAAACCGTTGGAATGTTTATTGTCTCGTGTCGCCCCGAATATTTCTTTTAAGGAGAGCTATAGAATTACTCCATACCTTGTTAGGCAAAACGTTCATCCCGTGACCGCGGCTACGTTCGGCGACTGACTGTCGCCTCGAGCCCAAGCTCATTATCACGACTCTCGAACAATTACAATCGGGTTGAATAACTACAATTGTTCAATTACAGCTATAGTAGACTCTAGGTTACAATGTTGCGGGATTATCCAAAATTCCAAAGGCTCCGCTGTTCTTTCATCTCCGACACGGCCTTCCTGACTATCACACGTCCTCGTGTGTAACTAAAATATCGTGTTTTCTTTCATTAGATTCAACTGACATTATTTACGATTTAACTAAATGTCCAAGCAAGTCAAGGGTCCAGTGCAATAACAAAATTTCGTTCGGAGGCTTGACAACACAAAACTAAAAGAGAACAAGAATTTGTAGCGTTATAATTTGTATTCAAAGTGCTAGTTGCGTTCTGTGAGTCGCCAGACCGTAATGACACGACAGATCATGTTCGATTTCGTACACTGATGAATCTCAGTTGGTTGGATCATATTGCTACGTTGGGTGTATCACTATGGGTATATTGCAGATGTATGAAACATCACAGTGGATATATTGCAGACACGCAAAACGTCACTGTGGGTATATTACAGATGTATGAGACATCACAGTGGATATATTGCAGATACGCAAAACGTCACTGTGGGTATATTACAGATACATGAGACATCACAGTGGATATATTGCAAATACGCAAACGTCACTGTGGGTATATCACAGATGTATGAGACATCACAGTGGATATATTGCAGATACGCAAACGTCACTGTGGGTATATTACAGATGTATGAGACATCACAGTGGATATATTGCAGACACGCAAAACGTCACTGTGGGTATATCACAGATGTATGAGACATCACAGTGGATATATTGCAGATACGCAAAACGTCACTGTTGGTATATTACAGATATATGAGACATCACAGTGGATATATTGCAGATACGCAAAACGTCACTGTGGGTATATTACAGATATATGAGACATCACAGTGGATATATTGCAGATACGCAAAACGTCACTGTGAGTATACACTACGACCACAACGTGGTGTTAATGATCCTCTGAGGTCAGTGCACTTGCATCGTTATTATCACCATCGTTATCATCACCGCAGACGTCAATCTCAGCAGGGGCGCAACTTTCTAGCATCTTTCTCAGTCTGTCATGTCTGTCCTTATATGATTGTTTGCCGTCTAAGGTTTTTAAAGTATATCTATCTCCTTCCAAAATCTTTGCTATCTCGAATGGACCTCTGAATTTCGGATCTAACTTCGTCTGGTTTCTTTCCTCGTTTTTGCATAATACAAAATCACCAAGGTTAAACCTAACTACCTTAGCTTTAGTTTTGTCAACTCCACCTTTATCGTACCTAGCACCAATTTCTATATCCTCTATTGCCCGCTGTCTTACATTAGAGATATCTACTTCTTTTTCTTCGATATTATCGGGTATCAACGAGTCGTAAGGTCTTTGCTGTTCCACCAATTAATAGTTCCTATGGACACGATTTAGTCACGCGGTTGGTGGTGCAATTCGAAGCCAGCTGTATTTTGCCAACCGCGTCTAGCCACGATCGCCCGGTCGTTTCTATGATCGTGAACATAATTTTCAACGTACCGTAATACGCTCTACCTGACCGTTGGCCCTACTCGCACCGGTTGAGATTAAGTGGAGTTTTAGTGTTCACCTTGCCAGAAATCTTGGAATTCTTTACCCGTTAGGACACCTCTCTTGGTCCGCTATTATCCGGCAAGGACTGCCGAATAAAAATATAGTACTTAAGTGCTTTACCGGTACTAAGGAAATCTACTTTGCGAGTATGATGCAGATATGTGAATTTAGTGAAGACGTCGACCAAAACAATGACATACTCTTTCGAACCACTTTTACCGCTTAGTTTGCCCGTTATGTCCACGTGAACTGTAGGCCAAGGTATGCTGGTCTTAGGTATAGGATGTAATTCAGCTTGTATTTTACCTGAACTGGCCTTTGAAACTTGACAAGCGTGACAGTTCTCTACGAATTGGCGAACATACTCCGCCATTCCTTCGAACCAGTAACACTCGCACGGTTTCTCAAGCGTTTTATCCCAACCTAAGTGCATAATTGACTGTTGCACATGGTTAATAACAGATCATCTAAAACCTCTGGGGACAATGGACAAGCAGAGAGTTCTGCCTTTTCTCTGTATTTTACGATGAAGGGTACCGGACCGTGACTCATACGTATTCGCGACGTCTTCCGCGAGCTCTTCGTTCTGTAATTTATTGACGATCCCAGAAATTTGGGAGTCGCGACGTTATTCCACTAATAGCTAGTCTTCGGAGATTTCGGTCAGATTGATTTCCTTCTCTATGACTTCGTTGATCGTAAGGTGATCCAAGTCTACGGGATTTCGCGAGACAAAATTTACGTGGGCCATTCGTTTACCTTCCCGGTACAGAATGTCAAGAGTAAAAGTTTGTAAGTAAGCCCACCACCTGTAAACCCTGTCATTTAAATTTACCTTACTACTGGGAGCCTTCAAAGGATTACAATCGGAGACGACAAGAAATTCTCGTCCGTGGAGATAATGACGGAAGTGCTTGACGGCGTTTACAACTGCTAGCGTTTCTAATTCGTAGGAATGATACCTAGATTCTGCAGGGCTAGTTCTTTTGCTGTAATATTCCACTACTTGATTTTTACCTTCAACCCTGTGCATTAAAATGACCTCATATCCATCCGAACTAGCGTCGATACGAAGTTCTATCGGGTAGTTCGGGTCAAATACCATTAACACCGGCGCGTCGGTCAGGGCGGAAATTACCTTTTGCCTTATTTTTCCATGCCTATCTGTCCAAGTCATGTTTTTATTATCGGAAGTAAGCGCATACAAGGGTTTCATTACCCGTGAAAATTTAGGGACGAATTTTCGGAAATAAAGGGCTAAACCTATGAACTGCCTGAGCTGTGTGACGGTCGTTGACGCAGGTAAAGAACTCAAGGCGTGCATTTTACCCGGATTGGGACGAACTTCTCCGACGTAAATTACATATTCCAAATAGAGTACCGATGCCTTTAGAAAAGAACATTTTGAAAAGTTAAAGGAGAATCCGGCTTTTACAAGGGTATCTAGTACGGTGTGCAATACTTTTAGAGCTTGATCTATCGAGTCGGCAATAATTAGGACATCATCCAAATAGACGACAACGTACGAATGGCACGTTGGCTGTTATACGTGTTTTCAAAGGAATCTCAAGAACGATCTCTCGTTTCGTTTGTTCGCAACATCGAAATCAGCAGCCGCTGCTGAATACAATGAAGGAAAGTGTAGTACAGATCACTCCGACCAAATGATTTCTTATGTTACCACAATTAAAAAGGGTTAAATGCTACAGAAGACTTGGCACGCGACTACTCCTGAGGGTTTCCGTAGTAAACGCTTTGATGGTTTACAAAATTGTAGCAAGGAAGAACATAAATATTAGAATATTTAGACAAGTATGAGTTGAAAAATTATTAGGGTTGTCCGAAGATATAAGAATCCCCATTTTCGACGGAGTCAGCATAGTATCGCCGTCCCGAAAATGACTTCCGGAAGAAACATTAAACGCGCACGCACTTATGTTATGCAAATAAAGGACATCGAATGGATCGAACAAAGGCACAAAAGAATTCGAAGAAAACAACAACTTATTATCCAAATTGTTCATCGAGGGTAATCAATGCTGTATACTTCCTAGAATTAGGATGAATAGGGGTTTGGAGAAACCCACCGGCCATGTCCAGAATAATAAAATATCTCGCTTTTGCAATCTCGCGACTCGATCCGCAATGAGGGGTAAAGGCTACCGATCCGCGACCGTATGTTTATTTAGTTCTCGAAAATCTGTCTATCATCTATCTGTACCATTGTTCGTCTTCACGAGTAACACGGGGCTCGCGAACGGTGAATTACTAGGCTTTATGATTTTTGGCTGTAATTAAGTCGCTTGTTCTATCACGTACTACTCTGCGCTCGCGAAGTCTATTAGGACTCCTTGTACGGCGATGTTAGGATCAATTAATTGTACTTCTAACTGTCCTGTATTTTTTGTACGAGTACGTAGGGAACCCGTAACGGATGAATCTCTGAATTTTCGAAAAGAAAGATTAATCGACTTTTATCACTACCACGTACCTCATTGTCAACTTCATTGACATCGATCTCGTTTTCAGCGGTTTTATTACGGGCATGAATTATTTTTGTTTTACACATAGCGAGGCTAGTTTGTGTAATATTACGTCAAGATCTTGGCTTAAAATTTGACGAGCAATCGCGATATCGTATTTTTAAATAACTATCAGCCAGGACATGAAAAATTTATCTCTAACCACTAACACCTGCAACGGGCAAGATTTGAGCGATACGTTTAGTACCAATATCTCTTATTCCTCGCATTACTACTATATCAATCGTTCTTTTGCCAGAAATTCTCAAGACTACGGATTCTTTAATTAGCGAACACTCGGCTCCGAAATCGGGGTAAAATGGAAACGACTCACCCGGATGGCTTGATCTACCAGTTGGCGCCTCCACTACGTGGAAGTCGATTCGACACTCGGTATTGAAATTATATTTAGGAAACTGCTTTGTAAAGGATTTTCCTCCATAATCAGATTGGTAGCTGCGCACCATGCAGCGGAGTCGAAAAATTGTTAGGTTCCACACTCGATTCTTGCACTAGCGACGGAATTAACTCGCGCACGATGGTCGTAAGCTCTTGCACTGTTATAACCGGCACTGGTCCCACTTCTGATGTCGGAGCGCACATTAGAATTAGGGTTAGGGGCGTGAAACGAATCTTCGTTTGGGTTACACGTTGTCGTTATGCAATGGAGAAGACATTGACTAGTGCAAATACGATTATTATAGAACCGGACAAGTAACCGCGGTAGTTAGGTGCTCGAGAAACTAATGACAATGATCCTAGGTTCAATAACGAATCCGCGGTCGACGGGATGATAGATGAACGTGCTCACAAAATCTAAGTCGGACGCGTAATATTCACTGGTCGTAAAGGGTTACTCCTTTTATCGATGAGATCGCGAGCGAGAATGCCTTTCCTGTCCCGATGATGCCACAGAGGAAAACTATAATGGGGTGTGTCTAAGGACACGAGATCATCGGATTCGTCGAGAAAAGCCTTCGTTCAGAAAGTAAGGGAAATTGGCGTTGCTGCTAATTGGTCAATCTCCATATCGGTGGTTAGAAAAGGATGTTAGCCGCCCTCGAGGGACAGTTGCTAGTGGGAGACGCCACTAGTTGAAAAATATGTCTCCCCTATCTTCCCGTAGTTGGGACAAAGACTGTTTGTCTGTTTGAAGGACTTTTGTTAACTAAACCTTAAGATTTATAACGGGCTCTCGGGCTAGCCGAACATGTCCTGCGGAGACGCATCGACATCTGGCAATCATCTTACTCGAAGAATAGGGTCTGCACGTGGCGAGCCACGGGACAGAAACCGTTGGAATGTTTATTGTCTCGTGTCGCCCCGAATATTTCTTTTAAGGAGAGCTATAGAATTACTCCATACCTTGTTAGGCAAAACGTTCATCCCGTGACCGCGGCTACGTTCGGCGACTGACTGTCGCCTCGAGCCCAAGCTCATTATCACGACTCTCGAACAATTACAATCGGGTTGAATAACTACAATTGTTCAATTACAGCTATAGTAGACTCTAGGTTACAATGTTGCGGGATTATCCAAAATTCCAAAGGCTCCGCTGTTCTTTCATCTCCGACATATATATATATATATATATATATATATATATATATATATATATACATATATATATATATATATATATATATATATATATATATATATATATGTATATTAGTTAGTTAGACGAGGTAGAACAAGAATTTTCGCGTTGATGGATTGGATAAGAATGTGAATATTCGTTGTTTGATATATATTTATTCCTACGTTTGCCTTCTTCTTCTCTTTTAATTTCGCTATAGTAGTTTGTCGTTAGAACCAAAGCTCAGTTCATTTACTACGATGGTTTCTATTGCCACAATTTTCTTGCCCTTCGAGTTTAATAATCGAGGATGATTCCAACGATCCTCTCTGTGTGGGGTTCGTGTGGTTTCGCAAGCCTTGCCCAAAGACGGGCAATATTTTGACAACAGTGGGAGGAGGAATGCGAAAATCGATGGGTGTTTTTGATAATCGAAAACACCGTTTGCACAAGCCAACACAGCGAACGATCCTTTGGTTAAATTTTCGAAGGGAAATTGTTCTGCTATTTCTCTCTTACAATCGCATGCAATGATGGCAAGAATATCGGTAAATAGCAATGCCGGTATTGCTCTTAATTTTCGATTGACCCCGACGATGTATTTAATGGTCCTCTCTGTGCGGGACTTGTGTGATTTCGCAAGCCTTGCCCAAAGACGGGCAATGTTTTGCCAACAATGGGAGGAGGAATGCGAAGATCAGTGGGTGTTTGAGTAGCTGAAAACACCGTTCGCACAAGCCGACACAGCGGACAACCCCTTTGTTTAAAGTTTAAACAATGATTCTATCCTCAAAACCGTTCACGAAAATAAAACGAGATCGATGATAGGAAGTTCTAATTCGATTCTCGAGGGCAACGAAATTATCAGAGAAGAAGGAAATTTTCAAAATTAATTTTCTTACCTTGAGGAGTAGGTGCTGTCTGGCGCCATTACCTCAGCTGCTCCGGTGGTCGTCGATGTTTTTGTTGGGTTTATTACTTGAACTCGAATATAGTTTACTATCAACTTTTACTTTATTTATCTATTTCGATACAGACTGAACAATTTACTAACTGGATTAATACCGCAATTGCAATGCCCGTTTCTGTCTAAGCGATGAAATGAGGACTTCAAAGATAAAATTTTCTTTTTACTTAGTCGCGGCTCTCTTTTCTTGACCGAAAAACTAAAGACCCCGAAACGCAAAATACTATACAAAATTTTTAAACACAATGATGAGCGCAATAACGAACGTAGTAACAATGAACACAAAGAGTGAACAAAATAATAATGAACCGTAATAACAATGATCACTAAGAATGAATACAAAAATAATGAGCACAATATGGTACGTAAATTATAATGAGCACAAAGAATGATTAAAATAATAATGAGCGCTGCTCTATGTTGCTACGCATTATTTATAATGCCATCCCCCACGGGGTGGTGGTCCACTGGGGGTACGCTTCCGTGGAAATCGGGATGTTGCAGTTTGGGTTTCCTGAAATCGTACGTGAGACTGTCTTCTCATATCTATGATTCTTACCTCTGAATGAAAATCGACGCATCATAATAGTGTGATGCTGGTAGTGAACATCTTAAGAGAATCTTAATTAGCCTAGGCCCTGTTTTTAATATTTGATTTCATTCGACTGCATGTGGCCTTCTTTCATCTACTGGCCGTCGGTTTTTCGTAATCGCCACGCAAGCACGTATTGCCGTACGGGTATATGTGTCGCTATCGAGTTTTACTGCCTCGGCTCCCATTGTTGGCATAACATACGGTCAGCGTTACAGTTACGTAATTATTTCGTTCTAACCACTTCTAGTTAATTATGATTGCGACAATAGATCATGGGAGTTGTGGTGTCTTCACAAGAGATACCTTGCTTTCTCCCATGGGTTATTTACATTTTCCATTTCTGCTGCTATATTTTTATTGATTGTAGTATAATTTGACATTAATTGATGTACGGTACAAGGAGAAATGAGAACATTCTCCCATGAGAATATTATATGTTTTACCAGTTTATATTTTTTAAATGTTATATTTTATAAATTATATACATGCAGAAAAGATATGAAAGTTATAGAAGGAAATCTAAATAGAATCTTGTTATATTTTTTATTGATTACTATTAAGGTGTTTTGAAAGCAAAATGATAGCTTATACGCAATATTTTATTGTTTTACTTCTCATTAAATTATGCAAGTAAATCAGTTAGTCAATCAAAGTAAGACTATATATACATTACAAATAACTGTAACGTCTTAAAAATTACAAAATTCATTAATGGATATTGAAACATGGTAACATAATCCTTAGAAAGGTCTGTGAAATATAACACAAGGGTGAGCAGAGAGCAATCGCCGGTATCAACGAATGCCAAAGGATATGCCAAAATAGTAGGTCTTATTAAACAATCTTTTATTAAACGATCAACGTTTTTTGCAACGATGTAAACATTTGAAACATTCATCCAACACTGAAACACTGGATATTACTCGCCTCTCGCCGTAGAGGAAAATTATAGAAACTACGAAAGTACGTATGCAGTGTAGGAAGTATTGAAGAAAGGATGTATTTAGTGATGGAAAATAATTTGACTCCAATGCGTTAGATGAGCGACATTGTAGAGTATCCACGAAGTTCCTAAGAATCATGTAGTACTTAACGATTATTGAGATAAAAGGAAAGAAGAAGAAAAGTGGAAAGATTAGAAATGATATACTTGTGTTGCGAACTTTGAGACGGAAACGGAAAGAAGATGCGCATGATACGTTTAGAATATGCACATGTTGAGTAGTGGAGAAATGACACTTATAGCTATATAGAAGGAGAAAAATAATAACGGATAGATTCCTTCGTTCGTGCACTTAAATCAGGTGACCATGTGGTTAGTATGAATTTCTGTAATGACGTCATTGGAAGAAATGGAGTTAATTATTCCTGCGCGATATAAAACGCAGCATACACCAACCTCCTAATTATGGAAATTTTCATCACTTTATAGACGAATATATTAGTATGATTCAACAGTTGACGGTAAACCTCCGAACGGGACGGACCCCTCAGCCTAAAAAGGGACAGCAGGCTTAGGCCCTAAAAGAAAAAGCGACAAAGAGTGAAAAATACTGCAGTGACATCATCGTGATATAAATTAAAAAAAAAGAAAAAAAATAAGACAAAATAAAAGTATATAAAAAAATGGAAGTTACCCAGAATGATGCAAAAAGCAAGGCAACGAAACCCACCTTAGAACTAACAAGAAAACCCACCACAAGAAAACTAAATCCGCAAAAAGCGGCGAAGGAAATCAACATCTTAAGACTGTCCGCGCAAAAGACGCGTAAACTCAACCCCCAACCAAACCTAGATGCCAGAACCAAAGGATTAGAAAAAATACTAAAAAACACAAAACAAGAGTTCCCCTCCGCCCAGGACGAAAGTACCAAAGAAGACAGAAACATGAGACCCGTAAAAGCTGCCTCGCCCCCAGCGATCGCAACACATAACCGATTCAGCTTGCTAGAATCAGAACCACACCTACAGTCACAGCCGGGACCAGCAAACTACCCAACGCCGAACACAACGCTAGAGCAAATTAAACAAAAAAACCAAATACTACGCGACAAAATGGGAAAACACAATCCCACCCCAGACGGATACCCCACAAGACACGCTGCAGAGGAGCGCACGAAAGCCCCATCCACTACAAGAGAATACAAACCGCCGCCTATCAACATAACGTTACAAGACCCTAAGGACACAGTAACGCTCATAGAGAAAGTAGCCAAGATCAACCAGTTTTATATCAAAAGGATACACTGGGGTAAGCATGCTCTCTACCTCCGAAATCTATCCGATTTCCACACAGCGAAAGAAACGCTTCGGGCAGCCAACACAACCTTCTACACGTATACACCCAAAGCAGAGAAACACCACAGATACTTGCTAAAAGGCTTAGACAATAGCTACACCGAAATGGAAATACTCACGGACCTACAAGCCTTGCAAATAGACGACGTAAAATTCACAAAAGACACACGATTCACGACAAAAAGATCAAGGGAGATCAATATATTGCTCCCAATTTACATAATACAAGTATCCCCCGACAGCAACATAAGCAAACTCCTAAGAATAAACCATTTTAACTACTGCAAAATAAAATGGGAAAAAATAATAAAAAAAAATAACGATATAACCCAATGCCACAAATGCCAGCGACTAGGTCACACAGCACAAAACTGTAACCTAAACTACCGCTGTGTAAAATGCACCGAGCCCCACGGCCCAGGCGAATGCAAAATCAAAAAAGAAGAAGCAGTAACCAAGGAGAAAATATTCTGCGTTAACTGCAAAAACTACGGACACCCCGCCTCTTACAAGGGGTGTCCAAAACTCGTGGAGCTGCGCAAAAAGCTAGCTGAAAAACAGAAAAAAGACAAGGAAACAAAGATAAAACGAATTGCCCAAATAAGCCGTAAATACGTCCCAGAAATAAAGTTCTCTGACGTAGTGAAACAACAAACAAAATTAAATCAAATAATCGAAAACACATCACAATTAACAAACTTAGATCCGCGCTCAAGCCAAAGCTCAATTACAATCGATAACTCCCCCCATCTAAACATTATAAACGTTATTGAAGACTTTAGAAAAGGTATTCTCTAAGCGTTAAAAGAACAACAAATGGAATTAAATGAAATAAAAAATACACTATCAACGCACGAAGAAAGGTTCGACGCCATCTTCAGCACTTTCAATAGTACAGATGAAGAATAACCAGAATCCACTAAACCAACAATTACAGCAAAAAACACATAAATTTAACCTAAAGCATCTGAAAATAATTGCAATAAATGCTAACTCTTTAATTTCAAACCAAAAAAGATACAGTATGCTAACCCTAATAAATAAAGAAACCCCCGATATGGTACTCATCTCAGAAACAAAACTAAACAAAAGACACAATGTACACTTCAAAAACTACTCCATGATAAGACACGACAGACCGAACGCCAGCCAAGGAAGAAGAACAGCGATCCTCATAAAAAACCCTATAAAATACAAAACAATTCTAATTGACAAAATAACAAGTTTCAAAACCTTAGAAACAACGATCATAAAAATAAAAATAAGCAATAAGGAAAATTTATTCATCACTGCAGCTTACGCAACCAACGGAAACCAGAAAGAATTTAACTACGAATTCAATAATCTTTTCGAACTCTTACAGCTCAACAAACCGGAAAACTACTATATAATAGCAGGAGACCTTAACGCAAAACATACAAGCTGGAAAAAACGAAATAAACAACACGAGAGGCAACTTCATTAGAAACTGGCTAGACAATAAAAGCATCCATTACAAAACAAACTTGTACAGTTCCGAGCTACCCTCTTACCCAAAAGGGCGCTCATACCTGGACATATGCCTAGCAGATGCGCGACTAAAATTTTAAAACCTACGTCCAAATAACACCCTCAAAACCTTAGCCTATGACAGTGACCATAACGCCTTAATATTTCACGTAAGCAAGAAAACATCTGACCTCCTAACACTCGAAACACAGACCGAGATACCCAGGTACAACTACAAAAAGACAGACTGGAAAAAGTTCCAAAACATACTCGAACAAAACTGCGACCTAAAGATCTGCAACAACGTCAACCTAACAAACAGACAAATCGACGCATTCATAGACGAAATAGAAAAACATACACAAACCGCTCTCCAAAAATCTGTGCCTGTTGGAATACAACGATATCAGTCGCATGCGGATAGAGTGTTTGATCATACGGATTCTTCCGTTCGTTGCCCAGCGCCATCCCCACTAGCGTGCGTTCGTGAGATGCACCACGGCAGTTAGCACGTGCATGCTTTTTCAAAAAACGCCGGAAGAAACGCGAGGATATGGATGGAACATTCTAGATGGGCACGTCAAGAAGCTACTAGAAGGTTCTGTGCCACATGTGACGCCACACAGACACCCACACAAGTCACACTCATTACTGCATAGAGAGTGGGGCTCTAAACCTTTTCAAGGGCCATGGGTCACTAAGCCAGTCTGTGAATAACTAGCCAACTGTCTACATTCCAGAACACACACACTTATAATTCCTGTAATAATTGTTTAATAAATATCTAATTGTATTATTTCAACACAAACATTGTGTCTTCCACAGATTATTAATCCTAATTCCAAGATTAAATTCTAACAGTGCCAAACATAAAACAAAAAAACTCATGCGAGCCCTATATCAACAACAAAATAAAAGAGCTACATTGAGACAAAAGCTACATAATCTGCAAGATAAACAACATAAAACTTAACTATTCTTACGACAAAAGAGAAGAATTAGAATTCCTAAAGTACCTACTATACAAAATAAAAGCGCAAATGAAACAAGAATTCGCAAATTCTATAAACCATTACTGGACAAACAAAATAAAAAACATCTCCAAAAATGACTCAGCAAACATGTTCCCACAAATAAATCAAATCTTTAGACCAAAAGAACAAAACCCCATCCCACCCCTCAAATTGCCCCCAGAAAATGCCTCCCTCATCCAAGAAGCAGGTATAACGATACACAACACCATCAAAGACACCGAGGGTACCTTCATAATATCTAAAACAATAGAAAAACTAGACATTATCGGCACCCACTTTTCCAAAATACATACACAAAACGAACACATGGGCCGAGAAAAACTAAACAGAATTATCATCGCCGAAACAAACAAACTCAAAAATGAAATGGAACAAGACAAAACGCTAAACAAAACAGTCTGCACATTCTCAAACGAAAACACCGCAGACAACCCCAAACAACCAGATCCAGAAATAAACTACTTCACAAATTACAATCAACTAAACACAATCTTCTCCAAACTAAACAACAAAAAATCCTCCGACTTCGACGGTATCCCAAACATTTTACTCAAGCGTCTACCGAACAAAATAAAATGGTACTACACAGTACCCTTCAACAATGCTCTAAACAACACATATTTCCCCAGAAAATGGAAATAAGCCAAATTGATAGCTATAACAAAAAAAGATAAAGACGGCTCATCACCCGCAAACCTACGACCCATAAGTCTCCTCCCCAACATAAACAAAGTATTTGAAATAATCATAAATAACCCCCTAACCTCCTTCTGCACAAAAAATGACATAATCCCAGAAAATCAATTTGGCTTCAGGCACAAACACTCTACAATCCACGCAATAAACAAACTTACGTCGGACATCTGCTGGGCCCTAAACGCAAAACAGCGAGTAGCCGCCTGCTTAACAGACCTCGAAAAAGCTTTTGACACAGTCTGGATCCCAGGTCTCATATACAAATTGATCAAGATAAACCTTCCTAAACACCTAATTAAAATAGTCTGGGACATGATCACGAGCAGAACATTCGTAATGACCGAAGGTGCAAACACATCAAGCAAAGAATTGTCCATAACAAACGGTCTGCAACAAGGTACAGTAAATTCCCCGCTACTTTTCAGTATTTACAATAGTGACTTACTGAACCTCTTTAATCTCAATACATCCACCCACAAACGCTCCATAGCCTTCGCAGATGACCTAATCATCTACGTAACAGGCCGCAAAACGAAGACAATAAAAACTGAACTGCAAGAACTCTTCGAAAAAATAAACGACTATTACCACGCATGGAAACTAAAAATCAACACAAGCAAATGCGAAACCATGCTGTTCGGACCCAAGTTAAGTGAAATCGGCCCAACAGAAAGAGAACACCGCAGAGAATTCCAAGTAAGAGAAAAAGCAAACAAAGGGGCACTCATACCACACAAAAACTGCGTAAAATACTTAGGAATAAACATAGACGACAAATTAAACTACAAGCAGCACACCGAAACCCAACTTGCTAAGACCAATAAAGCATTCTGGCGAATAAAAAGACTATTTTACTTCAAACATCTCGACAGCAAAGTGAAAATACTATGCTACCAAGCACTAATCAGACCAATCATTACCTACGGCAGCCCAATCTGGTACAACATATCAGCCTCCCAGATGGAAAAAATCCGCATATTCGAAAGAAAATGCATCAGGGCTTGCCTGAGCACATACAGATCCGAACACAGCGGATTCAAAAAATATGTAAAAAACAAAACAATATACGACCTAGCCAACATTCACCGCATCGACTGCCACATCCTAAAGCTAATAAGAAACCACTTCGCGCAAGCAGCAAAAATAAAAGAAAACAGCTTAGTTTTCAGCTGCCTATTTCCTAACAACGCATATTACAAAAACACTCTGAAACAGGCCACATCCCCCCGAAGCCTTCCTATACCTAGACGAAAAAAACTACCTCCAGGACCAAAACAACATCCCAATAATATATCACATAAAAAGAAAAACAGGGATCCAAACCATACTCTACGAAGAAGACCCGAGATGGAGATACAACATTGCCCTCCCCCGGAAAGACACCAAAGACAAACACAGAAGAAACACAAAAAAATACTGGTGGATACAGAACCCATAACAAAGTAAGAGAGAACATTAAACTGACAGAACTCAATTCTGACACCACATAACACAGGTGTAAAATGTAAACACTGTAAATATTTGTAAATATTTGTAAATATTTGTAAATAATCCTATTTGTCCCCCCCCCCACCCGTACCATCCCTCTCATCCTACCCTTCCCCAAAGTTACACAGCACCCAAAAAGCAAACTACCGAAGCGTCCTGTTTTGCGACCAAGTTTTTCAGGACAGAAAAAAAAATAAAAAAAAAGCTCCGCTCCCCAGAGGCTTAAAGCCAAAAACCGCATCATACAACAAAAAATGTAAAGCGCCGACACATAATACAGCATGGCTACGTCGTACCGCCGCGTATCGGTACCTTTGCCTAACATACCATTACAAAAATTCATGTTTATTGTGAATATATGCACTTAAAATCTGTATTTTCTGGGCCCAATAAACTCCTTTTAAAAAAAAGGCCTAAAAAAAATATTTGTATGATTTGAATGTACAACCGTCTCTAAAGAAATTGCATGTAGAATTTTAGCATGTTTCTCTTGGCATAAAAATTGTGCAATATGATCAAGCAACAGTGATATAAAATAATATCACGTTGCAGTTTATCTGAACGAAAAAACGAAATATTTGCTTGTGTAATATTCACAAATAAAACTATGCAATTACCAGAGATATCGGAATCGATCGAAAAAGTTGCACGATTCAAAACAGTTTCTTAAAAAAAGTTGAAAGAAGTGTTGGTTTATTAGATCATGTGAAACAAGAAAGTATTCACATAATGACAACTCCGAGGCTCTTCTTCCTGGGATTATGGAATTTGGAGGTCCAGTTCTACCCCAGAAATGCTTGTAGAGCCTCTTCACCTCCCTTGCCTCTGGCGGTTGCCTGCCTGGTTCTAAGTAAGCCAAGTCATTGTTAACAATTACATCGGCCAACATCCTTGGACACATTTTAAAGATCTCCTGACAGCATGCGTTGACCCAAGATGACGGCATGCAGATAGGTTGTGTTCGCGTCGCTTCGTACACTGTCCGTGTGTACAAACAGTACGCCACGAATGTAATCCAGATGTCTTCACGTGGGCAGACGCCACCCGCCACCCGCCACCCGCCACGAATGCAAGCATGGTTTTGCAACCCTTGAAAACGCAAAAGCCTGAAAAAGGGGCAGAGTGGTCAACCCCTAAAGATACTAATATAAGCGCTACACCGATAAAGCAAAACAGCCCAGAAATCAAGAAGCGGTCTGATGAAGAGAAGGAGGATACTAAAGAAGAATCGCGGCCAATACCCGACATAAGGGAACGAGCTAGCGATATGGAAAAGAGGGTCCTACCATTCTGCCACGACCCGAGCAACAAAGTTAACAAGGGCAAACCGCAACGATAATGCGTTACTTTAAGGATATGAGAGGATTTGTGGAGAATCTCCTGCTCCACAACTGTCATCTAGCCGGAAGGCTAGAACAAGCTAAAAGCTAAGAATAAGGAAACTGCGATATTAAGCGCTGTGAGTAAGTCGTTGGAAGCCAGCAAGCGGCTTAAAACGGCCGTTAAGAAAACAACGAAGGCCGAGCCAAAACAGCTCTCGTACGCGGAAAAAGTGAAGATGGCCAGCAATAAAGCGGACAAATGGCGGTAAAACCACCGAGAAATGTGGTTATAATCCTAATCGTGGAAACGACGAAGGACTGAAGCCGGAAGGACTGAAAGCGTTCACAGAGGATGTACAGAATACACACATAACGTACGGACATTCGGAGAAAAAATAAAATAATCAGATGACTCATGCGAAAAATCGTTCTTCACATAAGTGGATGAATATCTGAAAAATATTCGAAATTCGAACATCTTACACATGTTCGCACATTTATCGAGAAGTGAGTTGTGTATTATACAATTTTTCTAGATGTATATGTTTTTTTGTCACATAAATGTTATTAGGCCAGTTGCTGAACAAGAGCATAAAGATTCATCACTTTGAGCAGAGGCATATGCTTGTACGAGTTTAAAATAATCTTCTTACCATTGAAATCTATCCATAGTTACGCTATAAATTATAATGCAATTTGTATATTGTATTTGTATTCAACAGTACATCTCAACTGAACAAATGTATTGCGTAACAACTATTTATCACTAAAGCGAAGATGTCTAACCCAATCGAATTTTATTGTCAATGTTAGTATTATTTTAGAAATGATATAAATAGTAAAAATGAAAAGGAAACAACTTTTAATTCTCTGATAATTTAATAAGAGGAGCATCTAACGCTCCTTTTCTCTCGATCTGTTTAGCAATAATTTTATTCACTAATTTTTCGAGAGCTTCAAATATGATCTCACTGCGCTCAAGACTGTCAATAGACAACGTGCAGAGAAAACTTTGGTGCCTCATCTGTGAAATGCTGTCAAAAAGGCTTTAAGTGAAAACATACATACATGTCTGTATGAAAACTGCAACTGCTCATGAATTCAATTTCGACTCGGATTTGAGAATCCTATAAGATATCATTTTAAACTATACCAAATATATAGAGTACGCTGTCCCGCGTATCCTGAAGATATCTTTAAAATGACGGTCCTACCAAATTAAATTCAGACTGTTTTCTGAAACTGCTTAATCAAATGATGCATTGATTTATTTATAGTAGTAAATCTGGGCATCAGAAATTTGCTCCGTCCATTTGAAAGTCCATCGAAGTCGGTCTATTTATCACCGTTACGAAACATATATACTCTAGTAGGAACATTCCTAACACGATAATGCTTAGAGGAAAGCACGCCAGAATCGCTGTCTCTCAAATCCATTCAATGAATAAGAGAGGAATGAAGATGCGTATTGTAGTTATATGCAAGTATCCGTAAAGTGGTGTGAGACGTTCGAACAGGTTTGTTCGATGAAAATCAGCTACATACTCTGTTCCGGGTGAAGAAATGAGCCGCAAGTGGAAAAGGTGAAAAGGGAAGGGGAAATAAGGAGAATACAAAGAGTTGATGAATGTAAGGAATGGAAGCTGAATCTCAAAATAAAGAACAAGAAAAAACAAGCTACTTACGATAACACGATTGCTAGTCATCTGTTCTCGATGACGATTGCCTATACCACCGCCCTTGTTGAATATTTTAGCAGTTCTAGTATATTTGAGCATATTATATTTATATTTCGATGCACACTACCTCTTCGACCACTTATTTCCGTGATTATGACTGAGGAACAAACAGAAGATACTTATCGTAAATGAAATTTAAGCAAGAAGGAACTTTTTGCGATGTTAACTCCAAATGAGAAAATATGTATATATCAGTATGGATCATGACCTGCCTATTTTTACATTAAATGTTTTGAAAAGTTGTATTGCAAAGCATGGCATGGTTTTCGTCGAAGGAAATCGTTTCGTGGAAGGAAATAGTTTCAAATAGTGAAAGAGCAAAATATAACTCTGAAAGAATAATATAATTTAACATGAAAATATTAAAAAACTGAGTACATCGAAATATAATAGATATTTTACAAGGGAAGTAAAAATATAGGTAAATAAATATAAGTAAAAAAGTATAAGAAATCATTTATTTTTTCTAAAATATATTTTGTATGGCGCGTGCTATCATTTTGTTATCTCAAATTTATCTTCTATTTATATTTCTTTACATAATTTTCACAATATATTTATGAATTAGATGTATTTTCATAACCTACTACTAGCGTTCTACTAGCGAGTTTTCGCATGCTTAATGAGATATGTAGTATAGGAAGTGCATAAATATATATTTTTTATGTATCTTCAAACACGAACTAGAATATCGAGCATGTTATCATTTTCCTGTGGATTGTAAAATGATCAACCGTGGTTGATAAATTAACAAATTGTAAAAATTTGTCGATTTGTAGTACGAGTGCGGAGTGCGAGTAGTAACGATAGTGAACACACAATTGAATACCCAAACGGCAAACTCCTGAGCTTTATACTTATTTTTACGTGGGTCCAAACTTTATCGATTCGATATAGGCTCCGACCGCTCTGGGTTATTTAAAATATATGTCGGGTTAAGATGGGAATTTTGGGCGCGCGACAACTCTTCGCGTGGACTAGCCAATGTATGTCTCATTGTATCGGCACCTCCGAGGTAACCTCACACGTGGCTAGGCCCGCTCTCGAGGCCGCATGCCGCCACAATCACACTTCTCGGAAAACCCATACAACCACTCGTCAGACCTCCGTTAGGCAAAACGTTTATCTCGTGACCGTGGCTACGTTCGGCGACCAATTGTCACCTCGAAGCCAATCTCGCTATCACTAATTTTAAACAATTACAGCTATAATAAAATCTAGGCTAAAGTACTAGAGGATGTTCCGAAAATTTCCAAGGAAAGGCTTCGGCTTTCCTTTCATCTCCGACATATAGGTAGAGAAATAGGAAAGGATAGGGGAAGACGTTTGGATATAGTGGATTTGAAGTACAATTTCATTCGCAAAATATAGCGAACCAAGAAAGAACCGTGGAAAGATTTGGACATTTGTGCGCTTCATGTGACGCTGGAGAGAAGAAAAGAAAAAAGAAACGAGAGGGAAGAGACCAAAAGAATGAAAAATAAAACCTTTCTTCACAAAAGACAGAAAAGATTCACTATGCATATTATTCGCTTCGCCTTATCGTTATCCACGTACGCACGCACGCACGCACGCGCATTCACGGTTTCACCTTATACACTTGTTGTGTACTATCGTATCATTTTACCGACCAGTAGCGGTTGAAAATCCTATGTACTGTCTACCTCTCACTCGGTCGCAGATACATCGTTGAAGCCAGTTTAGACTCTAGCTCTGTTTAGACTCTAGGATATCGCGCGGGAATATACGCGCTTTTTCTCATACCTATAGAAATGTTAACTCAAATTTGGCGAAATTACTTATAATATTTATATTGATATTTATTTGATCTATTAGAATCGTTTTTAGATTAATATTTATATAATATTCCATAATCCATACAATGATTTTCTTCAAGCAAATAATAATTTAATATTTTTTTAAAAGTGTGATATCGTCCAAAACAATCGCTTCTGTGTAATGGAACATTGCAAAATTTACAGACAAAACATATTCTACTTCTTTTCTTTTTTAATTGTGCAAATTCTACATTGGTGTTTTGGGGCTTTTTTACTCCGACGACTAGACACTATGTTTATAAGTTTATGTTTTCCGTAATTTGATAGTCTTTGTGGGTGATCTAGTCTGGATGATCTGCTTGTCAGCTCATAAGTGTTTGCTGTACTAGATATTTCTTCGTCGTTTTCCTTTGATCCACAATCTTCTATCCACGAAATTATCACTTTTTGCAGGAAATTTTTTATATGTATTCTTATTCTATGGCCCATAATCATTCCCGTTGGGGCCCCGGGAGCATCTCCTTTCGTCCCCTCGTAGTGGTGATCCCCACCGTTTGCCCTTCACCGTCGTTACTTCTGAGGTGATGGGCGTAATAGGTATTGAAGGAACACTCGAATATGTTTAACAATAAATATTTATTAACAAAATATATTCGGTGAGTATACTTGACGTAAAACTCGCGGTTATTAATTTCGGTTCGTGGTTCGCGGTTCGCGGTTCGCGGTTCGCGGTTCGCGATTACAAGTTCGAACTCGGGTAGATTCGGGTAGATACGATTCGATATGCGCTACGAGTTCGGACGATGATTGCCTGAGATGTCGAGCAACTCGGATCAGTGATTGCTGCCAACTATCAACTATCAATTCGGACAGGCGTCTCGCGACTGACTTTCCGTCACGATGATGCTGGATAGGAAAAACTATGATGGGGTGTGTCTAAGGATACGAGATCATCGGATTCGTTTAGGAAAGCGTTGGTTCGGAAAGTGAGGGAAGTGGACGTCGTTGTTAATTGGCTAAATTTTGAGTTGGTGGTTGGAAAAGGATACTAACCATCCTTGAGAGAAAGATGCTAGTAGGAAGCGTCGTACGTGAGAAAAGCAGATTTCCCGTATCTTCCCGTAGTAGGTGGTAGATTTAGGGACTATTGGGATAAAGACTGTTTTTCCGTTTGAAGGACCTTAATTAACAAAATCCTAAGATTTGTAGCGGGCCCTTAGGTTAACTGAAAATATTCTGTAATAATGTATAGGCATCTGACAATCATCTTGTCCGAAGGATAGGGTCTTTGTGTAACGAGCCATGGGACAGAAACCGTTGGAAAGTTTGCTGTCGCGTGTCGCTACACTTCCTTCTGTTACTGCCCTCTTAGTACATTCCTTGGTTAGCCGTTCCACCGTCTCCTGGAGACGACTGACCTCACTCTACAGAAAGCGCACCCTTCTCCGCAGGTATGCGCTGTCCGCGTGTTCATGTCCCTGAATCGGTTAGCTGTCCTTCTCGGTCCCTTCTCTTTCCTCCGATTCCGTCTTTATATCCTCTTTCCGCACGTCGTCGTCGCCAACGGCACTGTCGCGGATGCAGAGACGACAGAGATCGGCGATTGTTGAGGCGACGGCGGAGGTGGTGACCACGTGCGCCGTTGGAGTTCAGCGTTAGACGCTCTCGCCCTCCGTGAGGCCAACCATGACCGGGTAATTTTCCGGTATGATCGCTTGCCGAGCGCGTTCACAACGGTCGTAGAGGAAGGACACGATGACATTTCGTCGTCGAATCTCACCCTGCCGCCGCCACCGTACCGCGAAAGCAGCCCATCCGACGAAGATCCCGGGCCGCTGATAGTTACATCCGGACCCTCTGACCTTCCCCGAGACTCCTCTGGTTGCACGTCCTCTTCACCAGACGCATGAACACGCCCGGGGGCCTGATGGTCCACCCCCGGACGGCCACGATTGCTCGATGGCGACGCAGCGGGGCTCGCTTTACAACCCGCGGCTGCACCGGTACTGAGGTATCTTTTCCCTGCGCCGTAAACGTTACTGCCTTTCTTGTCTGCCATATCCATCCTCTGCAAAATTCTCTGCACCGGATCTGCAAACTGGCGGGTGCCAAAGGCACCGACGAGCCACTTTCCCAGGGCATAGTCCTACGCCCTGAAAACCCATACCCGCCTCGTGTTCCCCGAAAGTGTGGATCGCTTCACGATTTTGCGTGTCATACTTGCGCAGGGGTCATGCTAATCTTCTATGTATCGTTCCAATTTTAGTATATGTAATGCCGAAGCAGGTACTCCCCAATTTCTACCTGATGGAACAATAACCATAAGGAATGTCTCGATTTGAAGGTGTTTTAGGCCACTTAACGGCTTTAGCGGTAAATCCAGAAGCCTCGTTTTATGACCGTTCCTTAGGATTATTGTGACCCGTATAATTATATGTCGGAGATGAAAGGAAAACCGGAGCCTTCCCTTTGCAACTTTTGGGAAAGTTTTCTAATGCTTTAGCCTAGATTTTATCATAGCTGTAATTAAGCATAAAGTGGGTTCGAGGTGACAACTGGTCGCCGAACATAGCCACGGTCACGGGATAAACGTTTTGCCTGACGAAGGTGTGGATCGGTTATATTGTTCTCCCTAGAAATCACATAGAATTGTACTTTGGAGATGTCGATATAATGGGACACACGTTGTATTAGGAATTAAACTCCAGACAGAAACTGCCTAGCAACGGCGTTTGGATCTTTCTCGATGCTTCCAAAGAGTATACAACAAACTTTTGACAGAAACTGCCTAGCAAAGGCGATTGGAACCTTTCGATGCCTCCAGCGAGCATATAACAAACAAATGCAGTCGTATAGCGAAAAAGATTTTCATCAGATATTCATTCGTGTGATCGCCTTGGAAAGTGATACATCGAGCGATTTACCGAGTGCCTCAGCAACCGTATTTTTTTTTTGTGTTTAAATTATTCTACGCATAGTAAAGAGTTATCCCGTTGACCGTGGATTCGTTTGAACCCAGGAACATTGTTAGTAGCGTTAATTAAATTCATTATTCGTAAAATCTGTTAATCGTTAATCTCATTATTCGTGAAATTTATTATTCGTAAGACATATTATTTGTTCCCCTTATTATTCGTTAAACTTATTATTCTTTAATCTAATCATTAGTTAAACTTATCGTTTGTTAATCTTATCATTCATTAAACTCATTATTCATAATATTTTGTAAAATCTTGTATATTCACGTAAATATAATCTCTGTTTCGTAAAACAATGGCTAATTCAAACGAAGAATCGTTACGCGCCTTAAATTCTAATGATAACTCGACATATATATGCACAGTTGATGGACACCTCGACCGTAGAGAGTCACCGGACGTAACATATTCCATACTTCTAACAAAATATGGTGGTTTCCATAAAATGCATGTTAACATCTTGAAAGTTTTATTGTTTGGAGTGATGGAGTTAGACCTTTATATTTTTTAGTTGTTTCACATACTCACAATTTGTTTTTCAGAAGTGTTTTATCCATATCGATATTGTTATAGTAGTTATTGTGATAAATATGTTGCCATATGTTCTTGTAAGGTTCAGTAATCCTTAGAACAGTGTCTTCTAATTTTCTTCTTTCAACAGTATACACGTAAAAGTTGCATACGTAAGAGCATCCTGTAAGAGCTTCACATAGCACTCTTACAAGTATTCCATATTTTGGAATTTTTAATCGAAATAAATTTTAATCGAAAGTCTGCTCCTCTAGAGAATCATACACTCATCCAACTACAATTGTTGTTAAGCTGAGGTTTCGTTTTCTTGGTTGTCTTGTGTTACGTTTTGTTTGGCTCGTTTTGGTTGTGTTGCCGTTAATTTTTGAACTAAGATTAAATTGTAGTGTTGTCTGTTATTTAATGCGATTGACAATTAAACTCCACGTTTCGGCTAACCTGTTACGCGCAAGAGTACTGGCACGGGAGAGGATCAAAGTTGGTGAAAATAAATGTTCGCTTAATCCTATTATATTATTAGACAAATATTCTTCACAAAAAAATGTTTATTCATATTTTAATTGGATATTGGCAGAATTCTCGTTGAAATTTCAAATACTCGAAGTTACTCGAATCGTTCGCAATACGTTTTCACTCTTATTAATTACAAGATTTTAATTTGATAGATTTGCAATAATTTACAAATTGACAAATGCAAACACGTCGATTAACAAGACTAACAAGAACTGGGGAACTGAGGAACTCTGAACTAAGGAATTACCTCTCTCTCTTCTATGTTGCTACGCTTATTTATATGTCGGAGATGAAAGAACACCGGAGCCTTTGGAATTTTGGATAATCCCGCAACATTGTAACCTAGAGTCTACTATAGCTGTAATTGAACAATTGTAGTTATTCAATCCGATTGTAATTGTTCGAGAGTTGTGATAATGAGCTTGGGCTCGAGGCGACAGTCAGTCGCCGAACGTAGCCGCTGTCACGGGATGAACGCTTTGTCTAACAAAGGCATGGAATAATTCTATAGCTCTCCTTAAAAAGGAAATAGTTGTAACACTCGACAGTAAACATTCCAACGGTCTCTGTCCCGTAGTTCGCCACACGCAGACCCTATTCTTCGAGTAAGATGATTGCCAGATGTCGATGCGTCTCCGCAGTACATGTTCAGCTAGCTCGAGGGCTCGTTATAAATCTTAAGATTTAGTCAACTAAAGTCCTTCAAACAGACAAACAGTCTTTGTCCCAACTACGGGAAAATAGGGGAGACCTATTTTTCAACGAGCGGCGTCACCCACTAGCAACTTTCCCTCGAGGGCGGCTAGCATCTTTTTCTAACCACCGATATGGAGATTGATCAATTAGCAGCAACGCCAATTTCCCTTACTTTCTGAACGAAGGCTTTTCTCGACGAATCCGATGATCTCGTGTCCTTAGACACACCCCATTATAGTTTGCCTCTGTGGCATCATCGGGACAGGAAAGGCATTCTCGCTCGCGATCTCATCGATGAAAGGAGTAACCCTTTACGACGACTGAATATTACGCGTCCGACTTAGATTTTGTGAGTACGTTCATCTATCATCCCGTCGACCGCGGATTCGTTATTGAACCTAGGATCATTGTCATTAGTTTCTCGAGTACCTACCTACCACGGTTACTTGTCCGGTTCTATAATAATCGTATTTCCACTAGTCAATGTCTTCTCTATTGCATAACGACAACGTGTAACCCAAACGAAGATTCGTTTCACGCCCCTAACCCTAATTCTAATGTAAACCCGACATATATTTAGGTCTACCGTGGAGGGGTCATCATGTGACGGGTTATTCCATGGGGGTTGTGAGGCTCGAATTTGGTTTCTATACAAATTGTTAAAATTTAATTACATTTCAAATTGGAACGCTCACTCGCGCTATTGGTGGTTTCAGTCTACGTTACACGCGGAATGTGACACTTGTTTACGCTGTGTCTTAATTTCTAATATTCCCTTTTGATGCTACTTGGGAAAACGCGGGTGCTGCTTATCTTCTGCTGAAGTTTCGTCTTCTTGATTATCCTGTTTACGCCGCTTATTGCATAACCTGAGGCGTCTGTCGTAAGATTAAAGTGTTTGGAAAAATCCGGATATTGCAGAATAGGTTTTGTCATTAGCGCTGTTTTTAAATTGTTGAATGCATTTTCTTGATTCTCCGACCATTTAAAGGGGATGTCTTTGTTCAATAGTTGTGTTAATGGTTTTGCAATTTTGGAGAAATTAAGTATAAATCATCTGTAGTATCCCGCTAGTCCCAAAAACTGTTTGATATTTTTCGCTTTCCTTGGTCATGGAAATTTCGATACGGCTTCGATCTTCTGTGGAGCGGGTTTTACACCATCTTTACTGATTATGTGTCCCAAATAACTTTGTGTCGTAGGAACTCGCATTTATCGGGTTGCAATCGCAATTTGGCTGCATTTAGTATTTCCATTAACTCGTTAAATTTAATTTCGTGCTCGCGAGGAGATCTTGAATAAATCACTATGTCATCCAGATAGACGAATAGTTCTACTCCGTGCAATCCTGATAACGCTGAGTTCATCAAGCGTTGAAATGTTGCTGGAGCATTTTGAAATCCAAGGGCCATTCTTTTGAATTGGAAGTGTCCGTATGGTGTTGAGAATGCAGTCTCGTGGGCATCCTACTGTGTCATTCGAATCTGGCCGAAGCCTGATGCCAAATCGAACGTGGAAAAATATTTTGCACTTCATAATTGATCCAATATCTCTGTAGTGTTGGGGAGCGGATAAGCATCGCCGAACATTTTATCATTATGCTTTCGAAAATCAATAACTAGACTGCAATGTTTGTTTCCTTGCGAGTTTGGTTTCTTTGGCACAATCCATAGCGGAGAATTGTATGGAGATATCGATGGTTCTACGACATCAGTATCCAATAATTCTTGAATTTGACGATTTATCTCTTCTTGATGTACAGGTGGATAACGGTACTGTTTAATATTGATCGGTATATCGTCCGTTGTGATTATTCGATGCTCTAGAATTTCGGTTCCTTCCAACGTATCTCCTGGGGTTTGAAATCTACCTTGATTCCTCCGAATTAATTCTTCGACGATTTTTCTTTCCTCCTTGTTCAAGTGTTCAAGTCGTAATAATTCGATTATTTTGTCGAACCTATTTTCTTTTGATTTTGAAATTGCTTTGCAAGTCGTGCTAGGCGGCGAGCCGAGGTTCTCCAATTCTTTAATTAGCATTGTAGGTCTGATAAATTCGTAATCTTTCGATGTGGTATTTATTATTCTTGTATATCCTCGTCCCTTATGGTTCTTCGCACCTACATTACCAAAATAGACCCCCTTGATTGGTTCGATTTTGGGAATAAATCCCTCTTTCATCTCCGGATTTGTAATGTTAATCGAACATGGCACCGAACTTCGTTTCAGCACGATTATCTTTTTTTTTGTATCGAAGAGGATATAAATATTTCCCCACTTGATATGTTTTCACTCGTAATCCAAACGAGCCTTGCATCCTGGGAAAAATTCGGATCGCAAGATTCCATCTTGATCGATCAGCAATGAGTCAACTACGTGAAAAATAACTTTTTTTTTATATATATTTTACGTGAAGGAAATCGGTACGGACGCCAGGCCGCTTCTGATAACCGTCCCGGCTGCGATCGAGAGAGGCCCGGGAACCGCTGTGAGCGTCGCAACGGGGCCTCCCCCCGCTGATGGGACGGTGTGTGGCCATTGCCACATCGCGCCTCGTCGCCGGAGCCGCCGTGCCAGGCAGCCCGGTTTCCCTACCGGACTGCTTGGCGGCCCCGAGGCGCTGTGCCGCCAAGCGCCCAAGCCCGAACCCCATGGTGGGCGCGGCGCGCCCGGCCCACTTCGCCAACGCCACACGGAATCCCAGGCGATCACTCATCCAAGTACTATCCCTGCACGCCGCTGCTTAACTTTCGTGATCTAACGGGAACGAGTGCACTCAGCGCAGCCAGGGCGTTGGCTACTTTCACTTGAACTGGAATGCATTTAACTATGTGTACTGCTTCTCCTGCGACCAAAGGCATGTGTCCTGGAGTTTTGGTTATTGCATACGCAAATTCACCAGGTAATATAGTTGCTAGACTTAATGCATTCTCTATTATTTTCTTTTCCGAGATGCATCTTAGTGTCAATATATCCTGATAGAGTGCCGTTATTTGCCTTCTGACAGTTTCTCTACGTAAATGAATTTTGAGTTAACGTATGCGAATATATCCAAATTTTCGACTGCTGTTTTACGTTTGCGTATAAATGTATTTCCTTTAGTCGTTTCTAGGAGAAAGAGCTTGGGGTGTTCTATGGATAACAGGGTGTATCCGCACAAAGGCTGTTCTCCAGCCTTGGTTAGCATAAAGGTTATTTCTTGAGTCGTAAAGGCAAAACCCGGTAGCGTCGGGTTGCTATTGGTTTTTATTTCTTGAATTTTTGTGGCGATTCCTTCGTACAAGACGTCATATTGGTCGAACTTACATAGGAATAGTGGATGTGGCTGCCAATAGGTGTATCCATCTTCTGAATCCAAACAAGTTCCTTTATTAATAGCGCATTCATTAAACTATTCATTAGACTTATTCATTAGACTAGCACTATTCATTAAACTTATTTAACGAATAGTAAGTTTAATGAATAGTATGATTTACGAATAATAAGTTTAATGAATGCTATGTTTTTGTGTTTAAACGAATCCACGGTCAACGGAATAACTCTTTACTAAGCGTAGACTAATCTTAGACGCAAAAATACGATTGTTGAAAATGCTCGATGTGTTACTCTCCAAGACAATCGCACGAATGCCAGTCTCGTGGAGATTTTTCTCGCTGTACGATTGCATTTGCTTTCTATACTCGTTTGGAAGCATCGAGAAAGTTCCAAACGCCGTTGCTAGGCAGTTTCTGCCTGAAGTTTGATACATACTCGTTGGAAACATCGAGAAAGTTCCAAACACCGTTGCTAGGCAGTTTCTACCTCGAGTTTGATTATTAATACAATGTATGTCCCATTGTATCGGCACCTCCGAGGCAACATCACACCTGGCTAGGCCCGCTCCCGAGGTCGCATGCCGCCACTACCACATTTCTCGGAAAACCCATACAACCACTCCAGACCTCCGTTAGGCAAAACGTCCATTCCGTGACCGTGGCTACGTTCGGCGACCAATTGTCACCTCGAACCCAATCTCGCTATCACAAATCTTAAACAATTACAGCTAGGATAAAATCTAGGCTAGAGTAGAGGATGTTCCCAAAATTTCCAAGAAAAGGCTTCGGCTTTCCTTTTATCTTCGATATATATAAAAAAAGATAGGCGAATGAACAATACTTTATTCAAAAGGCGAAGTTACACTTCAATAGCAAAATATAGACTGACTTACTTACTAAAGAACTGGGATCTTTGCCTCCTCACTATGATTCATATATCTCACGGGTGGGAGTTCGGTTACTGTCTATTCTCACCGCTATCGCATGACCAGGTGTTGTATGCATATCCTGAGGTCGGCGGATTCCTGGCTTCTGGGCGACGTTACAAACTGATCGATCCCCTGATTTCTGTTACGATAATAGGGGTGGTTCAATTGAGTTTACACTAAATTAACAGATATAAATTAATGTTTATTTCAACAACTTCGTAAAGAGATAGTTACGCTGGTGCGTATGTACAAGTTAAGTAAGCGATTGATTTAAGGGTAGAAACCCGATAAAGGTATGTTGACTATTCTAACGATGAAAAATAAGTAAAGTTCTGTGACGATGCTCTGTCGGAGGAAAGCTAGTGATAGGTGTGTCTAACCATCGGATTTGTTGATGATAATGTTGGTTAGGAGAGCGAGGACAGTAGACATTATTTCTGATTGAAATTGAACTTCGTATAAGTTGATGGAAATTTTATTGTATAAATCCAACAGAGTGTCGGTTCAAAGTGTTACAACAGAATAATGTGTTGAGCGCTAATTTAGGAGGGTTTTTATATGGAGGTTTTAGTCCCTTTGGAGGGGCTGTTTTGTTATTATTTCGATAGCTATGGCATGCAGGATGTTTCGTCTACTTTATTACTGTTTCTGAGCGGGTGGCCTTTCTTGAGCGTGTGACACTTCCACCGGCATGTCGGTTGACGTCCACGGTTCGGCTAGCGAAAAAAGGAATAAATCGTAAAACTAAAGGATCGTTCAAAATTGACACTTTATACGTTCGTTCAAGTTTGTATGACGAGATTGCGATATTAATTACACTATGTTACGTAGATATTAGTTTATATTCATTATTGACTGAAACTGTAGTAAGACTGACTAAACTTCGATTTTGATGTTTTTTGCGTATGTCGTGCAAATCTATATTTTAAAAAATCTTTTCCTATCCATACAAGGACTGAACTTGCTTAATTTCCGAGATATTCGCGAAAAACTGCCGGTATCGCTTGAATGAATTCTGCCTATAGTTGTGCGTCCGTGCAACCTATGCGTAGGTTGCTACCGGATACAGTATTTTGTTCATAGTATATGTAGGTATGATAGGGGGAGATTGAAAGATTACGGGAGATTAAAAGATTACGGGAGATTGAAAGATTACGGGAGATTGAAAGATTACGGGAGATTGAAATATTATTTAACTGCCAGGTAAAGAGAGACGTCCGCTTGAACTCGCTGACTAAGCCCTCTTGTCTTCATGTAGGCATTCTCTGCAAACACACACATACATTCCTTTATGCAAAAACTGCCTAGGTCGAGTTCACCGTCAAGCCACAAAAAACGCGTGTGCTCGGCAGAAACAGAATAAGCCGATGAACCACCAATCAACGAAATAAACTTGGTCATTACAATAGACAATATAGAAGAAATTTATGTCGATTTTTCCCTAACAATAAATAATGTCAATGTTTGCGTACATTTATTGTACAATTACATTATTTATATAAATGTTCTTATGCTGTACAATTACATATATGTCGAGTCAAAGTCCGAATCTGGGGTTCTCTTGGCGGAGGCTTGGGACAGGTAAGGATTCCTCACTGAAACTATCCATTTTTTTACACTGAAGTTATTTTTATTGACACACACAAAAATGTTACCAGTTGACACAGCTCACAATGATCACACACTCGCGACATCTGTGACGTCGTTCGTGGAAAAATAGGTCTCCCCTGTCTTCCTGTAACTGGGACAAAGACTGTTTATCTGTTGAAGGATTTTAGGTAACTAGATATTAGTGTTTATAACGGTCCTCGGGCTAGCCGATCACGTACTGCGGAGACGCGTCGGCATCTGGTAAACATCCTGCCCGGAGAATAGGATCTGCGTGTGGCGAGCTACGGGACAGAAACCGTTGGAATGTTTACTGCCACGTGCCGCTACAAATCTTTCTTTTAAGGAGAGCTATAGGGTTACTCAATGCCTTTGTTAGACAAAGTGTTCATCCCTTGACCGCGGCTACGTTCGGCGACTAATTGTCGCCTTGAGCCCAAGCTCATTATCACAAATCTCGAACAATTAAAATCGGACTGGGTGACTACAATTGTTTAATTACAGCTATGGTAGATTCTAGATTACGGTGTTAAGGAATTTTTCCGAAATATCAAGGGAAGGCTCCGATGACCTTTCATCTCCGACATATACTTTAGCCTGCCACGTGATTCTAACAACCTCGATTGAATTTATGTGCAAGTGCAAGTGCATTTTACGCAGTTTATCAATAGTTAGCGACTATCTCCACTCGAATAACTCTACCAGTGCTATACAACTCTCAGGGTGCATGCCGTGATCGCCCACTCCTTATAATAATATCAAACAATCCCATTATTTACATCTACAAATTTAAAGCCGTCGCAACAGAATACCCATCCACTAGGTAAACAAAACAAAATAATACACCCGCCAAGCACGAACGCTCTGTAGATTGTTATCATCTGTTCCATTCGTGCTTTATAGACTAAACACTCATTCGTTAGATATTTAATTACTAAATTCAAATTATAAACTGAATTTCAGCCACTGTCTAATAAATACTGCTCGCAAACCATCTATCATTTCTTAAATCAAATATAAGAATTGTTCATTTTATAAATTATGTTGTGTGTCTAAACACAGCCCACTCAAACGTTGTATCGACCGCGTGACATTGATTGTCAACAAGTCCTATAAACTAAGATCTTTCAAATTTCTTTTGTTTTTGATAGACACAACCGCTAGCCGATGAGTTATTCCGGTATATTTGGCTTGTTCTTTGTTATTATACAATTACTGCCATTTTTTACGACTGACCTCCTTTCTCGTAGTGACACGACACTATGCTATATTTAATCAAAACTCATAATTGTAGCGATAAAATACTTCCTATCAATACAATATTATTTAATACAATAATATAAAATTTAAATATCCTGGTTTAGGGCTGTTAAAGGATATAGGTTTGGGTTTATTAATTAATCGATTCACGCAGATTCGATTTTCTCCAATATATTTGATCGCCTCGTACAACACGTCTTAACACACAGAATACACTCGGCCAATTAACACGTGGTCGACTTCTAAGACAAAAGAGCGTCGTTAGAAGTCGTACCAACTTAGCTTGTAGTAACTAGCGATCATGCCAACCTAACATTTTTCAACACTCCCCTTTGATCGTAGTTCCTACAAGCCCCATAGCTTTGGTGAAATACCGAGTCTTAACCCTATTTAAGCCTTTGGTAAGGATGTCAGCGTCATTCTCAGGACTAGGTATATACGTATAATCTAATATCCCCTTCGACACGCAGTTCTTAACATAAAAGTAACGCACTTGGACGTGCTTAGAACTTTCGGCAACTACTTCATCCTTTGACCATGAAATAGCTCCGATATTATCACAGAAGATCTTGCAAGGGCGAGGGCAATATGACAATTGGCCCAACTCCCTTAACAGTAAGGAAATCCACACTGTTTCCCTTGCTGCTTCCTGCATCGTCACGAACTCCGCTTCGCACGTCGATTGAGCTATAATCGGTTGTCTTTTAGACAACCAGGATATTGCACCACCAGCGAGTATGAAGACATACCCGCTCCTGGATTTCCTATCTACCGTACAGCCCGCAAAATCCGAATCGCAAAACGCCTTCAAAGGTTGTCCCGTTCTTTGGTACACTAGTTTTAAGTCTTTGGTTTTCAACCGGTACTTGAATATCCTCTTCACTGCCTTCCAATCGGATACAGTTGGATTTGCACACCTTTGACTTAGTTTTCCTATTGCACACGCGACATTAGGGCAACTTACAGTGGCGACATACATTATATGCACCACAGCTTGTTCGTATAATTTATTGTCGAATAATTTATTTAGCTAGCGGTGTCGACACTCCAACCTCATGAGTAATGTCAAATAGATCCAGCATTTGACCTATCTGTATGGATTGATCAAATATCACAGTGGTGCTGTTTGGCATGCTCAGGCGGATGGATAGAAATTGAGTGTCTACACCTAGCATTCTTACGTCTAATTTGTCCTTAATCCTAGTTTTGAATATTTCAATCCACTCCTTCGTCCCAAACACAAGAATGTCGTCCACATACACAGCTACAATCAAATTTTTGGACGCATTCACATACACACATGGATCGCGCACACATGGGTTCAGACTCATACCCTTTAAAATACTATTGATGTGCCTAAACCACATTCTCCCTGCTTGTTTCAGTCCATACAGGCTCTTTTTAAGTTTACACACAAATTGAGTTCTGTCCTTCCCTGGCTTGGGAAATTCTGGTTGCTCCATGTATATATCCTCATCCAGAGAACTGTTGAGATACGCATATTTCACATCGATGTGCTCGTAAACCCACCCATTCTCCGCAGATAGAGCAAGCAGAATTCTTAGAGTTCTGCGTTTCACTATTGGACTGAAGGTTTCTGAGTAATCTACTCCAGGTCTCTGCCAGAATTCCCGAGCTACCAGTCTAGCCTTATACCTATCAGGGTCTCTCTTTATCACAAGCACCCACTTACAGTCTATAACGTTTTTATTTAAGTGTCTTTGCACAATGTCCCACACATCTTTTCTTTTTAGATTGTCTAATTCTTTCCTTATTGCGTCAGACCGCTTTTGAGCATCTGGCCCCCTCAGGGCTTCGTACACATTCACAGGTACACACATGTTTTGAGTTTTACAAACGGTCGCAGTATGAGCACAATTATCACATGTTTTCGGTTTGTGCCGTCTTGCCGACCTCCTGGGCACAATCGGTACACTCACAGCCTCCACTGGATTATTCTCACTCGTTAAATTATCCATAAAGTAGTCAGTCTCCCCTTCGTCGTTTTCGCCATCACTCTGTGTTTCGACGTCAGTCTGGCCAACTCCCCTTCCAAGTTCAAAGGCTTCTACATCCCATATCCATTCTGAGGACCTACTTTTTATATTGCTCATCTCCACTTTAGCGTTCTTGTAGGGGAACGTGTTCTCCTCGAACCTGACATGACAGGATATTATCACCTTTTGGATCTTCGGTAGGTAAATTCTATAACCTTTGACCTGTCTGTCATATCCCACAAATATCCCCTCATCCGCTCTGCTCTCGAATTTTCCTCCGCTTGGACTCTTCAGATACCAGACTCTGCATCCAAACACACTCAGTCTGTTAATCTCCACTTGGAGGTCACATCCCTTACCCTTCCATAATTCCAGTGGGATCTTGTCTCCGATAGCAGTGAATGGAAATAGGTTCCTTATGTGACATGCCGTGTTCACAGCCTCCCCCCACAGATAGTCAGGGAGTCCTGATTGGATGAGTAAACATCTAGACATTTCGACCTATTTGCTCGTTCGGAAACCCCATTTTGTTCAGGGTTTCTAGGAACGGTCTTTCTGTGTAAGATGCCTTTCTCCTTCAGATATTTCTCAAAGTTTTCCCCCGTGTACTCACCCCCGTTATCAGTTTGGAGGGCACTTATTTTGGATTGGTGCAAAGCCTCCACTTCCACCTGGTACTCCTTGAAACATTTGAGTACTTCATTCTTCCTACTGATGATTCTGACGTGCATGAAACGAGAAAAGTCATCAATAAAGGTCTCAAAATAATTACCTCCGCCCAGCCACTTGCATTGAGTTCTGCCACTAATATCGCTGTGAACAATCTCTAAAGGGCGTTGACACATGTGGTGAGCTGTTCTCGGAAATGGTACTTTGGTCATCTTTCCTTTCACGCAGACTCTGCATGGTTCCTCATGTTTCCTCGAGTCCTCTTTCACACTACTTACAGGGATTTTCCTCAGCGCATTCCCATGTAGATGACCTAATCTCTCATGCCATGATACGATACTTTTGTATGCCTTGGCTTCAATGACCTTAATGTCGTCGTCATCCTTCCCAGGTCTTTCCTGATCATTCTCCACGGAAACGTTTGCTACATGCCTTTCAGACGGTATTGTCTCTAGGTAGTACACATTGTCTCCTGCCTTTGAATTGAATATTACATCCCCATCATCATGTGTACCGATGGCCTCATCCCTCGTACATACTGCCAATTGCCTGATTGAGACTAGATTCACATTTAATTCAGGTACCCACAGGACGTTCGACAAGTATAGGTTCCACCCGCCACAGGCCTTAGTCATCTTCGCGACGATCGTTCCTTTTCCCTTGACTTTCAGGTACCCCTTACCAATCCTGATCTGTCCAGTTGCAGGCACGAAATCCACGAACCGATGCCTGTCCGGAGTCATGTGATTTGAGGCCCCCGAGTCAAGGTACCTGATCCTATCCCTTTCCATGTGGCTGATAGATGATAGAGTTAGCGTGGAGATAAGTCCCTTGGACTTCGGTTTGTCTTCTGATTCTCTCTCCCTTTTGTCTCCTTGGTTTTGGTCCTCCTTATCTCCCTTTCCCTCTTGGCAGTGGTACGACATATGGCCTCATTTTCCACATTTGTAGCACTTCTTATCCTTTTGGTCTTTGCGCTTTGGTTTCGCGCCATCTTTGCTTTGTTAAGGCTTGGGCCTCCATTGTTTCCAGGTCGCCATTGCGTTGTTCTTCTCGGATGAATCCATGGCCGCTTCGATCTGTTTTTCTTCAAGTAGAAGATCGGACTTCACGATCCTCACGGTTAGACTCTTATCGATTCTTATTGTTCTAATATACATTGCATAATTTGGATCCGCCACGAGGCCGGCCAAAACGAAACATGCCATCATATGGTCTTCCATTTTTAATCCTACGTTGGAGAGCTTGTCGCATAGGTCGTATATCCTCCCGCAGTATGTGGAGATATCCATGTTGGGGGTCTTCTCTATAGTTCCCAGTTCCCGTATGCATAAAACAGTGTCCATCGACGTAGACCTCCCGTGGACGTCCTCTAGCACCTTCCAGGAATCCCTTGCTGTTTTCAAAGTCCTAATTTCCCCAAGATATTCGGTGCGAATATGCCGGGAAGGTACGCACGTGCCATGTTGTCCATCCTCATGCACTCTGGGTTCAACCTTTCTGCTGCCGTAAATCCTGGCTCTATTGCTTTCCAGCAACCCAGGAAAATTAACGAGGCTTCCGTCATTGTCTTCCAATATTCGTAATTCCCCTTTCTTAGGGCCGGCTTCATATCGCTGTCCACATCACCTATTCTCTCCTGGTCAACCATGGCGTGGTCTCTTCTTGGATTATCTCAGAAAACACAAAAACTCAAATGTAATGCCTTTTATTACCGCAGTTTACTGCCCTGGGCCCATAACCTGTTAAAGGATATAGGTTTTGGTTTATTAATTAATCGATTCACGCAGATTCGACTTTCTCCAATATATTTTGTAATAATATATCGCCTCGTAAGACACGTCTTAACACACAGAATACACTCGGTCAATTAACACGTGGTCGACTTCTAAGACAAAAGAGCGTCGTTAGAAGTCGTACCAACTTAGCTTGTAGTAACTAGCGATCATGCCAACCTAACATTTCTCTACAAGGACGACATATCCAGTGAATTAACGGCGCCTGAACAATTGCATCTCCTTAAAATTAACGGGTAAATCTATAACATAAGTAACAAAATTATTATCTAATTTCAATCTAGTACCCAAAAACTGTTCAACATAAATTCACTATGCTCAAAGTGCATTCCCTTACAAATGATATCGATGTTTATGATATTTATTTGCTATATTATTGTTGATATTATTTGTTATAGGGCCAGACCACCGACCTCGGCCAGGCCTGATTCGCCTTCAACATGGCCACAACCAACATAATATTAACTACGATAAAAAACCAAAATTAATAATTTGACTCTAACTATCGCCGCTATAATATGACTGGCCTGTATACATATTAAATAATTTATAGTAAATAACTTGTTTATAAATACACCTTGTCATATTTATCTACACTATCCTTTATCTTACGACCTACACCCACCTTGACCTACACATTATCGTTATTCCTTTATATTGTTCACAAACCGTTATAGCGCAATATTTCCAAATTCTATCATGTTTAATTCGGAAATATTATAATGGAACTTTCGGGCAGCCGACTATATCAGCCCAACTGTCTCGGGGTTCAAAGTAATTTCCTGTGCTCCCAGGTTTTTTCTTGTAACGCGGCTTGGCAAGTAGATAGTTGTCACTGTACGATACTATATAAAATAAATTAGAACCTACTCTAATGTAGCTACAGCTACAAACTCACATCGAAATACTCGAGGAGCGGCCAAATAGATAGAAATAAACTGAAAATACGGGTAAATGCAACCTCACTATATTCACATTAAGGAAAGGTACCACATCTCTTATTATTCTCAACCACCACATCATACAGCAAATCAAAACAATTAGATAATCAGGTCTTTGCCCGGACCATCTACATCCAGACAAATTTGTTTGGAAACAACACATAAATAAAGAAATCGAGCAAATCAGACTCAAAAGGAAGAAAATGTACTGACTCACTGTAGACATTCTACCAGTGAACAATTACCAAAAAATAAACTATCGCTACATAAAACAAGTTTACTATGGATGTTCGTAAAAACCAGAAATTCGTTCGAAGAATAGAAAAGCACTGATCTGGTATATGGTCAGTTATGACCATAGAATAGGTGCTAATGGGTCGATGTAGATTAGCGGTGAATTCGCATATAGTACAGATATACACATTTATATTATACAGAGTGTTTTTTCAAATTATTCTTTCGGATAACCATTCCGATGAAAACAGTTCTTCTTGTACAAAAGCAACAAAGCTTTTTCGTAAGGTGAAAATGCGTCGTTCAAAAGACAATTTTTTTTCAAACGATGAAATTAAATGCAAATTTATCTTCATGCTTCATGGTGAATTTCACATTGTTAGATTTGTAACCAATCAGGCGAAAGAAAATGCTGATGCTCTGATTGTAAACACAGTCAATCGATTTTCTAATGAAAATAAATCCGTTATCATTGTCGAATAAGATATTAATTTGTTAATGTCATTATGACGATCGATCAGTTCGTCGAAAACGACAGGACCGAGGAAAAACTGAAGCAAGAAAGAGAAAAGGATAATCCGAACTTATTTAGTGATTAAGCTCAATTAAGCGGTTCAATGTAACAGAATCCTTTATTTTGTTCTTTATTTTTCAACATACTTCTAATTTCACAAATAAATTTGAAAGACGTACAAAATAATTATATTTAAAATAATATAAATTGATAGTCTCGTGATTATCGCATTCTCAATTTAGTTTTCGATATATTTATCCGCGAATCGACGAACTTTAGTGCAAATAAAATTATTATCATGTAACTACTGTGGGGGAAAGGGACCGCGCCATCGACAAGCTTGAGAAGTGTTTATCCAGCGAATACCACACGCATGTAAATACACCGTAAATAAGCCGCAATAATTACAAAAGATGAGGTTAGAAAGGAGTTAAGAGTGAAAAATTTGAGTGCACTCGTAGGTTACACGCGAAATGATTAGCATAAAATAATAATTGTTCTATTTCGAAAAATAATATCAATTATCAATTCGTTCAGTATTTGTATAATTAACTTGTTTTTATTTCAAGCAAGCTATTAAAAAGACTAACCCTAACGCAATACATTGATGACATTTACATTTAATTGGTTTACAATAGACATTTCTTACAACCTATGCAGTTATGCACGGGACATTGAGTTAGCCCAATTCTCGTTTATATATACTATAAACAGAAGATAAGAGATAGATTTGTGGTGGACTTGGGCAACCAATACTGACCCATACGCTGCCTCAGCACACAACTATAGGCTGACTACACTATAGTACTATCGACAGTTATTTGCGAATATCTCGGATACTAATATATTCAATATAATAATATATTCGGATAATATATTCAAAACCCATCGAAATCGAAGAGGAAGTAATTTTTTTCCACAAGTCCACTCATTATCATATGTTTATCTATGGTTTAATTCAGTACCTATATATATTCCTCTATACATATGTAAATAATAAATCTCTGAGATAGAAATACTCGTAGAGTTGCAAGCATTATAGATGTCCGACGTCCAATTAAAAAAAGTTTCACGCATCTCAATAAAAAATCAATAGATAACAACGTACTGCTCCCAATCTACATAGTCCAAGTATTCTCTCATAGCAATATTAGTAACTTACCAAAAATTAGCCGTCTGAATTACTTTAGGGTAAAATGGGGAAAAACCAGAAAAAATTACATGACGCAATGCCACAAATGCCAACTGTTATGTCATATCTCACAAAACTGTAACCTCAATTATCGGTGCGTAAAATATATTGAGTCGCATTGACCAGGCAAGTGCAAAATAAAAAAAGAAGACGCGGAAACAAAGACAAAATCAAACCTGCGACCCCTCCTATCCAACATAAGCTAAGTATTCGAAATAGTCATAAACAACCCCCTAGTTTCCTTCCGCACAAAAAACAACGTAATCCAACACAATCAAATCGGCTTCCGACACAAACATTCCACACTGTACGCAATAAATAAACTAACGTCAGACATCTGGTGGGCTCCCAATGCAAAGCAACGAGTAGCCGCCTGCCTTGAAAAAGCATTCGATATAGTAAAAATTTTCGGCCTTATATACAAAATATGTATTTCTTTGAGCAATACACGTTATAATTAAAATGAAAAAAGCACTCGTTTTCGTTTGATCACGAAAGTTAAGCAACGCTAGGCACGAATGGTACTTAGATGGTTCACCGTTTGGGAACTCCGTGTGGTATTGGTTTTTTCATTTTTACAATTTTTTTTTTTGCTTTCCTTAATAATCTATTTTTAATAATCTATAATATAAGCATCGAAAAAAAGAAATATTTTAGTACTACGCGACTATTGCCATACATTGTATCATTCTCATTTTTACATACATCTGTTTTTTTAATATTCTTTTTTTCTTGAATATTAAGAGCAAGTAACAAAACTACTTACTTCAGCCAACTCTCATACCACGTTGAGTGCACTCGTTCTCGTCCGATCTCACATCATCGTCATTAGCATCTCGAGTATCTAATTACTACGGCTACTTGTCAAATTCTGTAATAATCATATTTGCACTAGTAAATATCTTCTCTATTACATAACAACAATGATTAATCCAAATGAAGATTCATTACACTCACCTAACCCTAATCATAATGTGAACGCGACATATATATGCTCGAAATAATATATATATTAAATATAGATACAAGCATACAAATAAATTAAAATAAACGTTCCAGCAAGTGTTTTAAGGAGACTGTGATTTGCCAAAGTTGATCTATCTTCGAATAAAAGGAGTTAGCATGATTTAGCTCACGATTAAAGCAATATGTGTTGACCGGTGTAGAATAAATTGTTGGTTCTAAGACATCTTAAAGGGACATTAAGAGAAAATTGCTGGTTGACATTAGAAGAAGAAATAATACCGTCTACTATTTTATTTACAAATAAGATGTCAAACATTATTCTCTTAATTTTATATAAAATATAAAAAAAGGATTTATATGTTTATGATACCAAACATACTTTTGCATGAATATAACGAAAACTAAGACCGAGCATTCGTATCTATAAGAAAATGTTGTTCAGAATCATGATCTTACGATATATTTCAAGGGCATCGAAATCGATGAGCAAGTAGCTCTTCGACAGGTTCACCTGCTCTAATAATGACATTTCATTAAATTTTTAAGACGTCGTATTAAGAAAACGAAAATTTGTTATGCCTATGAAGCGGAGATACACGTTCGCATAACACCGAAGTTATCTTTTTCAAAAAGCACTTTTTAGTTATGACTGATCAGAGAATATTTTCAATCGGAGAAAGGTTCATGCAAATTGAGCATTGAGCATGAGTCTGTACCATTCAGATTTCTATATAACATAACAATACTAAAAAATATGAAAGCAGAAGAACCGATTAAACACCGTATGAATTTGGACATTATTTTAGAAAATGAAAATCATCGAAATGTAGATAGAAACGATATGCTTAATGAAATAAAAATATTTTGTAACATATACAGTAAAAATTTGTTGTATATAACAGCAATGCAATGTTCGAATATGATACATAAAATTAAGGATTTATTTTCCAATTTTATGTTCCTTTAAGAATATTACTAATTATTCCAATCGCTTCTGCAGGGCGTGCTTTCTCTAGATTAAAATTAATTAAAAATTATATACATACTACTATGTCTCAGGGAAGACTATCTAATTGATTATTTAATTTGAATAAGTTATGTGAAAATTGAAATTACGAAGATATAATTATTGATTTTGCACGAAACAAAGCGAGAATAATAAACTTTATGAAATAATTGTACCTCACTAAGTTTCAAAATAATAAACATTTCAGATACGGGTATTTTTGTTAATATGTACTCAATCATCGAGTCATTATTTTGTTATTATTATTACTAAAAACTTTATAATTAGAATAGGAATAAATTTTCGTCAAAGAAAGTTATGAGCTACAGAGGTACATGTCTTTTCTGTTTCTAATTTGTAATGCTATACATGTGTATAATAATATCATTTTGTCAGAGCGAGACTTTTAAATATAATGTATGTAAATATGTAATTTTAAAAATAAGATTTTGTTTACAAAAACTGTTTGTTATAGGACTAGAAACATTCTCGAGGACGTAAGGTTCTAAACAAACGTTCTCCTTTCTTATTGAATGTCAGAGATAGGGATACCTGACACGAAATATCAAGGTCTAATATCGACAGTCAATAAGGAATAACGAATAAAATTTTATCAGCTATTAGATTTTCATACCTTATTCATTTTTCTTCCTTTAGGAAAGACATTTCTTCTTCCGTTTTTATTCAAAATTATTATTTGCAATTGATTTTAGAGAAAAACTTTCCATTAGTCTATTTGCAATAAAAAGATCCTTCCCTTATGAATCTTATGAATCGATTTGCAACTGACAACTAAATTGTAATGAAAGAACATAATGAACGATAAATCCAAATTCGTAATCTAGAATATTGTATAATTGTTACGTGTTTTGAATGTAGGTACACACACATGTAATATATTTTGCATATGCACACATTTATATATTTTATTTTATATACATTTACATATTTTAACATACTATTTACACATAAAATTTCGCATTATAATAATCGTTATATATAGTAATCGATATTAAAATAATTATTAAATATTTGTTTAATTAATCCTAAAATTGAAGTATAATTATGAAAATGTTAACAAAATAATTACGTTTAGATTTCATAAGCATATCGCAAAGTGACCGATTTAACCAGCGATCGTACAGAGGTCCCACATGTAGTCCTGAAGTATAACCAATCAGCAAACAACGCTACCTCATCGTCGACATTATATCATGCTAGCGCATCATCATAGAGTTCAGTACTGTTTAATCTGTTGAGATAAATGTCATGTTGGTATGATCACTAGTTCCTACATGCGAAGTTGGTACGACTTCTAACGACGCCCTTTTGTTTTAGCTTCTGCCACGTGTTAATTATCTGAGAGTATCCGGTGTGTTCATATGGCTGTACATGGTGGTGAAATACAGAATATAAAAACTGAATCTGTGTGAATCAATTAAATATCGAACTCCAAAACCTATTTAATAACAGGGGTAGTGCAGTAACCGAAATGGAAATTATTCTACATGCAAAAGTAAGTCGTAATAACAAATACAGTTTTCTTCTTTTATATTTTTTGTATTTTTACTGCATTTTTGATTTTCATATACATAACCGTCTTTCATTAAAAGAAGAATTTAATTTCTGAAGGATTTTTCATACAAATTTGAATAATAACTGCTATTTTTGTTGTCTTATTTCAACCTTTGTCCTTGTTTGGGCTACTGTATCGCTTATTTCTTTTTAATGTTTGCATTGTTCATAGGCTGTGCTAATTTTGTGTAAGTAATTTAGAAATATATGAGGTCTTGCAAATCAAATAATTTGATGTAGGAAATTCTTGATTTTCATAAAATAGTTCTGAACTGCTATGACTGTGTGGAAACGAAGAAGTTCGGAAATGAAATATAGAGTAAGTAAACTTCTTCGCAATCGTATGTTGAGAGAATACGGTACATGTTTCATTTCTCCTTTCGTATGATCTTCTTGTAGACTAATCATGTTTCTTCTAATAATCTTTTATTTCACGTATCTGATTGGCCACAATTTTTTAAGAATAAATTTTTATAAATTTCTTTTTTGTTAAAGTTATTTTTTCTTTTTTAATTTATCTTTTATTACAGACTGTCACATTTCAATAAGAAAAGTTCTATTTATTTAATATTATTTATGTTTATTTCTACATAGAATTATTTATGGCATATTTATACTTAGGCTAAGTCTTTAAATTTGTTGGTTACTGCAAAACAAACATAACAAAGTATTTAAGTTGTTCTTAGATTATTATAATTTGTGAATTTGTCTGAATTGCTATTCTTCTATGATAAAATGATCTTAGCTTAATGCTGCTTTTGCTTTTTAATAAAATTTGTCAGTCCTTGTAACTATTTTTCTTTGTAAGAAAAAAAATCACCATCCTATTGTTGTTTTTTAATGAATTTTGTTGTAAATTCTTAATATTATCCAATATATTTTTCTTACACATATTATACATTTTGTTTTCATCTGTTTTGTATTTTATGCTATTTTCTGCATTCACTGATCGTTCCTGTCTCCCAGCTACTCTAACTTTGATTATCCTTTTAGTTATTAATAGCAGTTTCATATGCAAGAAACTTTAATTATTTTTTTCTATATTTTTAGCATATTTATATACTTCACTATAAGTAGATTATTCTATTCTTTCTTTCTTTTATCCAGCAAGTATTTGTGTTATTTCTTCTATTATTGTTCAGTTTAAATTTATTATTATTTCTGTACCATCGGCTTCATAACTCTATTTGAGTTTATTATGTGTGTATTACTTTTTGCAATGTTTTCCTGTCTAATTATGTGTTCTCCCATGTTTGCCAGTTTTAACATGTAGTTTATGCCTCATTTTATTATTTTGTGTTCCAAGACTATTCTTATTGCTTTTAATCACATAATCTGGCATTACATGGTATTTCAGTATGTATAATATTCTTTTTAGGAAATGTGTTTGTGTTTTATCTATTCTTGTTGAGTAGTGGAGAACCCATATTCTTATACCATATACCTACACTGTGTATGGTTGACTTTGTCTTTATGTCAGATTACCATTAAAGCATTAATTTCTGTCCATAACATGAATGTTTTCGCTATAATATAAGTTGGGTTATATATATTTTTCCCCTCGTGCAAAATACCAAAAGTTGCCTTTGCCAAATCAATTTATATATTGATCACTACTTGTGAAACAATTGATCACTAAACTCAAAACTGTTATTTTTCGTTCTCATATTCATTTTCATATTCATGAAATAACATTAGAGGATACAAACAATGACCAGAAAAGAGTGATGCCCTGAAACAAAGTTTAATCTATTTATGTTCAATTTCATTTTGGGTTCTTCTACTTTACCTCTTATTTACAACCTTTTTATAATAATAGTTTTTCCTCTCTTTTCTTCTTTTAATTTTGTCTGACTCTTCTATTACCTCACTTTTTTTTGTTAGTTTGCTTCTTTCTTCTGCCCATTTTGCTTTGTTCATCTGCTCATTTTCTTTTCTTTTCTCCTACCTTTTTCTATATTCTGGTATCTTTCTATTATAATATAAAATCTCTCTTAATTAATGATAAATTTTTCTTACCTTCTTTAATTTGTCTTTCATATTCTTTGTTCCCTTCAACATTATATGTACTTTCTGTAGGATTTAAGGTTTGATTTAAAATCATTTCTTCATTTCCTTTATTGTATAACTTATTTTCCTTGCTCCTACTTGTTGTTTGTTTTTTGTCTTCTACTGCTATTTTACACTTTGTAATTTATTTTAGTGACCTTTCTCTTGTGTTTCTTTCTTATTGTTATGGTTACCGCTGCCCTCTCGAGCTTCTTTTATTTTGCTATAGTTTCCTAACGTCTGTCTTACTTTTTCTTGATTTTTTATTAAATTCACTGTCAGAATTTGTATTTTCTTGTTTTCCTTTTATTACACTCTATATTGTTTCCTTAATGTCAATGGCATGAATTTTGCAATTTGGCCAATTGTGGAAATTTACAACTAAACATGAAAAGCAATTAAATAACTCCGGAAATCAATGTATCTGAAATTTTCTTTCAAACCTTACTTTTCATACCATATTCAAGTGTAATTGTGAAATCAATTTTAATTTTTATATCCTTATTTTGCATTATACATCATTATACATATATATATATATATATATATATATATATATATATATATATAATTCTTTGTATCATAATAATATAAGGAAATGACATTTTGATAAATAAACTAAGGAAAATGACTACTATTTTTGATGTTTATATATGAATATATATTATTTTGTCATGAAATTCAATGCACACCTCAATTTAAACAAAAAAATAAAAGGATGTAGAATTTGTTACAAAAGCGGAAATTTTTCACATTTATGCTCCAGGCATGAAACCCATGATATTTTCTCTTCACTTTTTAATTATATTTCCAATTATTTCGATTTTTCTAAATGCCCTTTCACGCATTTTTGCACACGCTATCTTTCCCTTGTTACTATTTCTGTTAGAATGTTAAATTATCTGTTAAAATATTACATTGCCTGTTAAAATTTAAAAAATTGAAAAAAAGTCTGTTAAAATTCATTTTTTAGGAAATTTGAAGAGTTCTCGTTGCCAGAAATTTAAGGTGAATGGATTTTGTGATATTCAGGCAAAGTGACTCCCGAGTAAGATAAAACTTCATAAATTCTTTCCTATGGTGCTTTGGTAAGTTCGTTTCTTTATTCGCTTTTAATTATGGAATGCATTATACCATTTAAAGAAGGTGATAAACTCCATGTATGCGTTATGTTTTCTATGCGTTATTTAAAATTACAAATAAAAAGAATACGTTTCATTTTTGTTTTGTTATATACATATTTGTATTAATGGGATCATAATTCTTGGGATCATAAGATACCAATATTCTGTTTTGAGTGAACCCAAAAAGAAAACAGTTTACCTCACGACGTTTATGAGGTTGAAATTCTGAAGGTAGGTCTCTTTTATCTTTTCTTGTGGTTCTTACAGCTGAGACCTTTGGATTTTAACTCGTAAACAAGTTCGCTTAATGTGCGATTTATAAATATTTACATAGAACTGTCCAGTCAATAAAGTTGTTTTCTTCCTGAAAGTACAAACTGGCACGGTCGAATTACGATTAAATTCTTAGCTCGCGTGCTAACGTCGAAATATCTGCACACGCGAGGTTTTTGAATAATTTCTATCGAATTCATTTTCTTTGAAGATTCTCCACCGGTACAACATTTTGGGACCAACATTTATATTTGATAAAATATTACCAACGCTACCGTATAACATGGCTAAGCGCAAAGCAAAGATAACTTTTATATTATCATTGTTTGAATTGTATGTATTTGGAGAAAGATTATTTATTTCCATTATTACCTTCTTCCCTAACCAATGCCTCATTTTCTTTCATAAATACAAATTTAATAGATCAGCAATAAAATATTGACGAGGGTTCAGATTTTGACCACAGCACTTAATTATATTCATCTAAAAAGCAAATACAAACAAAAGCAATTACAAACAAAAGTTCTGTTTCAGATGAACTTTGTGTAAAGTGACTTGGAATCCAGCTTTAACTGGTTTAAAACATGCATGGATTATACTCTTCGCTATTCCTAGGACATTTACAAATTATTGTGTTTGTCCTTCTCAAGTTAGAAATTCCACTTTTTGTGAAAACGCTATTGTAATTATCCGAAAACAGTTTATTTAACATTATTTGGCGTCCTTTAGCCTTGTGCCTATTCGTTTCTATACATGACCAACATATTCTTTCTTTTAAACAACAATGTCTTCGTATGGATTAATGTCTTTATGTGTTTCGCTATCTCCATCTCCAATACATGTACTATACTTGGCATGATGTTTCTTTCCTGATCTCATAAACATTTCTGTGATGACATAAGTTTCCACTTTATCAGCACTGATATGGTTTATAGTGCAATTATCTTTGTCACCTTCATACTAATCATTGTACTGTTCTGTGCCCGTTTTATTCTCCCATGCAACGCTGCAAGATTGGGAAACCTAGATTTTACAATTATATCAAGCACATTCTTACTGTGTTTCCCGAGGAGTGTAGCAAGCCCGAACGAAAAATTCAATTCTCTCATTTTCCTGGCGTTCTCTCTTCCGAAACGCTAACTTTTCTTCTGTCTTTTTCGGTAGCTCTCGAAATTGGACGATTAGATACCCGTAAGACAACAGAATGTAAATTTTCCGGACAGTCATAGTATCTATTGATAGCCGATCCCTGAAAAATATCCATTAGCCCACAAAATAAATTTATCTTTTCCATTCCGTTCTCTAAAAGTCGCCAACACAATCCTGCGATTTATTTCAGATGACTTTTGGTATGGATTGGCATTGCCAATTAGTGGAGATGAGTTGAAAAATTTCATCCAGTACTCACACTTACTTGCAATTTTGGAACCTAAGCCGCGGTTTCTGGTTCTAGAAGATTGAATTTTTCTTTTGCAATTCTTGCAAATAACACTAGTCGCTATCATCGAAAATACAGCAACAAAGTTCAAAATATATTAACTAAGATCACTTGCAAACACTTCATTGTTATCTCTATTTTACAATTTTTTAGTTGATACGCTTGTTATTCGGTTCAGCAACGTGTATTATTCGAGTTACAGTTGATGTACACGCAGAACGCCATATTAGACCTGATGCAATTTTCGTGAACCCATCTGCTGCTATATACGTACTGCAGCTAGTTCTCATTACGAACGCTATCGCTATAAGGTTCATTTCATATCAAGCATTCTGTGCAAAGCAACAGTAATGTGTAATGTTGCCAATATTGAATCGCTTCTTTAAGAGGAAGGCATTCGAAATAGATTGCTTTCATCTTTGATTCTGTTTGGTTTCAGTTTTCTTGAGAAGTACGCAACCGGGTGTAACATACCGTTATCTTGGGGTTGTTTTAAAACGGCTCCTAAACCATCACCATTTGCATCTGTATAAATGAATATTTCTTTGTTTTGCTCATATGTTGCTAGGGCCGGACTTGAACAGACATGTTCCTTGATCCTCTGAAATGATTTCTCACATTCTTCATTGCAGATGAATTTGACATTTTTCCTTAATAAGTTATGAAGTGGTTCCAGGAATTTGCAGGCATCTTCCATAAATTTATAATAAAAATTAATTTTCCCCATTAATTGTCTTACATTCTTTTTTGTTCTTTGGGCGTTCCAGTTCGCCCAAGTCAAGAAATGTTTTTTCGGCTTTCAGCCCTTTTTTTCTCTTTTCCAAATCGCTTTCTTCCTTCCTTTAAATTTTTTAATCCTTTTTTCTCTTTTTCTCTTTCTCTAGCTATCTGCACGATAGGCTAATCATGTCCACACATAGTTTGTTTCTACAATGTTTAATATAAAGAGAATGTCCCGCGAATGTGTACGAGAACATATGCCCAGCGAAGTGCACTGGTACCGATTCTCTAAACTGATAGATTCGAACGGACTTGAAGTGACTTGACGACTAGGCAGATAGAAAGGAGCGCGGTGTTATCGTTCGACGCTCTCTTAGAGTAGGCCGCGGGACGACCATGCAATTTCAAAAACTCGTCGTTCTGTCGATCACCCAATGCAATCCATGTCTTCATGACTTCAGCAGTGAGTGTTGGAGTAAGACGCCTTATCAGTGCATTGGTTGGCAAAACAGTTAAAAGACGCTTTATGAGAGATCCAAACATTCTGTTGATGGTGTGCATGAATATATAGGCTCCAAGACAGACGACAACGATACGAACTACAATAAGCTAAGTCTATGAAGGGAAGCTAAACGCTACGATTAAATTTTACAGATAACTCACACTTCATGGACATAACCGGAATAAGTTGCGATACGACGTAAGAGATCATATAATTAATCTAATGAGCAGTGCTAGTTAGTTAAACCATCAGTCCTCAACATTTATGCAAATTTCATGTACCCATGTTCTTGTTCGACCTGGCTTTTACATTGTTCCGAGATGATTGTTACAGTGTTCCCTCTTTTCTTTGTTTTTTTCTTTACTCTTTCCTTTGCTTGGCAGATAGATTTGATTATTATTTGATTATATAAGTATAAATGCTGAAGGTTTTGCATCCTTAGACATCACTGATAGCGTTCCTACGTCCTTAGAAGTGAATAGTAGCGTTTCTACCTCTTATGATAATAGGGCTTACTACACAATGTTGATCGCCTGTTGGTCTGCTGGATCCTCTTGTATTATTCTTTTATTTTATTATTGCTTAGTTCGTGCCTTTCGGCTTTGAATGAACTTTCGGTTTTACATCTCTTACATCTCTTTTCCACTCTATTCTATTGCACTACCTTGCTAATTTTACCTCTAAAAACTAAAAGTAGAAACTACAAATTAGCAACTAATGACTAAAAAACTATTGCAACTTTGGTCCTTAGCCTCCTTGCTGTGCATCCTTCCTGTCGTTTGCCCTTCTCTTCTCTATTATTGCCTTCAGTTCTGTTAAACCTTCTCCAGTCTCATTTAGCGTTTTTCCTATGTCCTTTGGTCCTCCCGTTATTTCACATTCTTCTATTACATGCCTCAGGTCTTCTTTCCTTCTACATAGTCTGCATCTTTATCTCCCTCTTCTTTCTAGTATTCCCTTGCTTTGGTCTTGTTTCCGCATCTGAATCTTGCCAGTATTTTTCTGTCCTTCCACTTCATCCTCCCTTCTAAGTATTTTGGTCATTTTTCTTTGGTTATGTTTCTGTAGTGTATATTATACTTGGATTCCTTTATCCTTTTCTCCCTCTCTTCTGCTTCTTCCTTTCTTCTTTCTTCTATAATTTGGTCTGCTGTCATCCTTTCTTATTCCTCTCCTGTTTCTATCTGTATCCTTCCCATTCTCACATCTTCTAGTCCCTTCTTTCTCTTTCTTGTTCTTTTCCCTTCATGGCCATGAGGTGGGATGTCGTGATAGGTGCTGAAGAAATACTCAGATGTATTCAACAATCAATATTTATTAACAGTAATATTCGATGAGTACACTTGTATTAATCCCCATTTTCCTCATTTTCTCCTCCAGTTTCTCTCTGTTTAGTCTGTCGAACGCCGCTCTTAGGCAGGTATATAATTTCCCTCTTTCTTCACCTATGAGGTGGATAGGTCGTGATAGGTACTGAAGGAACATTTGGATATGTTTAACAACCAAGATATTTATTTACACTTATGAGGTGACAGTCCGTGAAGGTGACCGTCCGTGAAGGTGACCGTCCGTGAAGGTGACCGTCCGTGAAGGTGCCCGCAAGAAAATACCCTTGATTTTCAACAGTAACGTTTATTAGACTCTTAACAATTAACAACAAATAACGTTTAACCACGGTTAACGTTTAGCAACAATTAATAACAAGTAAAGATTAAAACTGAACTCTCAAGAGTAGTTTTAACGACTCGTTTCTCTAATTGTGTTTGCTTCTCTTAACCTTTCGCACTTCGCGGCTCGGGGCAAAATGAATCTTTTTGGTTCAAAACCGAACAGATTCTTTCCTTTGTTGCCCCTCGATATCCCCACTACGCGCGCGTTTATCAGAAGTCCGCGACGGTTGCCACGTATGCATTCTACCGAATATTCGGCGAAGAAGTCGTAGGGATATCGATGGTATATTAGGCCTGTCGGCCTTACGCTTTGAAGGTATAGCGCTTTGTGCCGCGAAGCCGTTGGAAATTTCCGTGGTCGAGTGTCGCCACATCTAGCTGCTTGTCTGTGATGTGGTTTATTACATAAACCGTATCGGTCACTTCTCTTCCTTTTCTGAATCCGAATTGGCTCTCTCCGTTTCTTTTCAATCTCTGCCTTCAGTCGTTCGTCCAGTATCCCTGCATGGTAGTGAGTGGTACCATCCGCTTGATGCTCCGATCGAACGGTAGCCGTCCGTATGATGCGTCTGCGCCGGGTTGGACCTTGATGATTCTGCCCAGTGGCCATTGCATTGGGGGAACGTTGTCTTCTCTGAGAATGACGATGGCGCCTTCTCGTATGTCGTGACTGCCCTTACTCCATTTGTTTCGGATGTTCAGCTCGTTCAGATACTCTCGATGCCAGTGGCGCCAGAAATGTTTGAGTTTTTGAATATGTTGCCATCTGGAGAGACGATTGGATGGAGTGTCCCTGAAATCTCGTTCTCGGAAACTTGTTAATGAATCACCGAAGTGATCGGGAGTAAGGACAAGAAGATCGTTTTGGTCTGATGATATTGGAGTCAGCGGACGGGAGTTGAGGATAGACTCGATTTCAACGATGAGTGTGTTGAAGTTTTCAAATGTTAAGAGCTCGTTACCTTTTTTTTTTTTTCGTGGAGGAAACCTTCATAGGCGCCCCGCGCCCTCCGGGGAGAGGGCGCTGGGTAGTGCCGGATTCGTACCGGCTAAAACCTCCACGGTGACCTGTCCTGACGCCTGAGTCGAGATGCACCCGGGATCTCTCCCGAATTACTACCGGTTACCCCCGAGCGTCTATCTCTCCTTTTTGTCGAAGGGAGGCGTCCTGCTCTTCTTGGACCGCTGGGGGGGGGGGGGCGACCACGCCCCCCTAGCGCCTCGCTCCTGCCGCGTCATCCTGGGGACCCCGTCCCCTGACGCCTCTTCCTGGTTCTTCGCGCTCCTACGGTGGCCGCGGCGGCGCCGGTGGCGGCGTCGCGCCCCTGCGACGCGTTGTGTTTCTCGGGCGCTGCGATGTCCTGGACGGATCGCGAGCTCGCTCCCGGTTTCTTTCCGCCCGCTCCTTCGCCAGCATGACCTGCTCGCAGTAGGTGCGGATGGCGGCGAACTCCTGGCGCCCTCTGAGCATGGCCGCGACGACCGCTTCGGGGGCTAAGATCTCGCCGATTTCGAGCCGTAGGACGCGTCGTGGTTCCGCCCACGCCGGACAGAACTCCAGCGTGTGTTGCGCCGTGTCCTCCTCTTCCTCGCAGTGGTGACAGACGGACGTCGCCTCTCGCCGAATCCTTAGCAGGTACTCGCCGAACACTCCGTGGCCGGTGAGCACCTGCGTCATCCTGAAGGTCAGCGGTGCTCCACCTCGATCCCTCCAGGCCTCCCAGTTGGGAAGCACGGCGCGAACGGCCCGGTGCGGCCGCACGGCGTCCTCCTGGATCAGCTGCGAGCGCCATCGTTCCCACGTCTCCTTCTTCGCCTCCTCCCGGATTTTCGGGGCCGGCTGGCTGGCGGTCGATGGCGTCGGGCCCCTCTGGTGTTCGTACGCGCGCTCGAGCGCCAGGGCTTGCAGCTCGAACGGGGGGGATGCCGCCAGCACGGTCTCCGACGCGTACGATGTCGTCCTGTAGCCTCTCGCTATGCGGATAGCGGTCGTCCTCTGCAGCCTCCGCAGCAAGGTCAGGCTGCGGCGACTGGCCGTCAAGCTTCTGGCCCAGACGGGTGCCCCGTAGAGGACTCGGGACCGAACCACTCCCTCGTAAAGTCGGCGGATTCTCGATCCTGCTCCGCCGATGTTCGGTAGGAGGCCGCACAGGGCGTTGGCTGCGGCCGTCGCCTTCGGGACCAGTTGCTCGAAGTGCGGTCCGAAGGTCCATCCGCTGTCGATCGTGAGACCCAGGTACTTCATCTGGCGTTTCACCGGGACCTCTTCTCCGCCGATGTTCACCGACAGTCCGGGAGGAAGTGTTCCTCTTCGTCGCTGGTCGAAGAACCACAGTGCCTCGGATTTGGCCGGCGACACCGTCAGGCCGAGCCATCGAATGGCGCGCACCGCGCACGCCACGGCGTCCTCCGTGAGATTCGCCGTGTCGTGCCACCACCGTCCCCCGGCCATGACCAGGGTGTCGTCGGCGTAGCACACCATGCCTGCTCCCGGGGCATCGGACATCGGAGGACGGAGTCGTAGGCCGTGATCCAGAGTATCGGTCCCAACACCGACCCCTGCGGAACGCCGCGCTCGATCCGTCTTCTTTCCTCCCCGTTCTTCCCGGCGTAGACGATGTATCTGTCGGTCACGTACGCTCGGATGATCCCTACCAGGTAGGCCGGGACCTCGAAGTGTCGCAGGGCTTCCACGATCCTGGCCCAGGGGATCGAGTTGAAGGCGTTGGTGACGTCGAGTGATACCGCTACTGCCACCCCTTCTCGAGAGACCTTGTCCTCGGCCATGGCCTTCACCCTCTTCACCGCGTCCACGGTCGAGCTGCCGCGGCGGAATCCGTATTGGCTGTCGTGCCATCCGGGCGCCCTCTCGGTCATGTGAGCCTCCAGCCGGGCGGCGATGATCCTTTCGAGCATCTTACCCACCTCGTCCAGCAGGCATATCGGCCTGTACGCGGACGGCGAGTCCGGCGCAGCAGGACCAGTTTAGCCGTCCGCCATGACCGGGGGTAGACGCCCTCCTCTAGGCATCTGGTGAACAGGTGTCGCAGGCGGGGAGCCATGGAGACGATCGTCTCCACCCACGCTCGGCCCGGTATTCCGTCCGGACCGGGAGCCACGTCGCGGGATGCCATCCTCCTGGTTGCTTCGAAGAGTTCTTCTTCGGTCACTGGCAGTTCTTCGCTCCATCCTGTTGCGGTCGTCGTCGCTGCCTCCTCGTCGTCGTCGTCGTCGTCGTCGTCGTCGTCGTCGACAGAGGGGGAGGATGGCGCTGGTTGGCTCGTGTCCGCGTCCTCCAGCGGGAACAACGTCCCGATGACGTTGTCCAGCAACGCCGGATCCATGTTCGAGGTCAGTGGGGGGGGGCCGCGGGTCGTAGCTTCTTCGTAACTACTTTGTAGGGCCGTCCCCACGGGTCGGATTCGACCTCCTCGATCAGTTCCGTCCAACACCGAGCTTTCGCGGTTTTGATCTCCCGCTGAAGAGTGCGTCTCGCCTCTCTGTACTCCTCGTAGCAGCTGGAGATCTGTTCCTCGTCGCGCGTCAGCCTGCGACGGCGGGCCCTTAGGAATCTTCCTCGGGCCCGAACGCAGTTCTCTCGCATCTCCGCGATCTCCGGAGTCCACCAGTACATTCTTTGGTCGCGTCTCCCCCCCCCCCCCCCCGGGACATGTATCTTCGGAGCTCCTCCGTCTCCTCGTCGATGCTTTCCTGCCCGGTTGTCCGTCGGGCGTCCCAGCTCCAGGCGGATACGATCGTGGCCGCCCGTAGCATCTCCTTGTCCCTTTCCTTGAAACGCCATCGCGGTGGCGGGCGGCGGCGGTTTTCTCCCGGTCGTCGTCGTCTTCCGGCGTCGTCTTCTGCCCCCAGGGCCACCTCCATCAGTATGTAGAGGTGATCGGATAGCGTTTCCACCCCCTTGGCCACCCTCCAATCGTGGATTCGCCTGAGTAGCTCCGGGGTGGCCCACGTGATGTCCACTACCGAGGATACTCTCCACGCCACGCAGGTGCTCGCCGAGCCCCTGTTTGCCAGCAGGAGCCTCAGACCCGCTGCCCAATCGGTGAGCATCCTTCCTCGAGGGTTGGTCCTGGGATTTCCCCATTGCGTCGAGTAGGCGTTGAAGTCCCCGAGGACGAGTACTTGGCGGGGGAGGCATCTTTCGATGCACTCGCCGAATCGATCCAGGAAGTCTCCGTACGCGGCCAGTGGCCGACCGCCACCACCGCTGCTCCCTGCCACTCGACCGCGACGAAGCCGCTGCCACGGTCCAGCAGGACGCCCGGGGCTGCCGTCCACGTTATCCCTGCGGATCCGTTCAGGTCCCCGACCCAGTTGGGCGAGTCGGGGATGCGATGTGGTTCGGCCACCGCCGCCAGGGTGACCTCGTTCTCCCGGATGGTCTGGAGGAGCAGATCTTGCGCTCTTCTCGACCTACCGAGGTTGCATTGCAGCAGGCGCTTGAATTATGCGGTCACCTCCATGGCCTCCTCCCGGCCATCCGCCGCTGCTGGTTCGGCGGCGCTTCCTGGTATCCCTTCCGCGGCTGCTGCTGCTGCTGGTTGGCGGATCGGTCTCTTCCTCTTGACTTTCGGGGGGGGGGGGGTGCATGCCTCTCCGCCCATCCTGTGATTCGCGGGCGCCCCGAGCGACTCGCACAGGGGGCACCTGGGAGCGGACGCAGGACAGTCTCTGGCGCGGTGTCCGCTCCCGCCGCACCTGTAGCACAGGTGTCCTCGGTCTTCGCCGGATACGCAGGTGGCGCGTACGTGCCCCAGTTCCAGGCACCTGAAGCACTGCAAGGGCCGCTTCGGGATGGCCCTTATCCTCGCGGTTGACCAGCCCAGGGCTATCTTCTCCGCCTGGGCCAGCTTGCGGGCTCCTGCAGCCGGGCACTTGACCCATGCCGACCCGAGGCCGCCTCTGGTGGCGCCGATCTCGCCCACCTGCACCTCCGCGCTGCCGCATCCCGCCGCCGAGGCTAGTGCTCTTCGCAGCTCCTCCTTCTTGACCGAGATGTCTATCCCGGTCACGCGTAGCTCCGCCATCCTGGTCGGTGTGGCGATTCTCACCGCCGTCGGGTCCAGCGTCTCGGTCAGACGCGTCGCCAGTAGCGTCGCCTTTCCCCTGTCCTTGTCTCCGGGGACTTGGATTATGATGGCACCCGTCATCGCCTTCTTCATCTCTAAGCGCTCCATGCCGAGCTCCGATAGCGGGATCCTCGTTCTGGCCGCTTCCAGGACTTCGGCGTACGACATCCTCGCTCCCTCGTTCAGCGTCAGGGTCACCGCGGATGTTCGCGGTGCGCGAGGGGGCGTGGCCACCTTGGGTGTCTTCAGTGGTCCTTTCTGCGTTGCGGGGGCACTCTCTGTTTCGGTGCGCCTGCCGTCCTGCCGGGCTGGGGCTGCTGCTGCCGTGCCCGCGTCGGTGGTGGCGCGGTCGGTCCTCTTCTTGCCGCCTCTCCTTCGGCGGCGACGGTTGTCCTTGTCCCGTTCGCCTTCCTCCTTCTCCTTCTTTTCTTTTTTGTTTCCGCCAGTTCCCAGCCCCCATCCTCCTGTTTCCTTGGGGGCGACGTCGGTTGGGCGGCGCGGGGATCCTTGCTCGGTCGTGCTTCGGGGGGGGGGGGGGTGTTGCCATCGCGTGTCCCCGAATCGTTCCTCTATGGTCCTAAGAATGGAGGATCCCAGTTCTCGGACTACTCTTTCTAGGGCGCCTAGGCGTGTCCTGTCGTTTCCATCTTCTCGTGGAGGACGGTCGTATTCGGGCGTCGCGTTGGCGCATCGCGGCCATTCGTGGATTCGAGCAGCCAGTCTCCTTAGTTCCTGGCGGAGGGCTGCGTTCTCCTTTTCCAGCACGGACAGCCTCGTGTCTACGTCGTCGGTGCCTCGCGCTGGTCTCGTCCTCCTCGAGGATTCCGTGTTCTAGGCGGCGGTGATGTAACTCGCCGCGTTCTTCAGGGATCTAATGTAGGTCCCCTTGAGGTTTGAGGACGTCGTCGCGACGTGCATTATTTCGGACACGTGCATCGTCAGGCCCGCGCTGATGTCTGCCGGGGAGCTCGTCCTCATCTCCGCCTCTAATTCTTCGGACACCTCTGGGGTTGTGGCTGCTATTCTCCTCTTCTTCCCCCTGGATGCCGCCGAAGCCGAGCGCGAGGTGATCGAGGCGGTCGGATCCTCGTCGTCGGACCTCGCTCGCGCCCGTGATCCTCCTGCCATCGGTGACGTGCCACCGTCCAGCCTCGCTGGTGTGAGAAAGACGCCCTCCGGCCTGTCCGCGGCTCTTAGCGAGCGTCTTGTCACCCTCCTCGGAGATTCCTCCGCCGTTTCCATCCTGTTGTCCTCCGGTTGTCCTCCCGTTGTCCTCCGGTTGTCCTCCGGTTATCCTCCTGTTGTCCTCCTGTTGTCCTCCTCCTGTCTCCTGTTCCATCGCCAGGCGTAGAAACACGTCCGGGGGCCTGGCGGTCCATCCTCGAACGGCCGTGGTCGCGAGATGTCGACGCAGTGGGGCCCACTTCACTACCCACGGCTGCGCCGGTACTGGAGTATCCCTCCCCTGCACCGTAAACTTTGTTACTTAAGTTTTCTATATCCATGTTTCTTGTTTTTGGTTTTTTTTGCCGAGTTCGTCAACGGTGTGTCCTGTCCTGGTGCCGCTCACTCTTCTTCACACCCTGATCCGGTCAGAGCTGGTGCAGGTGTGCCAGGGAGCCCCTTGTGATGAGGTGGTGAGTGGTCCTAACAGGCGTGGGGCCCACTAACTTCTCCGAAATTCTCCGCACCGGATCGGCGCATTGGCAGGTGCCGCGGACACCGCCAGCTGCCATCCGTCTATGAGAGAATATCAGATCCGTCGGGATTGCTCACAGGACTCCGTGGGGGCCACCGACTTCTCCGAAATTTCCGCACCGGATCGGCGAACTGGCTAGTGCCGCGGACACCGGCCAGCCGCCACCCGACTATAAGAAATATCAGATCCATCGGTGTTTCCCAGGGTAGTCCTGTGTCCCGGGGGCTTCTGCCTGCCTCGTGCTCCTTGGATAGTCCCAGAAAAATGGCTTCGGTGCGCCTCCTTCCTCTTCGTCAGCGCCGGCCGAACGGTCACCCATCCTTGTCCGTGCCGCAGCGACCATTGCTTAACCTTCGTGATCGATGGGAAACTAGCGTTTCCACCGCGGCTAAGCGGGCTCTAAGAGCTCGTTACCTACGATACGTCTGAGATGTGGTTTGAAGGATTTCACTGCAGCCTCCCACAACCCGCCGAAGTGATGTGAGTTGGGAGGAATGAAGCGCCATTCGATCCGTCGGTCGGTTAAAAAGGACTGAACCTTTACCTTATGATCGTCGGACTGCGGAAGGTTTCAGAGCTCTCGTAATTCGTTGTTGGCGCCAACGAAGTTGGTACCATTGTGTAGATGGAGTAGTAAATCGTCCGATTTGAAAGCCTCGTCTCCGATGCAAGGAGGTAATTTTGTCTGAGTTCTCCATTGGTATAGTAGATTGTGAAGACAATGCAATAAACGAGCTTACCTCGTGGTTGTGAGTTTAAATGTTACTCGTCACCGTGTGTGTCTCGTTTGACGTGTAAGACGTGTTCTTGCGGAAGTTGACCCTCTAGTTGTTGGCGCGAGGCTGCGTGGTTGCGTTCTTCAACCACCGGGTTATGCCTCTTCAAAAAACTGATGGACTCTGGTGTTACTGACTTCGCTGGAGTGGTAACGCTCCTGCTGCTGTTTGTGTTGGATTCACGTGGCACTGTATGGCAGTGGGTGTCACTGGCGTGCACTTTTCACTTGACACGTGATCCGGTTCGAAGGACCAAAATGATTCGACCGGTTACGTGTTCACACTTTTCACTTGCCACTGAATCCGGCTCAAGGGACCAAAATGTTACGATCGATATTTACGATAATTACGATAGACGCGGTCGCTAGGAAAACGCGTCAGCGAGAGGCGTAAATTCTCGCTACGATTCGGTTAATCGACGCCGCGAAATAGTCGTTCCCCTGTTTCGATTAAGATAATAGAGGTGGTTCAATGAATGTAACACTGTATAATAAGTTATAAATCACAATTTATTCCAACAACTTTGTAAGGAAGATAGTTACGCTGGTGCGTATGTATAAGATAAGTGAGTGGCTGCTCTACGGGTGTAAGCCCGGTCAAAAGATGTTGACTGTTTGAAAGATGGAAAATCAGTGCAGTTCGGTGACGATGCTGTGGTGGAGGAAAGCTAAGGATGGGTGTGTCTAGCTCACGGGACCATCGGATTTGTTGGTGACGATTTTGGCTAAGAGAGTGAGGGAAATAGGCTTCGTTGTTAATTGGTTATTTACTATGGTGGTGGGTGAAGAAGGATGCTAACCGCCCTCGAGATAAATTCCTGAGATTTACGGAGGGCACTTGAGACTATTGAGGGTACGCAGTAAGGATCCGAAGACATCTGGCTGCCATCTTGCCCGAGGTGTGTGGCCTGGTTTAGAGTGTTGTCCGACGCAACATCTTCTCTCTCCTCCGTTATTTTCTCTTCCTCTCTATGCCCCGTTTTTCTGCCCTCTTTTTGCTCTGTCCCTTCTAAAATTTCCATAAAGTGATTTTTCCACTCTTCTTCGCTTATATCCTCATCTATACCAACTCTACTTCTTCTGTATTTATTTATATATTTCCACGCTTCTTGTTCTGTTTTGATCCTCTTTATTTTCTACATTTCTTCTTCTTCGTGTCTTTCCTTTTTTTGTTTACACCACTGCTTGAATGGCTTTTTTCCTCTGTGAGCGCTTCTCTGCTGCATTTTCCTTTCATAAACTTTGTCATCTTCCTTCTCATCTCTCTTTTCCTTTCTTTCCACTCCTTGTCGTACTACACTTTCTTCCCCATGCCTCATTTCCTTATCTTCACTTTCTGCTTAGGCATTGCTTCATTTATCTTCTTTTTGATTTCAGTCCACATTTCCTCTACTGTTCTTCCCTTGCAGGACCAGCCTTTACATTCCTCCAGGTATTTTTCCACACTTTAGTTTGTTCATTCCCTTTTCTCCTTCTCTTCTTCTTTCTTTTCCTCACTTTTTGTAATTCCGACCCCCTATTTCTATTTCTAACGGCATGTGGTCCGACCCTGTTCTTTTTCCTACTTTCATGTCGATTATTTCTTCTGTCGTCTCCTGATTTCCAATCACATAATCTATTACTGAGTTTCCTCCCTCCCCATATATGTCCACTCCTCCCCTTCTTTATCTCTTCCAGTGATTATCATCCAGCTTCTCTCTTCCAGGTACTTTAGCAGAGTTGCATGCCCAAGTACTTTTCTAGTACTGTTCTATCATTGATCCACGTAGGGCAGTGGTACATCGCATGCTCCGCATCATTTTCTTCAGCATTATAATCCCAGCATCTTGAGTGGGCCTCCTTATTAACAGCCTTACGATATACGTTAAATATTCCATGTCCACTCAAGTTCTGCATGGTAAAGTCTTCAATATTCCTTCTGTAGTTCTTTTAAAAATACAAGCGTCATTTATAAGTCTCCTTGTCCAATTATCCTCCCTGTAATATCTCCATTCTTCTCTTCACTTTTTCTCCATACGTTCTTCCACTGTCCTAATCCTTTCTATAAAAATTGGGGCGGTTCCTGACCTAGAACGGGTGTTATATCGCTCCTGTTATTCTACCCTTCTTATCTCATAGTTTTCCGCCTGCAGCTATGTTTTAAAATATATCGATATAGTGCCCGTAAGCATACACAGTGCTGACACGTGTTGCTTGCTGTCTCCCGGTTCCAGCAATTCTGTTGTCGTTATTTTTAAAGATCAAACTACGTTACGTTTTGTTTCTTTCGTCGTGAGTGCTTGTTGTTTTCTTGGTAGTTTTGTATTTTTATTTTGTTTACCCGGAGTTTGTAAATAAAGTCCCGCGGGGCCTTGTTTACTTCTGTGATCACGAATCTTCGTGTAGTATTCAGGCCATGCCAAGTCGTAAATACGAACAACGTCTTCCTCTAATATCTTCCTCTAGCGTTGACTTGCTAAGAGTATTTTTATTTGCATATTGTTTCAAAAAATTTACCAATATCACGTTATTTAAACACCTATGGACCATATGCAGTTACCATTACTTCGCATAAATCAGTATAAACGTTAGTTTGAAGTACTATTATATCATGTGTCACTGCATAAATCTTCTGATTTTGCTTCAGCATTTCTATTGTATACAACAGTATTGGTGTGCTGTTTTAATCGAGATTTTAGTTCACATGGAACCTAAATCACAAGAATAATAAAAAAAGAAAAATGTTACTTGCTTCCGGATACGACGAAATAAACCACTACTTTTATGGCGTTTACGGGCCCAAATTGGAAAATGTGGACGAATTTTGGATCTATGTTATTATCGTTTTTGGCTGAACTTTGCTTTAGGGCAAAACCAAAAATTAATCACTTTTTTGCAATCTATCAGTTTTCAAAACGGGGAAATGTAAAATTATGTAAAATTTGTGTGGTATTTTACACTTTATTTTAGCAATAAATTGGATTCTGGATCTTTCAATGAGTACAGTTTATGGAGCCACTGACTGCGCGTGGATGGTAATCATTTTGACCTATTGAGTCAAACGTGTTTGATTACATGTATTTTGTATACATGTATTTAGTTACATGTATTTGGTTTTTCATTCTGACGACTCAAGGACACCTGTATACAGCAAACCCGGATTAGTTCGATTACTTTTTTTAAAAAAAGGCTGTAATATTACTGTTTTTTCATACTCTTTTTTTGTTTTCGGCAAATTGAAATGTTGCATAAGTAATCTATGAATTGAAATATTTATTCCTTTTTTTAATAAAAATCATTAATATTGCAAGTGCCTGGTCTTATCCGTATGTTCAGGTTAGAGAGTTCTCCCATTACTGGTGAGATCCACCTTGAAGAACGGTAAAACCTGTTGCTACTTGATGCGACCGGTACACAGGTGCTGAACCTTCTTTGGAACATGTACCCACCAATTATTTCTAATTTTCCATTCATCTTAAAAAAGTGGCAAATCCGAAAAATCGGATGTCCACCCTTATGAACTCGCTTTTCAACATCGTTTCAATCATCGATCTGTAATAGAACTTTATTAAGTAAACTTATTTAAGTATTTTTCTACAAGTCTGTGCATGCATCCTCCTTTTTTTCCCAGAGCTGCCTTTATGCTCTAAAGAAACTTGGTTACATTAAGTTGAATCTCGAGACAGTTCAGTAAAAGTTCGCGTGAACGGCGCATTGCAACAATATCAGTGTCAAGGCCTGTAGGTAACAGTTTTTTCCAATGCGTCCAAAGAATTCATTTGCGTTTTTTCACCACTGCGTTGTTTTTTCGCTCTCTTTTTATCGTGTTATGCACCTTTTCGCAGTTATCGAATGTTTCCTGTATTTATTTTCAGGTTGACGCTAGACGGCCAATTGTGTTAGTACGAACTAATTTTTTGCGAATATAATATACTCAATGTAACATGTATGCATACTCAGGAAATAGAATTCATTTAGAGACCAGCTAAGGATGGGGACAAAGATGAGGATTGTGCGAATTTTTATGGCGACGTCAACTCATTGAATGATATAGTGGACATAAGCTCATTTGGCGCCAAAGAGAAATGTAAAATACTCTGAAGATGTTTTGCTTTGCATAGTCATATGGTATGCGTCATTGGATTCCGTAATTTCAAACTTGGATTTGTGGATTCCACACATTGAAAACTACAAAATTGCAGATAAAAAAGACAATGATTTTTAGTTCCCTACAGTAAAGTTCAACCCCATTTTTTAATATAATTGCCAGTTCTAATGTACAACTGACAGAGCAAGATCGCTACTTTGGAGTATGTTGCTATAAACAATATATTAAACTTTAATATTATATCCAAAATAAAATGTTTAACTCAGTAATGAAAAATATATAAAATAGCACGATATTGATCGAAGGGCTGCTCTGAAAAGATATAGGTTTGCTTTATCTCTAAGAGTCCAGGATTGCACGTTATTATTTTGTGATAGACACTCTTGAGTTTGCAATCCTTCAATCATCCGCCTATAATAAGTGTACAATAACGATTATTCTATTTCCTAAAATAATATCAATTACTCATTCATTTTTTATTTTTATAATACACTACGCATGCTATTTGTATAATTAATTTGTTATTACTTCACGCAACCGCTTGCGCCCACCTTGCAGCGGTCGGCGAGAACTCTAACTCACACTTAAACCTAATAAATGATGATATTCTCTTTTTATTGAGCTAGTATATAAGTTATAGTAGATAAGTTATAGCAGGCATATGCTGCACATCGTATATGTAGTTATCGTTATCGTATATGTTGTGCCATTATTTTAAGCCTTTGCTCGCCTTACTCTCGTTTATAAACAAAAGGTAACCTACAACTAATACTGACGTTCCCATTGCCAAATACGCATAACTGTAGTCAAATATACTTTGTAGCGATACCGGCATTTTTTACGAATATCTCAATAAGGCCGATCCCCGGTTATATAGTCAGGCCGGAAAATATTCGGACACTAGAGCAACTTTGATTTCTCTGCCCTGTACTTGAAATAAATACGGAAAAAACAACAAAAACATTCTGCAGTATACTGAACTATATTGCATAGGTCTCGAAATAAAAAACTTTTGATTTAAAAGAAAGCGTTTTTTAAATATAAGAAGTGTTGAAAAATGTGAATTTTGGTGTTATAAAAATATCTGAACATTTTATAAATTAATGTTAGAAAAACTAATATGGCAATACTATTTTTCATAAAAGTCCAATATTTTGTCCGATACCCCTTTTGTTCAATAATGTGTTAGTAGACGATTTTCCAGATGTTGAAGATTATTTTTTATTAATAATCGATACTGTAATTTATTTCTCTATTAAATGAACTTTCTTCAGTGTTTATTGTTATACTTTTGTATGATTGTATTTTTTACTAATTGTGCGACGTAGTTTATTCTATAGGGACGGTCGTGCTTCTGTGAAACACTCGTTATCTTAGTTTGATATCTTAAATCTGTAATGCATTGGAGCATTCTCGTAAATTTTGAATTCACTTTCCGTCGATCTCCAGAAGAATGGAACGTTTCTTCAAGTTCGCTGTTCATTTTATTTCAGGAATCGTAATTAATGGATTGCGCTTTATTTCGCGAACGATACGAATATCTTGCCGCAGCGTCATTTTGCGTTTTCTACCCGTTCTTGGCACATCTTCAGCGAAACATCTCTCTTTGACTGAATCACATGGCATTCTTTTTTTTTTAAGCTAGAAAAATTTACGGAATGTCCAGCTGAACAAATTGTAAACTACAAATTATTTATTATTTATTATTGCTTAGTCCGCGCCTTTCGGCTTTGGACGAACTTTCGGTTTTACATCCCTTATACCTATTTCGCTTCTTATATATCTACCTCCCCTCTTATCCATTCTATTATATTGCACTCCCTTAATTATTCTATCTCTAAAAACTAAAAAACTAGAGAAAACTAAAAACTAATGACTAAAAAACTATTGCAACTTTGCGCTTTTGCCTCCTTGCTGTGCTTCCTTCCTGTCGTTCCGCCCCTTCTTGTATTACCCTTCTCCTCCCTATTATTGCTTTTAGCTCTGTTAGTCCTTCTCTAGTCTCATTTAGTGTTTTTTCTATGTCCTTTGGTGCTCCCGTTATGTCACATTCTTCTGTTACATGTTTCAGGTCTTCTTCTTTCCTTTTACATAGTTTGCATCTTTTTTCTCCTTCTTCTTTCCAGTATTCCTTTGCTTTCCACATCTGAATCTTGCTAATATTCTTCTGTCCTTCCACTTTATCCTCCCTTCTGAGTACTTTGGTAATACTTCTTTGGCGATTTTTCTGTAATGTATGTTATATTTGGATTTCCTTATCCTTTCCCCCCTCTCTTCTACTTCTCTCTTTCTTCTTTCCTCTATAACTTGGTCTGCTGTCATCCTTTCTTGCTCTTCTCTTGCTTCCATCTGTGTCCCTCCATTTCTCACCTCTTCTGGTCCCTTCTTTCTCTTTCTTGCTCTTTTCTCTTCTTGGCCATATCCCCAGTTTCTCTCTCTTTCCTTTATGCACTCCTTTACTAGTTCCTTTTTTGATACTAAGGCTTTCTCGTCATACCTTGCTGCTCTTTTTAATGCTTTTTCTTTGATTTATGTTAGCTTGCATTCTTCTATCAATATATATTGATAGAATTTGGTGTTGTCATATCTAAACCTAAGATCAATTTCACATATCTTCTTTGTATTCTATCCAGTCTTTCTTCCATATTCCAGCCCCATACCAAACCGAAAGTCCTCAAACTACAAATTAAATAATAAAAAAAGCATCTTTCTGACTCCCATTTTCGAGAGCTTATATTTTCCAGGCATTGCAGACAAGGAATATCCTTTTTTTCTTCGCTGAGAGATCCTCAATCTCTATAGTTCTCTTAGTTCTCTACTGCTTACCATAACCAATAAAATATTACCGTTATTATTCCAAGGTAGATTATAAATACCGATGAAAGTAGCGCAAGTGTTCTAATATATTTAAAAAACAGTTTCACAATAAATATTGCAATAGTTCTTTACAAAAAACCAAGAATTATGCAATCGTTGACTTATCTTCCGACGATGGAACTCGTTCTTTCTACATTTTTGACTTGTATGAGTATGAGAATTTTTTGCCAAAACAAATGATATATATAGTATCGTTCAATTACTGATTACATTGATATAAACTATTTTATACTTTTATTTGCGATATTTTATACATAAAAATATTTCTTGCATCGTATCGTACAATTTTAAATTACTCTCAGTGTTATAAATAATTCTGTATGATAGTTATGTAATTATTTCATTCTGATCGGTTGTAATTAATTGTAGATGATTCTCATATATAAAAGCACTGACACAACAGATGATGTATAGAGGTTGTGTTGCTTTAAACAAGAGACATCCTACTTTTTTACATTGGTTACTTGTATTTTCCATTTTTTCCAGTAATATTATTATTCGTTATAGTGCAACCTGACACTACATTTGATACAGACTACATCATGACGCATGTTAAGGACTCCAAGGGGAAATGTTAACATGTTCTACAAGGGGAAATGTTACATATATTTTATAAATTATATATATTATGCTAAACGCACTGGGAAGATCGCTGTCATATGTTGTAGAATATTATATGATCAATATTATATGAAATTTATGGAGGGAAACATAATAGAATCTTGTTATATCTCTTATTAATTGCTATTGACGTGTTTTGATAGCAGAGTAATAAAGTACAAGTCTACTCAATATTTTATTGTTTTATTCCTTAATGAATTTTGGAAATAAGTCTTCCTTCATTTGTTAGTAGAAATGGAAAGATAACAGTATAATTGCTTAGAAGTTCTACGAAATATAACACAAACAAGAGCAGAGAGCAATCGCTTTGCCAAAAATTTATTTGCTAAAATAGTAGATTTTGCGATAAACCGTTCAACGTATTTTGCAGCGATATAACATTTGCAACACTGCAACGTTAGATATCATTCACGTCTCAACGTAAAGAACAATGTATAGAATTCATAAAGATACGTGCACAGTATACAATGCAGGAAACATTAAAGAAAAATTGTACTTAGCGATGAAAAAGCAATCCGTCTAGATGGACGGAATTGTAGAATATGCAAGAAGTTTCTAGCCAACAATGTACTATATATTATGTTGTAATTTGTCGTATATCAACATATGTTGGAAAATCTATAACAAATCTAAAGATATTGATATTGGTCGAGAACTTTATGCAGATTGACCAATGACACAGCAACGTGTTTTGAATTTGCAATATCTATTTATACGATGAGGAATTTGAATAGTTTGAAGAACTCGTACTCAGAGTAATCAGGCAATAAAAATAAATGGTGCAGTACAAAACGATCATTAGTAAAAGAAAACGAAGAAAACATAAAAGTGAAATGATTAGAAACGATAAACTTGCGTTTTGAAGTTTGAGACGGAAACGGAAAGAAGATGCATGTGATATTATATGTGAAATCAGATGACCACGTGAACAGAACACGCGAAGGAAATGGATCCAATTATTGCTGTCAGATATACAATGCAGTACACATCAATTTTCTAATCATGAAGAGGAGATTTTCATTATTTCACAAACGAATACATTTGTATACTTGGAATCTAGAATTGTGCTTTATCTGTAAAATATATGTCCAGAATTTTAACATATTTCTCTTGATACAAGGATTGTGCAATGTAATATAGTAACAACAATAAGAAATAATATCAAGTTTCAATTTGGATAAATGAACAAATGAAACATTTGCTTGCCTAATACTTACAAATAAAGCTATACGCAATGAGATCGCAATCAATGGAAAAAGGTTGTAAGATGCAAAAGCTTCTGGAAGAAAGTTGATGAACATCTCAAAAACATTCGAATATTGGATATCTTAAACATGTCCGCACATTTATCGAGAAGTAGGTTGTTCATGACACATTTTCTATAGGCGTATTTGCATTTTGTTGCATAGAAAAATGCAATTCGCATAATTTGATCTCCAGTTGCTGAACACGAGCACAAAATTTCACCGCTATGATTACAAACAACACACTCCGTAATTTCTCCATACAATAATCTTTGTACCGTTGGAAACTAACTATAATAATATTATAGGTGACAATACAATCAATACGATACAGTGCAGCGGATGCAGTGGATGCTTTGCCAACAGCTATGTTTCTCACCAAAACACAGATGTCGAATTGATTCAAATTTTATAGCAAATGTCAGTATTATTTCAGAAATAATATAAATAATAAAAATAAAAAGTAAATAGTTTTTAAAAGTTTATAATTGAATAATAGAAGTATCTAATGCTTCTTTCTTCTCGGACTTCTGGCGACAGTTTTATTCACAAATCCTTCGAGATTTGCAAATATGAAATTACTGCATTCAAGACTGTCAGTAGACAACATGCAAAGAAAATCTTGAAGACAGACAATCAAAAAAAAAAAAAAAAAATTGACACAGTCAACACAAATAAAAAGATCATTTAAGTGAAAACATATTTAGCGTTTTCACTCAAGGATGAAATCCTTATATAAAAACTACAACTCTGCTTATAAGTGCAATTTCAGCTTGGATTTAAGGATCCTGTAAAATATCCTTTCTAACATCCGAGTTTATTGAAACAATCGCCTCATAAAAACTTCCTTATAATATATGGAGCATATTATCCTGAACATCGAGAAGCTTTTTGTCAAGTGTTCTACCAATTTCTTAAACTCAACTCTGTTTGTGAAACTACTTAAGCAAATGTTGCATCGCATTACGCTAGTAAATTTAGATGCCCACAATTTTATCTATATGAACGTTTGCTGAACTCGATGTATTTATTACCGTTATGAAACATTTGCACGCTTTAATAGGAATACTCTTGAGATGACGATGCGTAAAGAAAAATGTATCAGAATTTCTTCAATCTCTTTAATGACCGAATGGCGAATACGTATTGAAGTCGTGTACAAGTATCCGCAAAAGTGACGACACGTTCAGACAAGATTGCTCGTTAGGAATCAGTGCAAAAAATGAGTCTCTAAGTAGATAGAAAAAGAAGAGGGAACAGATAGAACACAAATATCACAGTCATCCGTGTTGCGTGACGATTAACTATACCGTCCTTGAAGAATATTGTAACAGATTCCGGTGTATTTGACAATATTATATTTCGTTGTATACTATTTCATCGATCACTTATTTCCATCAGAACAGACAGAAGAACAGATACTTATCGTGATCTTAACTTCAGAAAGGAGGAACTTCCTGTGATATAAATTCGGAGCAGGAACATGTATGAACCTGTGTCATGACTTCTCCATTGTTAAATTAAACGTTGTTTAATCTAAACGAAATTTATATTCGAAAACGTGGCAAGTAAGAGAATGATGAAACAAAACGCAATTTTCAGAAAAAAATTTAATTAATTTAAGCAGTGAATAGAATTAGTAATGATATAGTGCTATAAACAGTCATAGATATATCAGTTTAATATATGGAAGATAAGAAAAGCATGTTAGTCGCATTGAACGGAGAGATCCTTTCAACGTGATAATGTTCGATACACTTAAATTTACTGAAACTATTATCTTTTTGAAAATATTCAAACCTTGATTTGTTTCGCAAATTTAACAGATCTGAGTATTACGGAAAGTGTTCGGATAGATTTAGTCAGGAGTGTTTTCACAAAAGGAAGTCAATCATTTCAAGCAGTAAGATTAAATTCAATTATGAAGTTCTAGGAAAATAATATAATTTAGCAGAAAGATATTCGAAAACTAAGTATATAATTGAAATATAATAAATATCTTACAAGGGAACTAAAACATGAAATATTATAAATAGCGAATAATATATTCGTTCTACAACACATATTAAATAACGTTTCATATAATTTTGTTACCTCCGGCTTACATTCTATTTATATTTTCCTCTATAATTTTCACAACGTATTTATGAGTTAAATATATTCTCATAATCTATGTTCTACTAGCGATTTTCTATATGTTCAATGAGGTGTGCAATATAGAAGATGTATAGAAAATATATGTTTTATTTTTCTACAGCTACAAACTAGAATATCGAGCATGTTATCTCTTTCCTACGGATTGCAAATTGATAAATTGTAATTAATGAATTGATAAATTGATAAATTGTAAAAGCATCACGACTAATTTCACCAGTCTAGCACTTGTTCAAGATTTGTCAACCTTCGAACGAGCAAACGCAGATGAACTGTTACAGTAGCGAACACGCGATAATGGAATGCCCGAGCGAGATACACCCGAGCTTTATATTTAATTTTATTGTGGATCCAATCTTCATCGGTCCTATTTATATAGATCTCGATTGTTCTGGATTACCTGGAACGTAGTGTAACGTCCATACAGGTTACTGTGTCTGTTATTGATAACGTCGTTCCCCAAAGGCTGGTCATGTGTTCAAGAGTACTATGTGCGAACGTGTTCTTGAGCAAACTTCTTCGGCAAACTTTTATAACCGTTGCTCGCGAATACTGGTAGTTCACGTTTTCAGACCCCACGAATTTTATCCTACGTATCTAGATAATCTGACTAAACTCGTGTCATAATGATATAATAAGAAATGTGAGAAAACTCAGTAATTCAGTATCAGATGAATGATGTTAAAAGGTGATCATTCGGGTTTTTTATTTATTACGGAACGTCATGAAGGAATGGGAAAGAAGAGATGCATGTATGAAAATTATAACTAAACGGAAGTATTCTTCTCCGGAATAATCAGTTTTTATTACTTTAGAAATAAACGTCTTATTTTTTAATATATACACAAAATGTCTTTTATATATGTCGGAGATGAAAGGACATCGAAGCCCCCCCTTTGGAACTTCGGGATAATCCCCTAACACTGTAATCTAGATTCTATCATAGCCGTAATTAAACAATTGTCGTCTTTCGATCCGATTGTATTTGTTCGTGATTTGTGATAATGAGCTTGGCTCGATGCGACAGCCAGTCGCCGAACGTAGCCGCGGTCACGGGATGTACGCTTTGTCTAACAAAGGTACGGAGTAATTCTATAGCTCTCCTTAAAAGAAATATTTGTAGCGGCACGCGACAGTAAACATTCCAACGGTTTCTGTCCCGTGGCTCACCACATGCAGATCCTATCCTTCGGGTATGATGGATACCAGATGCCGACACGTCTCCACAGTACGTGATCAGCTAGCCCGAGGGCCGTTATAAACACTAAGATCTAGTTATCTGAAGTCCTTCAAACAGACAAACAGTCTTTGCCCCAACTACGGGAAGATAGGGCAGACCTATTGTTTCAACGAACGACGTCTCCCACTAGGAACTTTCCCTCGAGGGCGGCTAGCATCGTTTTCTAACGACCGATGTGGAGATTGACCAATTAGCAGCAACGCTAATTTTCCTTACTTTCCGAACGAAGGCTATCCCCGACGAATCCGATGATCTCGTGTCCTTAGACACACCCCATCATAATTTTTCCTTCGTGGCATCGTTGGGACGGAAAGCCATTCTCTCTCGCGATCTCATCGACGAAAAGAGTAACCCCTTACGACCAGTGAATATTACGCGTCCGACTTAGATTTTGTGAGCACGTTCATCTATCATTCCGTCGACCGCGGATTCGTTATTGAACCTAGGATTATTGTCATTAGTTTCTCGAGTATCTAATTATCACGGTTACTTGTCCGGTTCTATGATAATCGTATTTGCACTAGTCGATGTCTTCTCTATTGCATAACGACAACGTGTAACCCAAACGAAGATTCGTTTCACGCCCCTAACCCTAATTCTTAATGTAAACCCGACATATACATATATCCAATTTATTTGATTTAATTTATATCTTGGGAAATAATAATGCAAAAAGAATTCGGCTTCGTCAAAAATGTACTCCGTCTGCACCATTCAATTTTTCCTATCTATTGCACAATAAATTTGACAAATTAAAGTTGAAATATCTCTTAAACCCCTTTTATATAGGGATTTTTATCCATTAACTACCGCATAAAAATTATTATATTAACATATTATATGTTATATATTAATATATAATGTGTAATAATTAGTAGATATCTTAATGTATACATATTTTTAATTTTTTTATTGTTACTGAAGTTACAGTTATTGAAGTGTGCTATTCATTAAATGTGTTCAGGGAAAGTTCGGTCACCGAGATCATGCTCTTGAACAGTTTGCGAACAATCATTGGATATATGGAAGGAATTACGGTTTATGACCTGCATGGCCAAATTTTTATGTCCTCTGTTTGGAACCAACTCTATTCTATTCGTGAACAAAGATTCACGATGGAAGTATCCGTCAGAGAGGTTGTCCTCTGCAACTTTACATTGTGAACAGTCCTTGAAGCTGTTTGCGAAGTAACAGCAAGCAAAAGAGTTCTATTCGAAAACCAATTGGGGGGCAATTCACGAAGTTCAGTGTTTGGCCAGCGGGCACTGATCTTTAGACGAGCGCTTTACTCCAATAGTATCTCGTAAGATCGAGAGTGGATAGCGATCGTGGGCGTGTAGAAATTTACAGATTACTATCTTTAAAGAGATTTATCAAAGAACAGAAATATCAAATAACAATATTTGTACAAGGAATATAGTAATATTAATAGAATAGCTAAAATGGCAATCATTTTAATCATAATAATATACTATAATGATGGAAGCTAGAACACAAAAGTTTATAATATTATGAAAGGCTTTCGAATATGTAGAATAATTGAAATCCTTAGAATCTGTTTTATCAATCAATCCGTAGATAGACCTTAAATGGCAGACCCAGCAGAACTTAGAACTGAACTCTGCTCCTCTCTAGCTCATTAAATTTTGGGTGATTCTTGAATCAACGTCTGTGTTTAACCTGAAGTAAGTCTTTAAACCGCAGTGTTGCTAATTTGTTGCTAATTTATATATACAGTTACGTGCAAAAGTTTTTGATAACATCGTTTTACGATAGAAATCTTATAATATAATGGAGTTAACTTGCTCTTTGTCGTAAAATATTGTTGATATCTTGTAGCTATGCCTTTCGCAAGGATAATAGCAGCAACGTGGCCGGTTTTCTTTAGAGCATTATTTTGGCCAGGCCAGGTCAGAATTTCTTTGTCTTTAAAGGTAACTAGTGTCTAATAAGACATTTTCTGAGCGCCGACGTTGACATGCGAATGACATCTCATTGTCCGAGCTTCTCTGAGGCACCGCGATCTCTTCCCAAATTCATTGCCGGAATGACGAGACCTCTTGGAATGATCCACACCTCTTGAAGTCGCCCTAAGGTTGGACTCGCTACCGTCGCCTGGAAGAGATTAACCTCATTTTCGAGGATACGCAGTTTCACGCAGAAGCGCGTATATTCTAACCGGTCGTACTTTATGGGATGACTACCTGAGCCTATGAACATAGGTAGCCTTCAGGCCTTTAGAAGGAGTGACAGCTGCACCTCCTCTATCTCCCGCATAATCTCAGCGCCAATGTCGGTAGTTATTCGGACAATTATAGCGCTCTTGACATTGGATACCTGTTCAGAGTCGTCCCCAGAAAGGATAATATGACGACTTAAACTTGTTTTATTAGTTATCAAATGTCCATATCGTAAATTATTATGATTAGTTTATTAATGATAAATGGATTAAACAGATGTTAATTAAACAGAAAACAGTGGTTATTAAACATGACCCAATTGCAATAAACGTATAATAATTAAAACAATTAGATAATTAATTAACAATTTTCGTCAACGCAAATTCAACTCTCTTTTAACAACGCTGACAACACTATCTTGACAACGCAATCCGCACTCTCGGACTTCTCAATTCATACTCCTGTTAATTCGTTTATCGTCCCCTAGCATCCCCTTGTCTTTTGTCATAGCCCCAGTACGCATATGCTGAGCAACCGCTTGTTTATAATTCATACCTAGGCAACCGCTTGTTTACGATCCGCACAACACCCCTTAGGCCCCTCGTTCATGATACTACATTCGGCCGTACCTGACAATCACATCTGCCCTCGGATGTGCTCATCATCACTAATTTCACCCTCACCTCTGACTTCAACAACGTCCCACCATTTCATGCGATTAGCCGCCGTGGTTGTTGTTCGTGACCCTTCGTGTTCGCCCTCTCGTTGTACCACATAGCAGTCATTCCGCAAGACTTTTACCACGCGGTACGGCCCAAGGAACTGCGACTGCAACTTCGGACCAGGACCTGCGTCCTCTCGATCGCCACTAAATCTCCTGTCTTATACGCTGTTGCCTCTTTACGTCTCTTGTTAAACGTCCGTCTGTTTTTAGCTTGAATTTCCTCGATCCGTTTTTTTGCCTTTACGCGTAGCTGATCTCGGTCCTCCTAGAACATCACGGCCCACTCGTCTTCGATCAGCTGCGCGCATTCTCATCCGCGTTCCAAACAAGAGTTGGAACGGGGTAACATTCGTACTTCTGCTGGTGGTTGCGTTCAAATACCTTTGCGCTATCTCTAGGTGTAACCACTTGTCTGGTGTTGGCGCAGACAAATTCGTCAATAGGGGAACAAGCGTCCGTTTCACTCTTTCTACTTGTGCATTGTAGTCCAGCCGTGCTGTATACCTTTCTCATTCCAATAATCCTCAAAGGCAACGGCTGTGAATATCGTCCCGCGATCCGAGATAATTCTTCTCGAATTTCCGAAACCTACAGACTGCTTCCTCAAATGGCGAATAACTTCCGCAGAACTTGTTGATTTTGTGGAATACAACTGAGGTGGTACGGTGATAGGTGCGTAAGGAACTACTCTTGGTGTTTTTAACGAACAATAGTTTATTTAGAACTAATCAACAATCAGAGTTAACAATTAACAATTAACAATTACACTTAACAGACAACTGGTAAACAACTAACAAATAACGATAGACACCGAGAGATCATTCGACGCGTTGCTATGCAAATAGTACCGAGGAGTTACACATTTAATGGCGTAAGACAGACTGCCTGCCCTTTTGTTTCGGAACGCGCAGATTCTTCCCTTCGTAGCCCATCGATATCCCCCACTAGCGTGCATTCATTAGATGTGCCGCCAGTGCTGGCACGTGTATGCTCTTCCGAGAATTCGGCGGAAAGAGTGTGAAGATATCGATGGTACATTGGGCACGTCGGTGTTGCGCTTTGGCGGCGTCGCGCTTTGCATCCGGAGCCGTTGAAAAGTTCCGTGGCCCGTGCCGCCACACAACCAAACGAACTTTGTAAAGGCATCAATCGCCACGAAGATATACCGGTACCTTTTCTTCGTAGATGGCAATGGTCCAAGATGATCGACACGATAAGTGTCAAATGACAACTCCTCCTTGTCAATAGGGTTCAGGAACTCCTCTCGTTTTCCTTATTTTTTCTCCGCAAGGATACAATCGATGCAACTCTGCACTACCTTATCCACCTTCTCGCGCATGCCACAAACCGTTTTAATAACGCTTCCGTTTTAGTGATGCCCAGATGGCCGTGTTCGTGAGCTCGTCGAACCACTTGAGTCTGCATTGACTTTGGCACGCCCAGCAATGGTATCTCCTTTATTTCTTTGTACAAAACTTCGTCCTTTGAAAGGTATCCGCCAGCTTCGTGCTGTTCGATGTTGTCCCGGATCTACCGCAGATTATCTTCTTGCAAATGCGGCTTCCTTAGCCGTGCAACAATCCTTTGTTCGTCCTCGTCTAGCAGCATGACCATGAGCAACGGATTTCGACTTAGCGCGTCGATGTGCACTATGCTCCTCCCTGGCCTAATTGAATTGCTCTAAAAGAATTGCCCACTTCGCAACACGCTCTGGTCCTTCTTCTCCTCCTTCCTTCCCTTTTTCTCCTGACCTCCATCTCCCTTTCTTTAGAAAGCCGGCATTTCATCGCCTTTGTGCAGAAATCATAAAACCTATCCCAAAACCGCTCCTCCGCGGCCATCTTCTCAACGGCCCGGTCCTCCAATTTAAAGTCTTCACCGATCGCGACCTCCAACTCCGTTCTCTCCTCCGTCCATCTAGGGCACCAAAAGAGCACATGTTAACACTAACACTAAGTATATCCGGGAAACTAGTCCTTTCATTTTTCAGGAAGGAATAGTTTCCCGTCGTCCTAATAGGTATAAGCTCGTTCCTCGTTGTAACGTCCAGCAGACATGTTCCCCTACGGTCCGTCTTAGACCCCCCCCCCCCCCCACCGAGGATTTCGCATTAAAGTCACCGGCAACCATAATCGCCGGTGCTCTTTTTCTCCCCTCCTTTATGATCCCTTCCAGTTCCTTCAAATAATCGTTGAACTGGCCCTTACTCTTATTAGGGGAACAATACCCACTGACGCAAAATACGTCACAAACCCTGAACCCTACAATCCCTACATTTCTTATCAGGGTCTCGCTCGCCGCATGTTTTCCATTAAACAGCGTGACCCATATCGATGCATCCCCACCCTCGTCATTAAACCAAAATGGCAACTGCCTATAGGGCTCGGAGATGACCACAATGTCCACCCTGCTTTCGCATACGCACTGCATCATTAGGTCTTGCGCAAGCCTGCATCTATTTAGATTTATTTGTAGAACCCTAACTGGGCCCCCGTCTATTCCTAACACCTAAACGCTCCATAGGGCACGCCAACGAACCCGTTACATGCCTTGCATTTATGCCACCATGTTTCAGACACATTGCGCATCTCGGCTCTTTATCACAATCTCTCATTATATGCTCAGCGCTGCCGCTCCTCCTACACGACTCCCTGCCATGACATGCAACAGCACACCCTGCCGCCACATGCCCCAACATGCGGCACCTATAACAACGCCGAATATTAGCTAACTGCCTTACAGAAGCTATCGTTAACCCCGTTCTCAGCCTCCTCTCTCTCGTCACTAGGCACTCCACTCGCTGGGCGGACCACCACTGCCTCTTGCGTGCCCCATGGTGCCGCTTTTATAGATTTGACTTCTATATCCGCATTCTCCTCAATTGCCCACTGCGACCTGATCTCGTCCACCAGCTCTTCTTTGCTGGTGAGGGGATCGATGTTCCTTATTTGTAGGATCGCCCTGTTCACCAGAGCGGCCACCTTCGTACTATCACTCAAGGCGGCTCTCAATTTGGCCGCCTCCTCGCTAACCACCACCGTCCTATCGAATTCAATTAGGCCCGCTCTCGTCCTACGGACCCCCGTGGCTCCCTCCAATGAACTCCTCACCTCCATTATCCTCTTATAAACATGAAGCCATTCGCAACCTTCCCTTCCTCCACCTTAATTAGAATGGCTTCCTTCCTCCTCCTGTTCCTTGGTACGTCTCTCTCTTCGGCACCAACCTGCCGTTTATTTCCCGAACGCACCATCGGGGTAGCTTGCTCTAAGGGACCTTTCCTCTTCCTCTTCCTTTTTTCTACCCTTATCCACCCTTCGGAGTCCTCGCTGAAGTCACCCCTTATCGCTCTGTTCTCCCTCCCACACGCCTCGGCGTATGTGACCTCTCCTCTTCGGGGTCTCTTATACTCCCCAACTCTCATAATTTCAGCCGGCGATACTATCTTTCTTTTTGGGTATCCGCCCTTAGTTATCGTCACTTCTCTCTTCATCTCTGCCCTGTCTGCCCTTTTTTTAACCTCGACAGGCTCTCTCCTTCTCCTTCTTTCTGTTTCCTTGTGATCCCCACACTGCTCCAAGGAAGACAGGATGCTTTTCATCAGGTTGCCATGTCAGCACATGCCCTGTCACGATCAATCCTTTGAAAACTGCGTTTATGAATTTCTGGAAAACAGCTGGTGAATTGCATAATCCGAATGGCACACTAATAAATTCATACTGTAGGAACTGTAAATGCTGTATATTTCCTGCTACTTTCTCCGACAGGAACACGAAAGAATCTATTCTTGGGGTCCAACGTACTGAATACTATCGATCCCTGTGACAAATCTAATTGATCCTCGATCAAGGGTAGCGGGTATCTGTCTTTCACTACCTTTCGATTCAGTCGCCTATAGTCGACGCAAATTCTAGTTGAACCAACCTTTATTTCAATCAACGCGATCCGGCTTGCGTAGTCGGAATGTGACTGGCGTATTATTCCGTCATTCAGCCACATTTTGATCTGACCGTTGACTTCGACCTTACCTTGCGGGGATAACCTTCGCGGTCTTTCATAACCGGGAAGATCATCTTGTAATATTAGATTCATTTCAACCCCTACTTCGAGCGTTTTCTGCGGCTTATAATTTCGAATCAGATTCTGTATCGCCTGCTTGTATTGTATATTCGTGATATGGGACAAATCTACCTCATGCCTCCCCCACTCCCAACTTTAGCACCCAAATACCTGAAGGCTCTTTCTGGGATTCTCCCGGGTATCCTTAATTTACCAATTTTTATTGCCGGGTCTTTAATAAACCAGGTATCTTTTTCGCTATTACCTGGAACATTTGACTTTTCTCTGCTGATATTTTCATGCCCCGACCTCTCCAGGTATTTCTGAAGCTCGTCTATCTGGCTTTGTGCCGCCCTCGTATTTTCACCAAGCAAGACGATATCGTCTGCGAAGGCCAACACAGAGACTTTGTTCCCTTCATTTATATTAATGCCACCGATATTCTTTTCGATTACTTCAAGCAGCGGTTCGAGACACAAGTAAAATAGCAGCGGTCATAAAGGACCACCCTGCTTGACTCCTCTGAGAATTTCTACCTCGACCCCTATATTATTATTCGCTTTGATCGTAGTTTTACATCCTTTGTACATTTCATTTATAATTTCAATTATGGGGGTCGGAACGCCTTTTCTCGCCAGACATGGTTTTATAGCTGAATGGGGTATAGTATCGAAGGCCTTAGAGATGTCCAATATTGTGAAAATTCCCCTTCGATTTCTTTTACTATAATTTAAGGCTGCGTTCATTAGGTCAATATTGATTTTACATCCACTTTCGGATGTAAATCCTTTGTGCTTTTGTTGAGAATTGTGGATCTTTGAAGCCGAAATAATGTTATAGGAACATTAAATGTATATTGACAGTTATTACTAAAATAATGATATATTTATTACATGGACGATTCTATATATATTTATCGATACACACTTGCACGCGTCTCAGAACCTTCTACACCCGACTCTTCATCGACGACTCTTAACCGACTGACTGTTTACATTCCTTTGTTTCGAGACGCTGCGCACACACACATACTTCCACACACTGATATATACATATAAGTATTTCTACTACGCACTTAACTCAGTCCAGCACAGAAAATTACACATATCTCAACACACCTCCTTAATTTTTTGTGCTGCATATTTATAGTGGGTCTCGTTGTAACTGTTTTGAAATCGACTTAAATAATTTACACTATAGCTAACGTCTAATCTTGTTCCAGTACTAATATATAACAAAGCTCCTATGAGATTTCTATATCTTATATCGTCTAAAGCTGATTGTGCGGGTTCTAAACTTAAAATATAATTGTGTAAAATATAATTTACTGTTTTCTATATTATAATGTTTCGCTAATGACTCTATATAACTACTTTGATCCAGTTTCATCTCACACTTCTTATTATCGTATTCAATGTTTATTCCTAAGTAAGTCTTTACTTCACCCAAGTCCTTCATCAAAAATTTGTTTGATAATTTTTTTTTTAATTTCATCGATTTTTCTTATGTTTTTTCCACATATTAATAAGTCGTCTACGAATAGAATTAAATATATAACATCATCGCTCTCATACTTCATATACAGACAATAATCACTCTTACTTCTTTGAAATCCTAATTTTTTCATATATTCGTCGAAACATTCATACCAAGCTCTTGAACTTTCACGCAATCCATATAACGCTTTTGATAATTTACGTACTTTCCCGCTTTTATCATCGTAACCTATAGGTTGTTTTACAAATACTTCCGATTTTATAGTTCCGTTTAAGAAAGCTGTTTCTACATCCATTTGCATAATCGTCAAACGATATTGACAACAATAAGATAGTAATAACTTCAACGTTTGCATTTTTGCTACTGGAGAGTATAAATCTTCCAGTACTTCTTTTTGTTGGAAGCCTCGAACAACTAGTCGCGCTTTCTTACGATTATCAGATTTATTCGTATATATCCATTTCAAGTCTAATACTTTTTTGTCTTTTGGTTTTTCTACTAATTGCCAGGTCTTATTTTTCATTAAACTATTCATTTCTCGATCCATTGCTTCTTTACATGAACCGCTGTCATCTCCACTTAAAGCTTCTTCATAGGTTTCATAGGACTGTGTGCACTAACTATATTCACATAAATGAAATATGAGCTCGTTTGACCATATCTTTGAGGTTTCTTTCTTTCCCGTCCTGACCTTCTCAAATTACTTTCTGTGTCCTCAAGTTTTTCTTTTGATTCGTTACTTAAATTTCTCTCCTTTTTTATTGCAACCTGCTCGACCTTTTCGTTTACATCCGAATGTTCGTCAAAAACCTTTTCTGTCTCATTGCCTGGTCCATCGTCTCCTCGAAATCCTACTAAATTATCATCTTCACCTATAAATTCTACGTGTCTTGCAATTACAATTTTATTATTAACTAGTATCCTATATCCATTGTTTTCATAACCTACAAGTATCCCAGTGTCTGCTTTTTTGTCCCATTTCGAATTTCTTTTAACTTCGGGTATTCTTACGAAAACTCTACTTCCGTACAATCTTAAATTATTTATATTCGGTTTCCTTTTTAAAAATATTTCAAATGGTGTTTGATTTTCATATGTGTTTGTAACGGTTCTATTTTTTAAGTACGCCGCGGCTCTAACTATCTCCGGCCAATATTTAATATTCAGCTTTGAATCATGTAATAAGCATCTAGCGGAATTCATGATTGTTCTATTGTAGCGCTCAGCTGTTCCATTTAACTCGTGAACATAAGGTGGGCATGGTTCTACGACAATTCCCTTTTCCCTAGTTAGATTGTACATGTTTTTGTTCATATATTCTTTTCCATTATCGCATCTTAATCTCTTTATCTTCTTACCAGTAAGATTTTCGACTTTGTTTATGTAATCAAGGAAGCAATTGTACACTTCACCTTTTGATTTCAAAGTATAAATCAATGCACACTTACTGTAGTCATCTATAAATGTCAAGAAATATTTGGATCCATCAAACCCGGTATTATTATGAGGTCCATTTAAATCGGTATGTACTAATTCTAAAATCTCGCGTGCTCTTCTACGGTTATTTTGGAAGGGTAAATTATGCATTTTATTTTGGATACATGTACCACATTTTAATTGTATTTGCTCAAATTTTTCTGGCATTCCCTCAACTAATTTTTTCTTACACATTGTATCTAAATAATTAAAATTTATATGTCCTAAGATCCTATGAAATTTTTCTTTATTCGTCATCTTTTCTACATTTTTAGCATGAGATTCTTGTCTTTCAATGTAACTACTAATCTTATATAAACCATGATCTTTGAATGCTATCCCTATCAACTTTCTGTATATGTTATATATCTTTAAAGTATTTCCTGCTGAGACTATCTTATTTTCATTCGTTACTCTCGCATAGCTAATTAAGTTATTATCCATTTCTTTCACGTAAAATACATTAGACATTGTAATTTTAATCCTCCTTTTGTTTACTTCAAAGTAAGTTAAAATTTTTCCGACTTTTGTTCCTTTTAGAATTCTACCGTCTCCTAACTTCACATTTATCGGATTTTTTAAATTTTCGTACTCAACAAAATAAGAGTCATTATTTATAATGTGATCTGAACATCCACTATCCAATATCCAATCTATTTTTCGCGTATCGCTAGTACATACCGTAATTTCATTTTTATTATTTTCGTGCTCTACTCTCGTTAGGAAAGATCCAATTTCTTGGTCGTCGTAGCCCTCGTTGTGTGAATAATTTGCGTCGTGTTGACTTGCCTCGTAGTAGCGTTGTTGCCGGCCTCTGCTTTGTCCTCGTTGGCCAAATCCTCGTTGGCCGTATTCTCGTCTTCTTTGGCCAAAACTTCGTCCGCCGCGACCCCTATTCTGCTGCGGCTGATACGCACCTCCTTGCTGTTGCGTTCTTCCATTGTTTCCGCCTTTATACGTGTTTGTGCAATTTTTTGCCATATGACCGTACTTTCCACTTCATGTCCTTTTTTTCGGCTGTAAATACATTTGACTCTGTTCTATCACTTTTTTTCTTGCTACGCGTTTCCCACATTATAATTTTATTTTTCAAAAATTCACAAGTCCGATCACTTTCTTTCACTGAGTCGATTAAGTCACCAGCATAGTTCAGTGATTCTGGTAGTGCTTTCAGCATGTAGTCGAGTTTTTCACGTTCGCTTACATTTGCACCAGCACTCTTTAATTCATTGATAGTTTTTTCAAATTCCGTGAAAAATGAATTTGATTCTTCAAAGTCTGTCAACCTCATCATGTCTAGTCTACTTCTTATACAAATTTGCACTGCTGTTGATTCCTTCATATACATCTCATCAAACTTTTGCATTATTTTTAAAGCAGTGTCTTGATCACCAACAAATTCTAATTGCTCATATACTATACTACTATAGATGTAGTTCATCGCCCATTGATTCTTTTCATCCCACTTATCTTGCGCATCCGTGTCCATTTTCTCTCGTGTAGCCGGTTCATAACATTTTTTACACTTTAGATACATTAATATTCTTTTCTTCCACATTCTGTAATCGCGTCCATCGAATATTTGAACCTTAATTTCGTCGTCCCTTGGCATCTTGATTCGTTTTCTATATTCACACCTTTTTTTTTCCAAAAAATAATTCTCTTTATTATCCAAAATCTTTTTATTTGTTCTACCAATAGCCTTTTTATCTCTTCAGAACTTATTTCCAATTTTTTATTCCTTTTTATAAATCGACTTTTATACATTCACTCCCGGTTACACGTGGTTCCATAACCTTAAATCTCGGCAACCACGATCTTCTACCATGTTGAGAATTGTGGATCTTTGAAGCCGAAATAATGTTATAGGAACATTAAATTTATATTGACAGTTATTACTAAAATAATGATATATTTATTACATGGACGATTCTATATATATTTATCGATACACTTGCACGCGTCTCAGCACCTTCTACACCCGACTCTTCATCGACGACTATTAACCGACTGACTGTTTACATTCCTTTGTTTCGAGACGCTGCGCACAAACACATACTTCCACACACTGATATATACATATAAGTATTTCTACTACTTAACTCAGTCCAGCACAGAAAATTACACATATCTCAACAGCCTTATATTTTGATCTATACCCCGTCTTAGCCGCCCATCGAGGATTGATGAGAAAATGCGGCCTAGAATTGGGCCGATCGTAATTGGTCGCCAGTTCTCGACCATATTTCCATCTTTATTAGCCTTTGGTATTAAGGCTGTTCTATTTTCCTTCCATGCGGTCGGAAAATAGGAACTATACCATAATATATTTGTCGGAGACGAAAGAACACCGGAGCCTTTGGAATTTTGGATAATCCCGCAACATTGTAACCTAGAGTCTACTATAGCTGTAATTGAACAATTGTAGTTATTCAATCCGATTGTAATTGTTCGAGAGTTGTGATAATGAGCTTGGGCTCGAGGCGACAGTCAGTCGCCGAACGTAGCCGCGGTCACAGGATGAACGCTTTGTCTAACAAAGGCATGGAATAATTCTATAGCTCTCCTTAAGGAGGAAATAGTTGTAACACTCGACAGTAAACATTCCAACGGTCCCTGTCCCGTAGCTCGCCACACGCAGACCCTGTTCTTCGAGTAAGATGATCGAGTAAGATCGATCGTATATATATATGTAACTATGCACTAAATTTGAAACGTATGCGATGTATTGAAAGTTTTAAAAGTTTCTTTCAAGTTTCAGATATTTAATCTAAATTAGAGATATATTAGTAAAACATGAAATGAAATATATATATTTACATTATAATTTTTAAACATATTCGTATTTTTAAACATCATTAAGTAAATTTCTAAATAATTAAGAATATACTGCTTCTTATTAAATAGGTACGAAATGTTTTTATTAGCGAGAAGCTATTAAAAGTGATGGTTGACAAATTGTATCGATATACCACAAGTTGACGAAGTATACCAGTAATAATTTAACAAAGCAAATTCTTCACTGCGATCTTCGAGAGAAATTCCTTGGAATTGGAATTGTTGTAACGAACGCAGCTGCATTTATAACATGCGACATAAGTAAACTCTTTTATATACTAAGCTATTTGATTAATGCTAAGTATGTAAGAAATCTAAAAAGCTTTTAAAATCGTATATTTATCATTGTACTATTGATTTTCCTACCATTTCGAAATGTACAACTTTGAGAGTAATTACTATATCTTCGTTCTTAAATAATGGAGCAGCTAGCGAAAAAAATGAAGGAAAAGCGGAGAAACGATGCAGAATATTCATAACGTGCACGTGATTCATCTGCATGTTTCAGTTTTGTTGTATATTTCACAATCGAACATTTTCTTTTCTCTTCTATCGTACTCTTGTATCTTGTGACGTGACTGTTTCTCGTGAGAGATAAGAGCAAGACGAAATGCGGTTTCTAGCATTTCGCAAACAAAAAAGGACGAAACTGTTCGCTTTTCTTCTGTTTTCTTGTTTTTAAATAGAGATGAAAGATAAAAAGACATATCTACAGAATTTATTCTATTTCCATTACACTATTTTCATCTAAATCAATTGGCTTGCTGAATAAATTCTTCTTGTTTACAGGCATAGCTAATAGAGATTTGGATAGTCTAATATGGCTTATTTTCATTCTTTTTCTTAGCTCTAATACTTTCTTTAAATCTTTCTCGCCAAACCTTATAAATTTAAAATTATTCGCACACTGTAATTCATTATTCCAATTCAATAACATTTCACACTGAGTTGCATTTAAAATATCAGAAATTTCTGAAAAATAAAGGAGGGTTTGTACATCAGGATATATTGAAAATAAATTTGGCTGTAATTCTTTACCTATTCCACGTGTATGATATTCTCCTAGTTCTTTCTACTCTAATTATATGTTCCCTCCTAGCATGCTGTCTACTCCTGTTGCTACCTATAGACCTTTTAATAGTAATTTCTTCCATTTCTTCATCATTTCTTGCTACATACCTTTGGATCAAATATAGAACTATAACTAATCACATCTTTAATGTACAATCTCTGTATCATCATGTGTATACATTTTTGTTTTACCTCCGTTTCTAACAAACTTGCAGTTATCTCTGGAGTATAGGGACACACGCCTGGAATCATATTGTTTCTGATCCACGATATTTTCTCTCCTATTGAATTCTGTTTTATCAAGCAGGACATTTCTGCCTTCTGTCTATTTGATATTCTGAAACAAAACACATTGTCCATTTCCTTCTTTATTACACAAAAGTATTATATAATCATATAAAATAAATGAAATGTACATAACAAAATCACATAATTTAATAGTAATTGTATTTACTTTTTGGCTTTTTTCGTAATAGCGATAGACTTTCTGCTATTTGGATGCATCATTTTCTTTGGCTTCAGGAATTCTTTTCTCATTGCAATGGCCTATAAAAGACAACAAAATAAATTAGTTAAAATATTACCATGGCTATGAATTATTTCGATTATCCTAATCATCAAAACTCCAACTCAGGCTATCCGTTTACTCAATGTATAATCATGCACAGGCGAATCGTCGACAGTATCACACGCTTAGAAGCACTAATAGAGTAGACAAAACATCCTACATACCACAGCTATCGAAACAATAACCAGATAGCAACGGATAGGCGCCTCTGATATACACCCGACGATAACCGCTTCAGAGGGACTAAAACCTCAGTACAAGAAGTCTCCCAAATCAGCGTTCTATACCTCTTTGTTATAACACTCTGAACCGTCACTCTGTTGGATTCATACAATAAATTTTACCACTATATCTAAAGTTTAATTCTTTCACTTATTTGTGAAACGTTCGAACTGCGACTCGAGGAGATCACCGGTGATTTGTCAATTTCGTGATTTGTTGTGTCTCGTATATGATAACAGCAACGACGGCGACGCCTATCGATAGTAAAAGTAATATCGAAGTATACCTTCCTACCATGACATTTCCGGGCTAACAAACTTCAAAATTGGTTTCTTTTGTTTCAAGATATTTTTAGCTATTTTTTTTAATCTTATAATGATAACCTATTTTAAAATGTGCAATGTTTGATAAATGTACATTAGTAAAATTTCATACGAAGAAAGTTTTTGGGAATCCGTATTATATCCAGCGAGCAGAAAACGAAGACTTGACGGAAGTTGACAACAATGGAGATAAAAGTCTTTATCGTAATATTGTTTTTATTGATTTTAACGTCAGATGGAACGGGTTTCGACAGAAAACGATCCACCAAATTTCAAAGAGGTAACGAGCAAACTTCAAGTAAAAACGAGCAGAAGTCAACACCCGATTATTATTATTACTGCGACTCAACAGAGTTTGGAGTAGTATTATACAAAAGATTCCGTATTTGCGTTCTTGTTCGCCGTGCGACATGATAGAAATTGATTTCTCTTCCGCTTGTATCAGATGCGGGATGTTGGTTGATCCTTTTTCACCGGTCTCGATTATCCTATTTCTCTTTATTCGCCTATTTTTTAAACACAAATATAGATTTTTTACGATTATTTATATTGTTCATGACATCATTTGACGAATTCTTCGAGAACTTCGCAAGGGAACCAAGACATAAATGATATTTAAAATGTTTATAGCAGTTCTGAAGTAAAGAGAAGCGATATTAGTTTGAAATGATGGATCATTTCAATGACTTTATTATTTATTGCCTTAATAGCTATCTACATATTATTTTAGTTGCGTTTTTCTTTTGGATCGGAAATGACTATCCTGTGTTTCGTCAATAATTTGTCTTGCTTCTCTTGGTGCATTTCTAAAAGTAGTATTGACATAAATGAATTTTTTACTGCAAGAGTCAACATCACTTTTTTCGACTTCTCTTTTAGGTTACAAGAGTACAAAGCTATATATAGGCCAAAACATGTATGTATTTTTCGATAAAAGATAAATTTTTATTCAAAACCTACGAGACTGCACGCAGATATTTCAAATTGCAGCGAATATTATCACGAATACTTCGCGTTAAACATGTTATATCTTTTAACATTTTCAGAGACGCGTAAACATCTGCAAGCTATTTATCACTTTATTCGATTGCATATTGTAGCGGCATATGAGTCATAGGACGATGCGAATCGAGAGTAACTCATGTTGTTGTTTTGCCTCGGGGCATTGATACCGTCTCGAGGTACGAAACTTGATAATAAACAAACTCCGGACAGAACAATATCGCCGCTACGCGCAACCGTCAACCGAAGTTGAATTTAAATTCGTTAGAGGGAGATCGTTAGAAGAGTACTGCCGATAGTTTTAAATACATTTGACTACACCAAATATCAACTCGTCTCATCACTATATACACCAACGCGTTTAATCAACCTCCACATAATCGAGAAATGATTTCAAATTTGACCCACGTTTCTATCGACTTCGCTTTCTTCTTTATTTTGGAAGAAATGCACATTCACTATTTATCAGCTAAGTGAACTCGAAACGAATGAAAATTCCCAACCACCACGTAGACCAAAGCCTATCAGCCTTTTCCGAACCTGTAGGTTACAACGAGATTCTTAATTAATTAATTCGTTTCTTACAGGCTACAGAGTCTGAGAATAAAGAATTTTTTTGACCGTTTTGTTACGACCTATGTTAAAACCACATCATAGGAATAAGATAATAATACAGATCGTAATCATTATATATCGGCACATACTATCAAATTGATTGTGCAATTAAATAACATAATATCAAAAGTAATCAAATGTTGGGATACTTTTGCGCGATAGTGTATATGTGTAAAATAATATGATTCTATAAATTCATTCACAATAAATCAAAAACAATGTTGTGTTGCTTATTCTAGTAAACAATCCAACCATTTAACTGTAAGATATTTGGAAAGTTCATGTAACAAGCATACAATATGCCACCCGGAAGGTACCAACTACGTTCCTCTATAAAATTAGTACAAATGTTTCAATATTATTAACATTTCACGCAACGTTTTTATAAGATACGTTAATCCGTAGAAATGACCCGTCGCAGTAAATTTATACATAGATCAGAGTTAGAAAATACAAAAGAACGATATTTTCTCTGAGTATACGAAGTTAAAATGGTGTTGGACGCAAATTAATTGGTTGGAAAGAGGCGCCTTGAAGCGTACTAAAAGAGGTAGCTTACCTCGTTGAAATACCATGGAACGAAACCCTGTTGGGCAATGGGCATTCTGCTGTAGCCTGGAATTCCTTTTGCTCCCGTATTCTTCTTCTGTTTTCCGTGGTTTTTGTTACAACACTCGCGACGTTCTCATTCAAACGAACACACAACGCATAAACGGAGAAAAATAAACGTTGAAGGTTGCGTCGCGTCACGCGAATCACTGACGCTACACTTATACGTTGGAAACAGGAACGAAACCGACGCAGGTGCAACACGGGGCCCGTGAAATGTAAACTATCGAACTACGTATAATAGCACACGAAAGTATTTCTATTGTTTGTATATATATATGTGTGTGTATATTCGTGTGTGTGTGTGTGTGTGTGTGTGTGTGTGTGTGTGTGTGTGTGTGTGTGTGTGTGTATTCATATATATATTATAAATTGGTTATATATATATATATAACCAATATATATATAAATCTTATATATATATATATATATATATATATATATATATATATATATATATATATAAGATTTATAAAATGAATGCTCGGTAAAATGTCTGTGATAAATAATACCAATTAAAATGGAAAAATTTTTAATTGCATTGCTTCGACTATACATATACATATACTTAATGTGACTTACTTTGTATGAAAAAAATTCTGTTTGTCAATTCGATATCGAGAGCTGATAATGCTAACATACGATGAAACGATAACAGAAGAATCCGAATATTCAGAACTTTTCACGATATATGTTAAATAATATTATGAAATAAATTAAATAATTACCCCGCATTGCTTCCAGCGTACGTGTTCACGATTCTCGGCGAAATCGAATATGGCAGCAGGAAATCAACCAATCACAACTTCGGAAGAAAGTAAAGCGCGGGAAGAAATCGCGGCATCCAGCTTCCTGCGAATCTATTCTCGATCTCGATCTAAGCAGTAATCTTTCGATAATCGTTTTGCAAAATGGCGTGCCTTAAACGAAGTGTATAGTAAAATTCGTATTTGAGAAACGCATAAATAAACGATATCAGGCTATTTCCCGCGAGAAATTCACGTTCGGTTGCAACATAACATGTCACGTATGTATTTTCGTCGAAAACTGATTTCGAGGGACGTGTATATGTACGTATCAAGTTACTTGGCGAAAGTTCAACGACAGACTGTGACTTTAAAACAGTAAGTATGTAAGCCTATGTTTGTTGTCCGAGAATTGGAAGAATCTGTCATGTTTTGTTTACGTCGGCTGTAATGGAGTGGTGTTTTTGTCTTGTGGTAACTGAATGTCTCAAACAACAAACTCGAGATTTCAATCGATCTTCGAAAAGAAGTCATACCCATTGGCCTTGGGTGAGTTGTGATTTCATTAACTTTTTAATTCATAATTGATAACATAAGGTTATTGTAAGACCGATGAAAATATGGATAGCAACCAATTGCAATTGAATATCTGGCCCGTCTTGCACTATTGAAATTTTGCAAGTCACTAAAGTTACCAGCATTAATATGTTCCCTTGCACAAGTTTGACGATAAAACAAATGAAATTTTACTAATTGCAAGTTATTTGATTATTCTATTTAACGAAAAATTATAAAATCATAAAATAGAATTCTATATAACCTGTAAATCGTAACTTGTCAATCTACTAGTACATATATTATAAATTGGTAAACTTTTGTGTGTGGGGGAGGGGGTGCTAGATGTAACACTGATGCGACATTTTGAAAAAATATTTAATTATAATCATGAAAGGCGTTATTGAAATATTGAATTTTTATTAATGTTCCTTGCAACTTCGAGTTTGCGTACTATATTTAAAATGTACATAAGATATAAAGTATATTGACAAGTAACAGTCACAAAATTGTTTCAAATGAGGATAATCATCCTAATATCAACTTATCAATTGTGATCTGATAAACAAGAATTCAAAATACAGTTAAACTGTGTTCTACATACAATAATCTTTTTCGGATGAGATTTAAATATATGAACATATTGTGATATTTTGTCCATAATAACATTAATAATATAAAGTTTCGTATTACATATACTCTATTTTTTAATATATTCTGCATATCTCATTTTATGACAACAGACAAGCAAACTATATTCCCATTATAAGCTTCGCTCTAATTTCGCATCGTTTCACCTGAATATATCGTGAAATTTCATCCCGTCAAAATTTTGCGTCAATCTTTTTTATCTTAAAGGATTAAAGACAGTTGCAAAACGCCACGGTGTTTCGGGGTTTGTTTAAATTTCCGCCAAATGAAAAAGAAGTTTCGCGAAAAATGGTAGTTACTAACGGCACGTCTGGTTACAATTTTCGTTTACAATACTTTTGGCGAGTAAATATGACGTACTGGGTCGATACTAAGTAGTCGGTTGTCCCTGAAATTTGAACTGTTGAGAACGAGGTAATAACAGGGCGACTGGTTTGTTGCTGTGTAACGTATACACGTTTCTGAATAGTTTTCTACTTTAAATGAAATTAACTGCTACCCGACGGAGTTTCGACGTAGCGATAAACACGCCACTGAAAAAAGCGACGAATGGGAATGGAAAATACGTAAAGATTTTTTTGACAAAATAAAGAATCATTTTGTCAGATTTCAAGAAGAGTTTGGGTAAATTCAATTTATGCTCTTTGCTACTTGACTTATGTTTATAACACTAAAAGTTATCTTTACAAGCAGCGAAGTGATTTAGTTTCATCCGTAGTTCGGTTGCTTCCAATTTTTTCATTTTCACATTGTGTAAATTTCGACCAATTGCGGGGAGACGTAATCGCGAGGAGAGACGTCAACGGGGGTCGTAAATCCCCGCTACGATTATAACAATCGACACCACGAATTGATCGATCCCCTGATTTCCGTTGAGATAATAGGGGTGATTGAATTTGTATAACACTGTGATTCACAGAATTATAAATTATATATTTCCAACACTTAGATTACACTGACGTAGAGAAATAAATAGTTAACAACTTGTCGCACGAAGATGCGATAGATATGTACGCTAGAGCAGGGCTCTTATAATGGAAATTAATGTATTAATGGACTTAGCACTATAATATATTTAGGAGAGAAGATGTGTGTTCGACAACACCGAGAACCGACAAAAGATTTGCGTGAAGTATGCGACTCTCGCGCTATGTGTAGACTGCCGCGTTAGGCGTTAGTTTTTAGACTGTCTGTCGCTCTTTTTCTAATACGGAAGAAAAGTTCGGTGTGGGTGTGCCCCTGTGCCTAAAGAACGCGGATTCGTTGTTCCCACTTTCGTTAGGAAAAGTGAGGGCAACGAACCGCGGTGTCGATTGGTCATGACCTGCACTACTGCTCGAAGGGATGAGTAGGGAGTCTCCTACCATCGTGGTGGATAGATGACTGTGTGCGTGAGAAAAACCTAGCTTGTTTTATTACAGGGCTATTCGGATTTTCCTAATGGGTGCATACCCGCTTTCTCCGTGTTTTAAGTGCGACTAATAAACCCAAGGACCTCTCTAAAAACCGACTGTGTTTCGAGAATATTTTTAAGCTTTAGAAATTCTTCAAGACAAACGGATTGAAGACACATGGCGAAACAATACAGGGAAGTGAAAGTTATGGTGGGTCCTTAGGTTTATTGAGGGTCGAAGTGACGTTACGCAGGTCGGTTGTTGTCCGGTCGCGCGGGCTGGCGTGCAGATGTTTTAGGCGGCATAACATCCTCCCCCCGTTGAGAGGGCACCGATCAAATTCTGGCTGTGGAGTCAGGTGCGTCGTTGGTGACCTCCTTCGCTCCGTGTGGACGTTCGGCTTCGTCTGGATCTGGGTGGATGGGTAAGGGGACCAGTCTTTTGACACCGCGGTCCAGGATGCTTATTGCCGTCCGCACGGTAGCGGTCCGGATGATTCCGTCGGCTCCTGAATGGACCTTGATTACGCGGCCCAAAAGCCACTGCATAGAGGGCACGTTATCCTCCCTGAGGATTACTACGGTGCCTTCACGAATGTTATGTTTGCCCTTGTCCCATTTGTTGCGGCGGGTTAGCTCATTTAGGTATTCTCGATACCATCTGCTCCAGAAGTGCTGCTTAATCTGGTGAATGCGCTGCCAACTGGATAGCCGGCCTGATGGAATTGTCCTGAAATCACGCTCCCGTAAACTGCTTAGTGTGTCACCGATTAGAAAATGTCCGGGAGTGAGAACAGGAGGATCTTTCGGATCGGATGAGATGGGAGTCAGTGGGCGTGAATTGAGAATGGCTTCAATTTCGATCACAAGGGTGTTGAGGTGCTCAAAGGTCAGGAGCTCCGTGCCGACCACGCGGATGAGATGGCGTTTGAACGCTTTAACCGCGGCTTCCCATAAGCCGCCAAAATGTGGTGAGTTCGGAGGATTAAAACGCCATTGTATTTGTCGGTCGGCGAGAAAATTCTGTACCCTATCCTGGTGGTCGTCGGACTGCAATAGGGTCCGGAGTTCTTGCAGCTCCCGATTAGCCCCGACGAAATTGGTGCCGTTGTCGGTGAGGATCGTTGCGCAGTATCCTCGCCGCGAGATGAAACGGCGTAGCGCGGCCAAGAAGGCGTCGGTGGTTAGGTCGCTGACTAACTCTATGTGGACCGCCTTTGTCGCCAGACAAACGAATATGGCGGCGTACGTCTTGATTTTACGTCGGTTGCGGTCCCTCCTCTCCTTCATGTAGAATGGGCCGCAGTAGTCGATTCCGACGTTCGTGAACGGCCGCGATTCGGTAATACGCGCCTCTAGCAAATCACCCAACAAGTATTCCACTGGTGGAGGGTTGGCTCTGCAACAGCGGACGCACCTTCTGAGAGTGCGCCATACCTGGCTACGGCCGTCGATCGGCCAATAGCGCAGTCTCACCGCGTATAGTGTAGCTTGTGTCCCCGTGTGATGATTGTTCCGGTGCTCTTGCTCTATAATTAGCTCTGTCACCGGGGACTTTGGTAGGATGATCGGGTGTTTTTGGCTGAAGGGTATGGCGGAGTTGGTTAGTCGTCCTCCTACCCGGAGTAGCCCATCTTCGTCGAGGAAGGGGTTTAATGGCTGTAGTTTCCCTCCAACGTCCTCGCTTCGATTTTTCTGGAGGATCCGAATTTCAGGCGCGAAATGACTGGATTGTAATATTTTTATTAGTCTGTTGTGCGCTGCAGTCAGTTCGTCTGTGGTGAGATGGGCAGATCGGTGTTGCTTATGTCTCCATCGAAGACACCGGGCGACGATTCTTATTAGTCTTGGCCAAGACGAGTAACGATGGAGGAGTGTGTTGTCGTTAATATTCAGACAGATCGTCTTCTTTTGCTCCGGGAGGTCGACTACCGGTGTCGGGCTCCAGACCGGCCAATAGTTTTCGCTTAGCAGGAGCCACCTTGGCCCGTTTTTCCAAATGGACGGACATAGGAATTCCTTGGGCATCTGGCCTCTGGAGATGAGATCCGCTGGATTATCGTCGGTAGGCACATGACGCCAGTCGGAGATATTGGTCTTGGTCTGTATCTCAGCGACTCGATTCGCCACAAATGTTTTCAAGGTGTGCGGCGAAGACCTGATCCAATGGAGCACGATGGTGGAGTCAGTCCAGTATACTATCCGCGATATCTTGGTCGTCAGGGCCTGTCGTATTGACGAAATCAAGGACGTCAAAGGAAGTGCCCCGCTTAATTCGAGACGTGGTATGGAGAGCGATTTGAGCGGCGCTACCTTCGACCGCGCCGTGAGGAGTCGAGTCCAAATATTGTTCTTTCGGTCCGTCGTCCGCACGTAGACGCACGCCCCATATGCCCTTTCGCTAGCGTCACAGAATCCGTGTAGCTCAATTTTCGTTGCGGATTCTATGACGGTCTTCCGAGGGAACCTTGCCGCATTTAACAACGGCAATTGGGTGTGGTATTTGATCCATTCTGTGTGTACGTCTGTCGGAAGGGATTCGTCCCAATCTACCTTCAATGTCCAGACTTGTTGCAAAATCATTTTTGCTCGAACGATTACCGGCGCGAGCAATCCTAGTGGATCATAGATTTGTGCGATGACTGAGCTGATTGATCGCTTTGTGACTCGGGAAGTGTGACTGTTCGTCTTGACCAAATATAGTATGGCATCGTCGGCTGAATCCCAAAAGACGCCGAATGTTTTTAACACGGATGACTCACCGAGATGTAATTTCTGGTTGGTGTCCTCCTCAGGTAGCCCTCGTAGCAGATCCCGATCGTTTGATGCCCATTTGCGGATATTTAGACCGGCTAGCTTAAGTAAGTTCGTGAGATCATTCCTGACTGATAACGCTTCGTCCTTTGTATCGGCTCCGGTCAACGCATCGTCGACATAGAAGTCTCGCCGTAGGATCTGCGCTGCTCTCGGAAATCGAGGTCCCTCGTCTTCTGCCAACTGTTTGAGACATCGGATGGCCAGATACGGGGCTGCGGATAGACCGAACGTTACGGTGTTGAATCGGTATGTTTCGATCTCTCCGTTGTCGGCACGCCACAGAATCTTTTGATAAGAACGATCTTCTGGACGTAGGATGAATTGACGGTACATTTTCTCGATGTTGCCGGTAAGGACATATTGAAATGACCGGAATCTCAATAGGATGTTTCTCAGGTCTTCTTGTAATTTCGGGCCCGTATGAAGGGCGTCGTTTAGAGACACTCCCGTGGTACTTGATGCTGAGCCGTCGAACACAACCCGGAGCTTGGTGGTGTCGCTCGATTCCTTAATCACGCCGTTATGTGGTAAATAATATCCGTGGTCGGTGGCGTGATCCGTGTTGATCTTCGTCATGTGACCCAAGTCTAAATATTCTTGGATCACAACATTATACGCGGTTTCATATTGTTTGTCGCGTTGGAATCGACGATGAAGAGAGGCGAGCCTGCTCATTGCAGCGGCCTTCGATGACCCTAGTGAGGAAAGCTTTTCGTTGAATGGTAATGCAACGATGTATCTGCCTTCCTTGGTTCGTCGGACATGGTTTCGGAAATGTTCTTCACATAGTCGTTCAGATTCCGAAAGATGAGTAGTGACCGGTCCCTCGTCGATCTCCCAAAACCGTGCGAGGTCCTCTTGCAGAGCCGTTGTGGTTGCGTGGAACGTATTTATCGCGGTTTGGGACGTTGGACTCCCCCCGATTACCCAGCCGAACCGTGTTTTTTGTAGACGTAGTTCAGGTTGGCCTGGTTGCGCCAGATTGACCTGCCCGATGCACAGCGACGCAAATGTTGATCCGGTACTAAGTAAGACATCGATCGGGGCTGGGCAATGGAATTGTGGATCGGCTAGTTGAATATTTCTGGGTAATCCCAGACTCGAGGGGTCGATGGGCTCGCTTGGTATGAAGGTCGATATGGCCGGGATAACAAGAAATCTCAATGTTTTCTTATACTTGCCGTCCGTCGACGTGATTGTGGCCGTGGTGTATCGTTTTGCCGTGGTGCTCAAATTGTCGAGGGCTCCGATCTGGATCGCACATCTCCTTTGCTTTATACCGAGGGAATTCGCGAGCTTGTCGGTCATGAAGTTCATGCTCGACCCAGTGTCGAGTAATGCTCGGGCTCGGATTGGTTGTGCCTGTTTGTTCAAAACCTTGATCTGTGCTGTGGCCAACAGATCATGATGCAGAGGGGTGTGGGGAGATGTGTTTGTTAGTCCGATCCCCCTTGCTGTCGTAGTCTCAGACAGTCAGTTTTGCCCCAGTTGGGTCTTGGACAAGGAGGTTGGGGTGGTGTTCTTGATCGGGGCTGAGCATGACTCGTACGAGGCATGCTCTTTCGTACCTCTTGGCGCCGAAGATGTATGTTTCCGTGAAGTGTCGGATGTTCGCCTCGACTTGTGGGACGACCGCGACTTCGATGATCCAGATGGTGATTGTTCGGTGGAGGCTCGCTTGTGTGATGAACGACTGCCCGACGACCGACCGCTCGGCGCGCGATTGCCCGACGACCGACTGCTCAGCGACCAACCGCTTGCCGATCGACCGCTTGACGATCGACCGCTCGAAGATCGACCGCTCGACGACCGTGAGTCTGCCTGGGTTTGTTCGCGGTGTAGATGAGTATGGTGTCGGTGAACGCAGATACGACACGAACCCGATGTACACTGTGTCGGCGAATGTCCTCTGCCTAGGCAATTTATACACAACGATGCCTTCTTCACGATCTGAAAACGTTTGGTCGATGATTTGGCCTTGAAGATTTTACAGTGCCTCATCTCGTGAGGTCCGTTGAAGGTCGGACACACCACCGTTCTGCTGGTTGTAGCAAGGGTTCGCCCATGCGGTATGGTTGTTCGCTGACTGTGGTGTTTGTGGGTTGACCCTTTTGATTCCTTCTCTTTAGAGAGGAATTGAGTCCCGTTCGCCCGTGTTTTGGGAAAGTCTATCAGATGCTGATAGGATGGCACCTGTTGGCGGGGCAGTGTGCGTTGCCATTTACGCAGGCTGGACGAGGGCAATTTCGACGCGATCAATTCGATAATCGCTATATTTGATGTGACGGGCTCTTTTAGGTGTTCGAGCGCCTTTAGATTTACGCTGATGGTTTCCAAAAAATCCTCTAGGGCTTCTGGAGTTTCCTTTTTGATTTCCGGATAGTTGCGTATCAAATTCCAATGGCGCATGCAGATTTGGAGGGGGCAATTGAACTTATCCTTCAGTGTGTCAAGCGCGATGGGATAGTTGGCCTCTGTGAGTTCTAATGACTGGATACTCTGTGCGGCCCGTCCAGTTATAGATGAGCGTAGATGCTGGAACTTTTGGACATTCGTCAAACTTTCGTTACGGTCCACTATGGATGAGAACGTGTCGTAGAAATAGGTCGAGTTCTCGAGGGCACCGTCGAATTGGGGCACGCGGACCTCTGGAACGGTGGTGGGCTCTGGTTTCCGGCATGTCTCGCCTGTTTTTGTTGTCGACGGGGTTGTTGCTGACATTTGCTCAAAGAAACCTAGGAACCGCATGTCAAGCTCCCGATGCTCTTGCAATAACGAAGCTACACGCACATCTTCCCCCTCATCTAACCCATCTAACTCTTCTTGAACCGCGAGTATCCTCCTCCAAAGTTCATCGAACGAGCTGCGGCAAGATGTTAGAAAGATTCTGTTTGCCTTCCCAGACGCTTCGTATTCATCGAGTTCGCGCCTTATGGTTGCAAGTCGACCGGCTAGGGTGCCTCGTCTCCGCCGTAACGTGCTGATTGGTTCAGCTTGGGCCATATTTGATTTTAATAATATGAACGATCTTACCTTGATCAAATGGACGTTGATCTGGGATTCGGTTGACAATCGTTACGATGCGGCGCGGGCTCGTGTAGATGCTGAGCGACGGAGGTGCTCCTCTCCGATGGCGGTTCCCTTAATCAGTTGACTAAGTGGTTGGAACTTGGATTTCACGCGACACTGTACAGTCACTGGTCAGTGCACTTTTTGGCGGCACGAAATCCGGCTCGAAGAACCATGTAAATTTCGACCAATTGCGGGGAGACGTAATCGCGAGGAGAGACGTCAACGGGGGTCGTAAATCCCCGTTACGATTATAGCAATCGACACCACGAATTGATCGATCCCCTGATTTCCGTTGAGATAATAGGGGTGATTGAGTTTGTATAACACTGTGATTCACAGAATTATAAATTATATATTTCCAACACTTAGATTACACTGACGTAGAGAAATAAATAGTTATATAAAATAGTTAAATAAATGCGACAACTTGTCGCACGAAGATGCGATAGATATGTACGCTAGAGCAGGGCTCTTATAATGGAAATTAATGTATTAATGGACTTAGCACTATCATATATTTAGGAGAGAAGATGTGTGTTCGACAACACCGAGAACCGACAAAAGATTTGCGTGAAGTATGCGACTCTCGCGCTATATGTAGACTGCCGCGTTAGGCGTTAGTTTTTAGACTGTCTGTCGCTCTTTTTCTAATACGGAAGAAAAGTTCGGTGTGGGTGTGCTCCTGTGCCTAAAGAACGCGGATTCGTTGTTCCCACTTTCGTTAGGAAAAGTGAGGGCAACGAACCGCGGTGTCGATTGGTCATGACCTGCACTACTGCTCGAAGGGATGAGTCCTACCATCGTGGTGGATAGATGACTGTGTGCGTGAGAAAAACCTAGCTTGTTTTATTACAGGGCTATTCGGATTTTCCTAATGGGTGCATACCCGCTTTCTCCGTGTTTTAAGTGCGACTAATAAACCCAAGGACCTCTCCAAAAACCGACTGTGTTTCGAGAATATTTTTAAGCTTTAGAAATTCTTCAAGACAAACGGATTGAAGACACATGGCGAAACAATACAGGGAAGTGAAAGTTATGGTGGGTCCTTAGGTTTATTGAGGGTCGAAGTGACGTTACGCAGGTCGGTTGTTGTCCGGTCGCGCGGGTTGGCGTGCAGATGTTTTAGGCGGCGTAGCACATTGCGTATTACAATATTGATGTTAAAATGTTATTATAGAAAAACATGTTAGCAACTTAATTTTCTATTTGTTCGTTTCTCTGTTTTCCTTATTCTGTTTTTGGATTTGTGGTGGATGATTTAAATAAGGACGTGACGAGTTGATACTTGATATTGTCAAATATATTTAAAATTATTCTAAATACAGAATTAATCGCACGGGAGACAAAGATTTTGTAACGAATCCTAGCGGCTGCCATTTGTCGTTCACGCGCTGTTGCCGATACCGGATGCGCTAATGTCACGTAAAATAACAAAATGAAAAAAGAAATTTGAGGTGTAAATAAAAAAAAGAAACTTTATTTTTTTTCTAACAACAATTCACTTTACAATCCACTTCCAAACTCTAGGCGTGACTTTCCAAGACTGAAGCTCTTATGATTTGACTTTCGATCGAATCCGATTACTTTCTTTTGTCATCCCTTAACATCCCCACCATGCATTTGCATTTGCTAGGCGTCCGCGACCGTTGCCACGTGCTCTTTTTTCTAGAACCTTCGGCGGAAGGACCGTTGGGATGTTGATGGTTCATTAGACACTTCAGCGATATTGCCGCCGATTGTCGCCGAGTGCCGCCACATCTTTATCTCCATCGTCAGTCCATCGGATTTGAAGTATGCCGGTCGTGACACTAACATTGTGGCGTCAGAGACGATGCGTTTTGACTCGCGAAAGGCGTTTTCGGTTTGCTTCGACCACTCGATTCGCCGCGAACAGCTCGTACGTATCTTTGTTCGCGGATCCGCGTAGTTTGTTGCACGGGTATACGTTTATATTGACACCGGTGTTCACAAGGAAAGAGATCCTTGGTGCCCTGTCCGTCACGAAAATGCGACGGGATACTAAAGCCATCGCCACATGCCGCGTTTACAGACGGCTGGTCTCGTTTCACTGGGTCCAGTTGCAAGGGGCCCGGCACTACCTTGCGCGGTCTCGAAAGGTCTCGTGGTAATAGCAGAGACCAGACTTCTGCGGTCTGTCCTTCGAACTTGATATCAATCTTGCCTTCCGTATGTAGAATAACGATGTGAGGTGGATAGTGGGTGAAGGTGCCCACAAGAAATACTCTTGATGTTCAACAAAAAAGTTAATTAAATTATTATCAATCAACAGTCAACAATTTATGATCAACAATTAACGACTAACGATTAACTGTCAACAACAATTAACGGTTAACGATGAACGATCAAAAACAATTAACGATTAACGATGAACAACAATTAACGATTAACGATTAACGATTAACTATCAAGAGTCAATAATCACGTATCTCTAATTGTGTTTGCTTCGCTATGACGCTTAACCTTTCGCACTCCGCAGCTCGGGGCAGAATGAATCTTTGATTCGAAACCAAATGGATTCTTTTCTTTGTTGCCCCTCGATATCTCCACTACGCACGCGTTTATTAGATGTCCGCAACGGTTGCCGCGTATGCATTCTTCCGAATATTCGGCGAAAGAACTGTAGGGTTATCAATGGTACATTAGGCGTGTCGGCCTTACGCTTTAAAGGTATAGCGCTTTGTGTCGCGAAGCCGTTGGAAAGTTCCATGGTCGAGTGCCACCACAGATGCATGACGATGAGATACAAACGCTTCCAGTATTACAATTAATAGCTGATACAATTGCAACAAAACAGATGTCCTTTATGCAAGACTACTGAAATTACACAGCTACAATAAAATAAGGAATACGTCTGTACTATGGGAAACATAAATAAATATACACATAGTAGCTTATACAACATGTATGTGGAGGACGATTAAACGCGTTGTTGATTAATGACCAGACGAGTTGATACTCAGTGTAGTCAAATGTATTTAAAATTATTTGCAGTACAGAATTAGTCGTCGTTCGCTTAGTGTTGCTCGATATGTGTATACAAGGTAATGCTTACGTTCGTTCGATATTAATTCGCTATAAGAATGTTCGATACTAACTGCCTTAACGATCGTGTTCTTTTATTTATACTCGGGGGAGTATCGAAAACTTTAAATTCAACCTCGGTTGACGATTGCACGTAGCGGCAACATTGTTTTGCCCGGAGTTTGTTTATCGTTACGCTTTGCTTGTCACGTAAAAGTAATGGGAAAATAATAATAAAAAAATGTTGGGTTCTTGAACCAGAGTTCGAGATACCTCTATTCTATAATAGGATTACAAGTGTGCGATTAAACTGTTACCGAAAGACTGAAGCCTCGATCAAGAACCAGCCCTTCTAGATGTTCGTTTATCTTATGCCTACGTGCCGAATTCATAATCCTTTATTTTGGGAGTCGATGTCGTGTGCAAGGCGGTTCAAGTTTCCTGAGTCGGTTGGAGATATTTGTTGACGTTACATTCCCCCAGTGTTAGAGTGCGGCTGGTCCTCCAGACTCTTATTTTCGGTGTAGTGCCTCCTTTTGTATGCCCTTTTGGAATCTTACATGCCTTGCTTCGAGGATGACTGAATTGGTGTCTTCAGGTAATTCTCGTAATGGTTGTATTTCAGGTGTGGAATATGTGTTTAAAGGTGCGCTAGGTGTCTCTATTGGTCTAGAGATATTGCTTATACCTGTGTCTTTTTTTTTCTTTGGTTTTACAACATAATACGCGAATACATAATTTGGAAGGTAGGCATTTGCTTATAATATCGAATAATCCTATTTTGTTAAATATACATATGTTCCTAGTAATGCTAGATCAATATAACTAATAATTTATAAGACACTTAGTTCCTATTTCTTAAGACTTCTAATTCTATGTTCATAATTAAGAGAGTTTACTTCGTTGGAAATTTGATTGAGGTGCATTCTATACGATTATACATTATTAATGATTTTTGGAGCGTTTTCAATTTTTGTTAGGATTTCTTCTAGACTGTCAGTTAAGCGTAAAGCTATAGTTTTGAAATTTGTTTTGTAAGTTATATTGGTTTTTAAGTTATTGTTTTCATCAAAAAATTTATCTATATTTTTATTCATTAATTCTAAATTATCGTTATCCAGAGTTACAAATAGACTTCTAGAAATGAATCCAACAAAATTCAATGACCCTCTTCGGTAACAAGTGTGTGTCATAAATTTAATATGCATGATTACATTGTCTATATTTCTTTTGCGAGCGCGTGTAATCATTTCATTGGAATACGGGCATTCACTTTTAAAATGTTCTGTTAACATTAGTCTAAATCTTTTAATTTCGCTGAGTTTTGCATATATATCCTTAATGTCCAAACCTATAATTACGTTTACAGATTCGCTATATAAGTATGCATGAGCTAATTTTTCTTGATATATAGAACTACCATTAAGGGGTATAACGTTTAGCTTAGCTAACTATGAAGAAGGTGAAGATCGTCCTGGAAAGTAAGGTTTAATACGGTTACCATGTATTTTCCTAATCGAGTGATTTACTATTATTTCATAATAAGGGGTTTTTCACTTTTTCAATGGTGTATGGCCCTGGCCATTCAGTATCTATCTTGTGTTCTTTATGATCGTTATGAATTAATACTAAATGTCCTTCTTTAAAAATAGATTGAGGTTTGGCAATTTTAGAGAAGTTTCTAATAAATTTTCTATAGTATCCAGCTAGCCCAAGGAATGATTTTACATCTGTAGGATTTTTTGGTAGTTTGAAATTCTTTACTGCTTCTATCTTTTTAGGGTTAGGTTTTACTCCATCTACTGTCACTACATGTCCTAGATATTCTAATTCGGGCTTTAAGAATTCACATTTATCTGGTTGTATTCTTAGACCTACTTTCCCGAGTCTTTGGAATATAATGACTAAGTTTTTAGTATGTTCTTCTATCGATTGCCCGAATATAATGATATCATCGAGATAAACGAAACAATGATTGTTAATCAAACCTCTTAACGTGGTATCCATCATTCTTTGAAACGTAGCAGGTGCGTTCTTGAGCCCGAATGGCATTCTATTATAGTGGAAATGTTCTTGTGGTGTGCTAAATGTAGTGTATTTCTTTGAATTCTCGTCCATGGGTATTTGATGGAACCCTGAGGATAAGTCTAAAGAGGAGAAATATTTCTCATTTCCTAGCTGTGATAGTATATCGTCAATGTCAGGTAGTGGATATGCGTCTTGGTCTGTTAGTTCGTTTAACTTCCTAAAGTCAATCACTACTCGCCACTTTTGTTTCCCTGATGCGTCGATTTTCTTTGGAACGACCCAGACAGGAGAGTTATAGGAAGAGTCGGAGGGTTCTATAATCTCTTTGTTTAACATTTCAGTCATCTGTTTATTTATTTCGGTTTTATGATGTTCGGGAGGACGGTAGGATTTTACGTTGATGATCTTGTTAGGTAGATGATACATTTACACAGTACACGTGAATGTGTGTGTAACCGTCAGAGGGCGTCCAGGTCTCAGTAGAGACAAAAGAGGAGGCGGTTGACAAAAGCGTGCGTGCAAGAAGGTTATCGAAGTCTTCAGAGTGTAATATATATATGTATAGCTGTTGTGTGCGAAATAAAGTAAACTATTTGTATTTTCGAATCCTCTCTATACCTTAACATGGTAGCAGAGCGTGGTTACTAGTTTTGCAAGCTATTTAGTGCGTGGTTTTTAGTCTTGCGAGTTTAGTAAGGGAAGAAACGTTCAAAGAATATAAAATAAAAGAAAAAATACTTCAAGCACGTAGGAACGCTTGAGTAAAGAATAGGAAATCAATTAAAATGGAGAGATCGGAAATTATGCTATCGATATTTCATGGTGAGGGTTACGGTATGTGGAAGAAAAGAATAACAATGTTTCTGAGATATAAAGAATGTGATATTGTTATAACTAGAGTGAAGACTGAAACAGACAATCCAGACTGGGATAAAAAGGATCTGAAGGCGATAAATATAATTTACAGTGCCTTCTCAAATAGACAATTAGAATATATTAGGGAAGAAAAAACAGCGTATGAAATAATGAAAAAGTTCGACGAAGTGTACTTGAAAGAATCGACGGCACTAGATCGTGTGCAGAAGGAGATTGGAGAAGATAAGTCTTGATAAATATAGTGATTCAGCATCGTTTTTTAGCGATCTTGAAAAATTAATAAATGAATTAAAAGGTGCAGGCGCAAAAGTGAGTGAGAGGGAAAAGCTGAATTACATGATAAATACGTGTTACGTCGCGTAACACTCTACCTAGCCCAGGCCACACACCGCGGGCAAGATGGCAACCAGATGTCTTCGGATACTCACTGCGTACCCTCAATAGTCTCAAGTATCTTCCATAAATCTTAGGAATTTCCTAGTCGAGGTCCTTCAAACTGAACAAACGTCTGTTTCCAAAGCATTTCTAAAGACCTTTGTCTACTACGGCTTGATAAGGAAAAGTCGGTTTTTCTCACGTATGATGCAACTTTCCTCCCACGAACCACTTTCTCTCGAGGGCGGTTAAGACCCTTCGTTTAACCAATTAACAACGAAGACTATTTCCCTCACTCCCTTAGTCAAAATCGTCACCAACAAATCCGATGGTCCCGTGCGCTAGACACACCCATCCTTAGCTTTCCTCCGCCACAGCATCGTCTCCGAACATCACTGATTTTACATCCTTCGAACAGTCAACATCCTTCGACCGGGTTTACACCCGAAGATCAGTCAGTCTCAATCAAGCATCTCGTCAAGCGGTCAGCAATTCGAATACAGTGAGTCGACAAATCCATCAGTATACGCGATAATCCGTCTAGAGACTCAGGTCGCACTCATTCGTAGTCATCTCATAACAAATATTCATTTTGTGTTACACCGAAGTTGTTGGTTTATGAAAATATATAATAACCTGTTAGCAACAGCGTTATCCTTCATTTAACTACCCTTATTATCCTAAACGAAATAAGGGATCGAGCGATTCGCGGCGTTGATTAGCAAATCGTAACGGGAATTTACGACTCCCGTTGGCGCGCTTCTTCGAGATCGCGTCTCCCCGCGAACGTGCGAAAACAATACGTTACCCGAAGAGTATAGCTACATAGCGGATATAATAGATGCAGTGAAAGAAGAGAAACAAACGGTAGCGTGCGTGAAGAATAAAATAGAAATAGCGGAAAGGAAAGATAAGTCTAATCGAGGAGAAATGAAAACTAATGCCTTTGCTGCAAAAAAGGAAGGATGCTTCAAATGTGGAAGAGTGGGATATTTTGCATGAGAGTGTCAAAATGGCGTCCAAGCGGGAAGCAGTAACAGTTATCGGCGTGGGTCAACACGTGGTCGCAACAGAGGAAGAGGAAACAAAGGCAATACGAACAGGGAGCGTAGAAACTTCCATCGTCAATCAGCAGCCGGCACGAGCGAATATGGCAACTCAGGAGCAGGCACATGGATGGCAACAGCGCACGCAGCACACAGCAGCGAGATGAACGAGATAAGTGGTAACGAAATAACATGCCTATTAGATAGCGGTTGTACCGATCACATTATTAACGATGTAAATTATTTTGATAAATCTATCGACCTTAAAGAACCGGTAAATATATATTTGGGCGATAATAGATCGATAAAGGCAACAAAAGAATGAAATGTTATAAGCTATTTTGAAGCATTTGAAAAACGAAATAAAATAAATATGAATAAAGTTTTTTATGTGAAAAAAATGTCCGCAAACTTGATTAGTTTCGGCAAGTTAACGGATAATAATAATATGGTTATTTCAAAAGGAAATATTGCAAAAATAATAGATGAGAACAATAAACTTACAGCTTTAGCGGTCAAAGAGAATGGTACATATAAAATGAAAAGTATATTGAAAGGAAGAAGCACTTAGTAAACAGTGGCGAACGTAGTGATGAGTAAAAAGGAAAGATGGCATAGGATGCTAGGACACGTAAATTTTAGATACTTAAATATTTTGGGCAAGTAAAGAGCAGCTAGTGACAGTCATACCGAATAAATTTGAAAAGGAATTGTTGAAATGTAAGGTGTATATAGAAAGTAAAATTCATAATTTATCTTTCAAAAATAATCGAACTAGGGCTAGGGAGATAATGGAAATTATTCATACGGACGTGTGCGGTATCTTTAAGACTACCGGATTAAATGAAGAGAAATATTTTATTTTATTTATCGATGATTATAGTAAAATAGCTAGGATCTATTGTATAAAATCAAAAGATAAGGTCTTTCATTCTCTCGTACAGTTTGTAAATGAAGTTGAGAACTTAACGGGCAAGAGGTTAAAAATATTAAGATGCGATAATGGAAGAGAATACTTAAACAATCGAATTTATAAATTTGCTAGGGATAAAGGTATCATAATAAATAATTGTCCAACCTACGTACATGAATTAAACGGGACAGCGGAAAGGTATAATAGAACAGCGATGGACATGGCGCGTTGCTTGTTAACGGAAGCGAAAGTACATAAAAAGTACTGACCGGAAATAGTATGTACAGCGGCGTACTTGAAAAATCGAAGACTAGCAAACACTGCAGAGAGAAAGACACCTTTTGAAATATTCTTCGAGAGAAAACCAAGTGTTGAAAATTTGTATCTATATGGAAGTAAAGTTTTTGTAAGAAGGCCAGAACAAAAAAGAGTTTCTAAATGGGATAAGAAGGCAGATATGGGAATTCTGTTAGGATATAGTGAAGTAGGTTAGAGAGTCCTATTAGGTGTAAAAATAACAGTAGCGACATGTAGAGGTCGTAGAAACAGACAAAAAATGTATCGGTTTTGAGGAGAATTCATTCGATGCAGTTAGCGATGATAGTAAAGATAATTTATTGGACAGCATGAATAAGGAAGAGTTAGAAAGTAGAGAATATGAAAATGATAATAGTTCTGAAAGCTTAAAGATTCCTAGGAGATCTACACGTAATAAGAAAACTCCAGTAAGGTATCCAGAAAAGGAAAACAGTAGTGAGATTCACGCAAATTATTGTAGAGTAGATATCGTTTGTACATTTGAGGAGGCGATTTGTTGTGAAAATAGTGAAGATTGGAAACAGGCTATGGATAAAGAAATAGAGTGTCTCTATAAAAACAAAACTTGGAAATTGGTAGAGAGGGTAAAAGGCAAAGAAGTATTAGATGTAAAATGGGTTTACACGAGAAAATCAGATGACAGGTATAAGGCTAGATTAGTGGTAAGAGGATTTCAACAAAGAAACGTAGTCGTTGATGACATATATTCTCTTCTCTTCTATCATATTGTTGTCAAAATGGATTAATCATTGAGCAAATGGATGTAAAAACTGCCTTTTTAAATGGCGAAGTAAGTTCGGAGGTATATGTAAATCAAGCAAAGGGATATGCAGACGGAACGAATAGAGTTTGTAAATTATCGAAAGCGCATTATGGGTTAAAAGAAAGTCCGAGGGACTGGTATGAGTGTTTTGATAGGTATGTGACGACATTGGATTTTAAGAAGAATAACATAGAGTTGTGCCTATATACTCATGGAGAGGGGGAAAATGTTGTTTATTTGCTAATATATGTAGACGATTTGTTAATCTGTAGTAAAAACAAAAAAAGGATACAAAATGTAAAGAAGCTATTACCTGATAAATTTAAAATGAAAGATTTAAGTGAAGTAAAAGAATATTTTGGAATAAATATAGAGTATGATTATATAAAAAATGAAATGAAACTAAGCCAAACGAAATACATTGAATCATTAGCGAACAAATATAAATTACAAAACAGCAAATTGTGTACTGTACACCAACGGAAACAAATTTAAAAATTGAAAACGCTGAGATAAATAGAAATGACATTGGATACAAGAACTTAATTGGTGCATTGCTGTATATTAGTACAAATACCAGACCCAATATAAGTTATAGTGTGAATTATCTTAAGTAGATTTCAAGATTGTTGTAGCGAGACACATTTTAAATATGCTTTGCGAATATTGAAATATTTGTACCGAAATATTGAAATATTTAATATTAAAGATTTCAGGTTACATTAGAAAAGGAATGAAAAGTGTGAAACGATAGATTGTTATGTGGACGTTGATTGGGCAGGAGATCATTTAGATAGGAAATCTACTTCTGGATATGTAATTAAATTGTATGGAAATGTAATCGGTTGGAAATCTAAAAAACAAAGGTGTGTGACAAAAGCCTGGACGTATGCAGAGTATGTAGCTCTATCGGAAGCGGTGAGTGAATTAATGTCTATTAGAGAAATTATGCAGGTCTTCAATGTAAATCTAGACAATAACCCTGTAAAAATTCATGACGATAACTCTGGAGTGATAAGTATAGCAAAGTACGGAAATTTCACAAAAAATTCTAAACACATTGAAGTTCATTACCACTACGTTCACGAATGCCTAAAGGAAAATAAGATAAATATAATTTAAGTAGGTACAGACGAAAATACTACATAGGTTCTCTAAGAGGTTTTTCTATGTGCGATAGTCGAATCAAAGATTTGAATTTTTCGATTTGATCTACAGTGTTTATATTTTCAATAATGTTAGAAATTTGGACTGAAAACTTACCACCATTGATAAAGCATACTGGCGTTGGCTTTCCGTCGAAGTATACAATTTTTTGAACGATTTCTCCCGATGCGAGGGTTGGTTCTTGCTGCAGCAGAAGGGTATTATTATCTAATTTTAATGTTTTATTGGAGAGTTCGAATCGATATTGATTTAAACCGTGTAAGCCTAATATGCCGTCTTCTATGATAGGGAAATTATCATCTACTAAGGAAAATTCTATCTCTTTGTTGAATAAATTTAGTTTAATTTTGGAATTGGATTCGTATTTGGAATGTTCCATGGAGAATTTCTATGTGTCTGGTATTATTGTTCTTCCTGGGTAGCATCCTCGTTTAAGCAAGTTGATTCCTGCTCCCGAGTCAACGAAAAATCGCAATCCTCGTCGTCCTGGTAATTGTAGTCGTATTGTGGATAATCTTCCTGAGGTAGCATTGTTAATTCTGATTGTTCTTGAATGTGGTTTATTCCTGGAGGGGCTTTTGTTTGAGGCGGTATTCGAAAATTTTGGCATTGATTGGCAAGGTGTCCCAATCGATTGCATTTGAAACATTTCGTTTGTGGCCTTTCGTTTAATGGTCTATTTTCAAGCTTTGTAAAATTATTCATTCTTGGTTGAATGTTTTGTGTGGGTGGAGTTTTGTTATTCATGTTACTTGTAATCGTGAAGCGGTTACCTACTGGACGAGACGTCTGGTTACGATAAGATGGTGGAGTGGTTGTTTGTCGTGTCATCCGTCTGCGAGCGTTGTCTTCGCGAAAGTATTTTTCCACGTCCATTGCCTTTTTTTCTGCATCGATGATGTTTGGGGGGGGGGGGATTAGCCAATAGCACGTGTCCTATTTCTGAATGCAGGCCTCTTACATAGTCAATCACAGAAACCATGTATAGTCGATCGTTCATCGCTCATCGAGTTAGTTCGTCTTTATATTCATTGGTAATGCTGTATTGAAGTTTGTTGAAAACACGTCGAAATCTAATGTTATAATTTTGCACGCTTTCGGTTATTCCTTGCTTTATCACTCTTAACTGATCTTGGTGTTCTCTTACTGATGCTTGAGTAGCTACGTTACGTCTTAATCCTTCGTACAGAGTTTCGAATTCGTTAATATGGATATTGCGGATTGTCATTGCGGCTTTTCCTACAATTTTCTCTATTTTGATCATTTTTAATAATAACGTTTGTTCGCTACACATCATTCTCATTTCTTTTATTTCACGAATAAAATCTTCTACACTTATATCGTTTTCTCCGTTTAGTATCGGAGATACTAAACAGCTTTTAGATTTTCAGAGTTTGCAGCTGTTGGATTGGATGGTTGGACATATGTTGGTGGCTTTTGTGGCATAGGTGGAGGTGGATTAGTATCGTGTTTTAATTCTGATATATTATCGTCATCGTCAGTCATCATAGAACCGAATTCAGTTGATTTTACGTTTATTTGTGGTAGTTTAACACGAGAGAGGTTTCTACCTAATATTTCCATTTCGTTAGCGCGTTTTCTATTTTCTTCGTTCGCTAATTTTAAAGCATTCTTTATTTCGTTAAATTGTTGTCGAAATTCTTCGTTCTGTCTCTGTATTAAGTCTAAAATTGCTCTGGTAGAGGAATCGAGTGATCCCGTTTTATTTTGGACTCCACTTGTAGAGGGTAAACTTGTCTCGGCTTTTGAGTCTTTCTTGTTGTTCATATTGTCTCTTCGCTAGAGTTACTAGAGAAACTAACTTTTCGCGTTCTATATTGTTTAAAAGAATTCCGACTTTTCTCACCTTGATACGTAAGTTCGTAGAATGAGGTTCCCTTGCGGTGTTTTCCTCTGTGGCGCGTTCAAATGTGTTGTTTGAGTGTCAAACTCGTTCTGTTGATTTGTTCTATGCTGACAGTGGCCCCGTTGTTTTGGTCCACCGTGGTAAATTATTGGCACCAAAGTTCATAACACAAGTAGTTCGAATCCTTCGATCTTCAATAATGTCCGTAGACCGAAATCGTAACTTCGTTTACACTGAAGCGAATGGATCCTGGCAGGATCGCCAAAATGTCACGTAAAAATAATGGGAAAATAATAATAAAAAAATGTTGGGTTCTTGAACCAGAGTTCGAGGTACCTTTATTTTATAATAGGATTACAAGTGTGCGATTTGACCGTTACCGAAAGACTGAAAGACTCGATCAAGACTCAGCCCTTCTAGATGTTCGTTTATCTTATGCCTATGCGCCGAATTCATATTCCTTTGTTTTGGGAGTCGGTGTCGTGTGCAAGGCGGTTCAGGTTTCCTGAGTCTGTTGGAGATATTTGTTGACGTTACATGTACGTCAAGACTGTGTAAGTGTCACGAGGCAAAACAATAATATGAGTCGCTCTCGATTTGCATCGTTCTCTAACTCATGTGCCGCTACATACTTATATAGCTATTATTTCTTACAACCTAGCGTATGCAGTTGTGTATGGGGCCTTAGGTTCACTGTTTATAGATACTGCTAGGAATTAATCGAACGAATTCAACGCAGTCGCGTTTACAGTGTTCCGTATTATCGGAAATGCCGAATTCGCGTGGTTTCGCTTTGACGTTCGTCCACGTTGACGATTGTTCAAAGAACAACCGAGTGGCCTCCGCGTCACAGCTACGAAAGACATCGAAGCCGCGACACCCTTGAGTGACTTCCCTATCTTTTCCTAAAACCAAGGATGACGCAACTCAGGCAATCGTTACAAGCGTTCGAACTTCACATTTTCTTACCATACTATCAACAAAAAATGAAAGCTGGTTTTCAATGAGTCATTATATAATTATATGTCGGAGATGAAAGAACACCGGAGCCTTTGGAATTTTGGATAATCCCGCAACATTGTAACCTAGAGTCTACTATAGCTGTAATTGAACAATTGTAGTTATTTAATTCGATTGTAATTGTTCGAGAGTTGTGATAATGAGCTTGGGCTCGAGGCGACAGTCAGTCGCCGAACGTAGCCGCGGTCGCGGGATTAACGCTTTTCCTAGCAAAGGTATGGAGTAATTCTATAGCTCTCCTTAAACGAAATATTCGTGGCGACACGCGACAGTAAGCATTCCAACGGTTTCTGTCCCGTGGCTCGCCACACGCGGACCCTATTCTTCGAGTAAGATGATTGCCAGATGTCGATGCGCCTCCGCAGTACATGTTCGGCTAGCCCGAGGGCCCGTTATAAATCTTAAGGTTTAGTTAACTAAAGTCCTTCAAACAGACAAACAGTCTTTGTCCCAACTACGGGAAGATAGGGGAGACATATTTTTCAACGAGCGGTGTCTCCCACTAGCAACTTTCCCTCGAGGGCGGCTAGCATCTTTTTCTAACCACCGATATGGAGATTGACCAATTAGCAGCAACGTCAATTTCCCTTACTTCCTAAACGAAGACTTTCCTCGACGAATCCGATGATCTCGTGTCCTTAGACACACCCCATTATAGTTTTCCTCTGTGGCATCATCGGGACGGGAAGGGCATTCTTTTACGCGCTCCCGTCGACCAAAGAGTAACGTCTTCACGCTCAGCAATTATTTTTACGAGTCAGACTTAGATTCAGCGAGAACGCCCATCTGTCATCCCGTTGGCCGCGGATTCGTTATTGAACCGGAGACCACTGTCACTAGTGTCGCGGACGTGTCACACATGAGGTGTGAGAAGTGGGCAAAACTATTGAATTGTGTTTATCTATTATTTCTAATGTTTAAGACGTCGATTTGATGTTAATTCGAATTGACGTGTCTTCAGATACCGTATAGTTTGTAGTAACTCTGTAACTTAATTACCGTACAAGAATCCTTTCCACCCTGAGCATGTTCGGCGCATATTATATCCATCAGTGATATCAGGTGCATTAGGAAATTTGGAATAAGCTATTTTGCATTCGGCGTTCTTAATCACTGGCATTTGTACTTCCATTAATGCATTACGTCGTGGTCGTCCTACGAAGAAAATAAGAAAGATATTTAAGACTGGAACTGTTTAATTTTATTATAAAATTGATATCACTTACTATATCTTAACGCTCCCCATCCAGCAACAAGGGGGTTATAGCCGACGAAGTTGCTCTTTCGTAGGGGCTCTTTCGTACAAATGGGATATACGTACCCTGAAGAATAAAAAAATAAATGAAAATGCAGGAAACGAATGACCAAAAGTATGAGAAAGAATTGTACACGCTTTATGACACAATATATGTGTACAGTAAGAAATTTCAGGATATGATACTTCAGTAATACTCAATAGCATATATATTTGAGGACTTACTCGAAAATGGCACCTCCTCCACCAAACTAAGAATGGCAACATTATGATTGTGTATGTTTTCTATTCCATCCATATGTGCACAATGTGCTGCGGTCAAAACATGCCTAGCCGATATCAGGGAACCTCCGCACTTCCATAGTGGTTTGTCTGGGTTTCGGGGATTAAGAAAACCTAATGCAGCGATCCATGGCCAAGCGCCTAAAATGCAATAGTCATAGTTGTGAATATACATAATTTTTTCTCACATAACGAGTAACAACGATTATTACCTATTCGATATTCGATCATACAGCAGACAATAAGTACATACGTACAAATACTATGAAATAGAGATTTGATAAAGACAGAAATTAAATTTTTATTCCAGCGGAATGCAAATTATTAAATAATTCTATATAATTTCTATTTGAACTATACTGAACTATAAAGTTCAAACGTGTAATTTCTGCCCTAACAGTTTTTGATCTCTATCCATATTATTACTCCTATATCAATTCTTTATTTCAAGCAAAAAGATACTCTTCCTAACATGAAGTAAAAGAAAGAAATAATTCAAGTTAATAAGTAAAGTTACTACCGATGAAATCATAGCATTATTATTTAGTCTAATTGAAATGTACATTGATGTGCTGTTTAATGCCTTTAAAGTTCATTCTTTGCAGTAAATGGCTTATTATTAATCGGAAAGAAAGACATAAAACGTACCAAGTTCAGCTGGTTTACCATCGACGAGCCTGGTATGAGAGACGTTGCTAAAACCACAGTATGATGGTCGCAAAGCCTTATACTTGTACACAGTTTTTATTAAAATTTCTCTCTTCTCTTTGTTTGGATCGTTCGGACAGCAAACGATCGTAACATTGCCCTGGTATCTGCACACTGATCGTCTATAAAAATCGGTGGCTGTACGGTACTGTATCTGCCATATTTCTTGCAGAGGTTTACATTTTCTGTAGTCAAGGCACCTGCCTTCTTGATTGTCCGGTGTGGTACATTCTGGATCAAACAATTTTAAAACATTTATACAGTTCAAAGATGCGTAAGAAAGCGACACCGATTACTCAACTTTCGAAGTAAAAAGCCGATCAAGTCCACCGGATTGCCCTACAGACACGTATTAATCCGTAAGAGTTAGTCATCATGTTGATAATAATTATCTAAAGAAACTTTTCACGTGAAAATATAAAATTTTAATTGATTAGATATTGTGTTAGCCATACTTAAGAAAGAAAATGAAAATGAATGAAATGAAAGAAAAGGACTACCTTCAACCTCATTTTTTAAATAAACACTTTGTCAGTTTTGCGGTAAATAAATTCTTAGGAATTCAGGACAGTTTTTAGTGAATCATTTTGTTTCGACCGTTCGCGGAGAGACGCGATCGCGAGATAGCACGTCAACGAGAGTTGTAAGTTCCCGTTACGATTAAATAATCGACGCCACGAACTGATCGATCCCCTTATTTCGATTATGATAATAAGGGTAGTTCAATGAAATTCCACAGAATTAACACAAATAAATTAATGTTTATTTCAACAACTTATTAACTAGAAAGATATAAATGGAACAAAAAAAAATGTAACTGCGTTTTGGTTGATAAGTAATGCGCGACATACCACATGTGTTGACGGTTCCACTTCTCGAAAAGTTCTGAACGCCTTTCGATTTTCTTCGTTTTTTCTGGAAGGCGACCCCCACTACGTTCGGATCACGCCACATTCTTTTACGCGAGGTAAAATACGGGCCACGAGTCGACGTTTCTGGAAGTCGCCCTGCTTAATGAACCACGCGCTTGCCACTACAATGTTTGTTTGCCGGGCAGACGCGACGATCCGTCTGCAACATTATAGTGGCGCGATCGATAGTTAAGAATATGACCTATGGTAAGCCGCATGGCGTAACATTCTCCCCCCGTTGAGAGGGCACGGATCAAACTAGCGAGGTGTGGTTGAAGTTCCCATCTTATTTCGTCTCGGTGGCTAGTTGTTCGGGTTTCTCGAGATCGGGTTGAATTGGCAGTGGGACAAGCCTTTTGACGCCCCGATCCAAAATGCTCTTTGCCGTCTGAACTGTAGCTGTCCGGATGACACCATCGGCGCCTGGATGAACCTTGATAACTCGGCCCAGAGGCCAATGCATGGAGGGAACGTTGTCCTCTCTGAGGATGACGATTGTGCCCTTTTGGATGCTGTGTCCACCCTTGCTCCATTTATTGCGGTTGGTTAGCTCGTTCAAATACTCCTTATGCCAGCGGTTCCAAAAATGTTGTTTAAGCTGTTGGATATGCTGCCATTTGGAGAGTCGGTTCGATGGAATGTCCCTGAAATCTCGATCACGTAAGCACATTAATGAATCGCCAATGAGGAAATGTCCGGGAGTGAGGGCTAGGAGATCATTTGGATCGGTGGAGATAGAAGTTAGCGGGCGGGAATTGAGGACTGCTTCTATTTCTATGATAAGAGTATTACGGTGTTAAGCTCATATGTTTCTGTTTCTCCACTCGCGCTGCGCCCTAATATCCTTTGATATTTCCGATCCTCTGGTCGTACGAGGAATTGCCGATACATTTTCTCGATGTCGCCAGTGAGTACGTACTGATGAGCGCGAAATCTAATTAATATACAAAATAAATTGTGAATTGAGTCGAGAATATAGGATTTCCCCATTTTCATGATTGTCGTGATTTTTGTATAAATATATTTTTTAAGATACTAATAATTAGGTACTTATAAATTAGTATTATCAATTATTTTGCATTTATAATTCCGCCTCTAGTATAAGTGTTAATTGAAAACTAACTTTATGTTTCAAAAAGTACTAGCAAAGTCGTTGAGTAACAAGCCACTGATGCTAACATAAATAGCATTGTCGTAATTAAATATTTCTAAATATTCATTTTTCATTTTGAACCTGTAGAAACAATTTATTATATATACTATTAGCTAAGTAATTGCATATTTAATTAAGTCGAAATATAAAACTTAGTTATTTTCATAATTTAAAAAATAAAAAACTGACAAACATTTCAATTTAATTTATGGTTGGAACAAAAGACAGTTATTTTTCATTAATTGAAATATTGCAATGCAGAGTACTTTCCAAAATACGCCGAGAGTATTCCTGATGGTGAAACGAGCGTTGCTTCATCGAACGCAGCTAAAGAAAACAACATCTATGTAGTTGGTGGTACGACGCCTGAAATAGAGGGCGATAAATTGTACAATACCTGTACTATTTGGGGTCTCGATGGAACTTTGATAGCAAAACACCGAAAGGTAAGTAATACATTCCTTTATGGCTTTGAATTTGAAAATATTGGGGTGAAGAAAGTGACTCTATCTAGGAATAATTTAGGAATATACATATGTACATACGTATACTATAACCAATTCTATAATTTACGGTTTATAAAATACGTTATGATACGGGAAACGCCCATTTTTGTTGTAATGTGTAATATAAATTTTTCACATACGAAAATACTTATTTTTTCTCCTTTTTAAACATTATTAAATGATAAGGTTTTTTAATAAAAGAAAGTGATAAAAACGCTGTCAGTTATTAAATAAAAAATAATTAAAGTTTAGGAGTTGGTTGATATTAAATTACAAAAGTTGCAGCAATAGAATTAGCGACTACATTTTTATGTTATTAGGTACATCTATTCGACATCGACATTCCTAATAAGATTACTTTTCGAGAGAGTGATTCACTCAGTCCTGGTAACTCCCTAACAACGTTCGATGTGAAGGGCTGCAAAATAGGTATTGGCATTTGCTATGATATTAGATTCGAGGAAATGGCACGCATTTATCGGAACAAAGGTACAGTAACTTAATCGATCAATACTTAACTAGCAAAAAATTAAATATCTTTCTTAAATATATTCTATATAAAATTAATATAATCTGTAACTCTGTATAAAAAGAAGCTTAATTTAAAAAACCAGTATATTTGCTGAAAATGAAACAAATAAAAGAATTAAAAGCACAATAAGAGGACTGTCCTCGCATATTCAGAAATGATGGAATGTGAACCGTGCAACTACGAAGTTAATTGGTATTCGGTGGCTTCATATTTCCTGCTTCTATATGACCTGCTTCAATATGACCACTGGACCACTGCACTGGTCATTACTTCAGCGTTCCAGAGCGAATGATAATCAATTATACGTTGCCTGCATATCACCGGCTCGTGTTCCTTAAGCAAGTTACGTCGCATGGGGACATACACAGTTGACCAATCCCTGGGGAAAGATTCTTTACGATTTGGAAACTCAAGAGAATATGGCAGTCACCGATATCGGTAATTTACAGCTTAAAATTAAATGCGAGAGATCCATGATGTAATTAATTTTTAGTCTCCTTAATTTATCGACTTAGCCATCTTCCTCTGTATTTGTTGAATTTATTAGTAAGCATTACTTATTACTTCGTATGTTTCTTTTTTCTATCAGATCTAAAAGTTGTTGAGGAAGTAAGGGCTCAGATACCTACATTTTCTCAGAGACGTACAGATTTGTACGACACTGTCTGTAAGAAGGAGTAACTCTACACTAAAACAGAAAATGTTTTTTTATAATATTTCTACTACGATATCCTTTTTTTGTGAATTATTACTAATTTCTTATCATTTGTACTAAATGAATGACTCAATTAAGAAAACCAAAACGTTATAAATAATAATCTGTATATCTTGTGTATCAACATGTAATTGGATATTATAATAATATAGGAATGCTATAATAATATAGGATAATAATATAGGAGAATAATAATATAGAAAAAATACATGCTTTTAAACACCTTTAATATCGATCACATAAATTGTTATAATTCACAATGATTACGCATACATAAAAGACCCCTTGATAGTAAAATTTACGATCAAAAGGCAATTACGTATCGTTTAACAACATTTAATTTATAACACCTTTTAAACATTTAGACAGATTAACACATAACACTTCTTATATATAAACATCAATTCGAAGTTATCAGCTTGGAGAAATTGGTCGATTAATACCTGTAGATTGTCTGTCTCGATGAAAGACTTAAAGAGAGCAAAAACATGATAATGCCGCTAATATAATATTCCTTCTTTCTTGTATCTGTCTGCCTCTCAGGTCGTTTTACTAATTACAATAAGTAATTTCGACTTCTTTGCGCTCTCTTTTAACGCATTCGAGACCGAAAGAAATTCATATCAGTCAGTAGGCAAGGGTATAATATAGATATTTTATATATAACTTATGTAGTAATGTATATATCATGTTAATTTCATATTTTTTTCAATATAGAATTATTATATATATATAACTGTACATAATACATTATAGAATAACATAGTATATAATTTTATATTTTAAAAATATGAGGCATACTATTTAAGATTGTCATCGATTTAAAATCAAAGTATGAAAAGGATACCCTGGAGAGAGTAAAACACAGAATCATTCTAACTAAACATTCAGATCGTACCGACACCTAGGTATCGTCTTACAATTAAATCTCGGTCTCGAATGGATTAAAATGAAATACATACTTGCAGCTTCAACATCTTCAATATCGAGGAGATTCAAACTTTACAAATAAATGTAAATTGCGATGTAGAACAAAGCGATGTAAAAAGGGAAAAAGGAGGAAAGAAGGAACAGGGAAGCAAAGAGAAGAAACGAATTTTTCATTTTCTCGAAACTGGATCAAGTTTCAATGCGTTAAAAGAGAGCGCAAAGAAGTCGAAATTACTTATTGTAATTAGTAAAACGACCTGAGAGGCAGACAGATACAAGAAAGAAGAAATATTATATTAGCGGCATTTTTGTAGCCATTATATATGGTTTCGATCGCATAATTAATCAGTATCAATTTACCAGTCTTTAACGGAAGGACAAAAAGAAGAGCAGACGGCACACAGACCGCAATCATGATCATTTTCAAGTAGAATCTCAAACTGCCGTACATCTTCGAAAACTTCGTTAGTCGTAAGGGATCAAAGGATTATGTCCGCGCTGCGGAAAATAGATGAGAAGCGGCTATTTCAACAACCACCGTGTAGGTACTGCACTAGCCAGAAGTATCTGCGACAGAAATCAGAATACACTCGTTTTCGCATGGTTGGATCAATTTCGCGTGGGACTAACGCGGGATAATTGCTCAACTCACGACTTTAACCAGCCCGCTTGATTCTCTGTAAATGCTTGAAATTGACGCTTGGATTCTTTCCAGATTAACTAGCTTTGCTCCTCCCTCCCTTTATCTATTTTCTTAGATCGACTTAGACTGCCACAACATATTATCTTTCTTCTTTTCTTTTCTTTTCTTTCCTTTTGATCTTTTAAAGCCCTAAATCGCTGACTATTTTGTATACTATATATTTTGTACACTCAATTACTCTGTAAGTCATAAGTACATATGTTTTACAACGTTATTTGTCATATTTCAGTTAAACGCCAGAAAAGCCAGAAATATATTTTCAGCATGTTTTAACGCGCCCCTGGCAAAGATCTCAAAAACGAGTTGCGGCACAATTTAAAGCGACAAATAGCATCGCGTGTCTCGTTGTGGTAACACACGGTTCGCCAGCTTTTTAAAAGCGCTCTCCGCCTGCTTTTTCCTCTCTTCCCTATCTCTTCGTTTTTCCTTAACAAGCGAAACCATTTTCGCGAGGACGAGAGTACGGAAATGACGTACTGGCAATTTTGTTTTGTGATAATACAAGCAGCTCGGTTTCAGTGAATTAAACTTGGCCCCAAGCTTCTACTTATCTACCTTCCTTTCCTTTATTTTCCCTTCTATATCGGTTTTGCGGTTTTCCACATTTCCATCACAATAAACCATGTTTTTTCTCGATTTTACATGTTAGCCAATGATTCACGGCAAAAGCGTCGACTGTAAAAATATTTGTAGTTGCAACAGCAACAAGTATGTTTTCTCAAATAGAAAATATTGGGAGCGTACACGCTGGCAAAACAATTCATGAATAGCTCGTCCTCTGCTTGTTATTTGTTTCGATACTGTTAGCAAACAAATTCATGAAACATACTGGTATAGCGTAAAATGAACATAAAAGTTTTGCGTACACTTGAGAGCTGAACTTTGGTTGTTATACGTATATTATACATATACGCACACAGTTATGTATATGTATATATATATATAGAAAATTCCTTAGAACTTTGAGCTTAATAACATATTAAAATCATTAACATTAAGGAGGTGAACTGTACTTACCAATTACCAAAGTTTCTTCCGCCAAATAATACATAAAAATTGAAAAAGATAATGTAACTAGTTTTAACTTTTTTTTGTGTTATAATTTGAATCACTCGATTTATCCGACTGAGGATGGTCGATCGCAATCTCAATTTATACGTATTCTCATCGCATGAAATAGATCACACGAGGGATTTTCAAAAGTCGATGGAATATTAATCGCGATTAATTATTTGTAGGTGTATTCTGTGCGGCTAAAGCAGTCACCTAATGAATTATTGAGTACCAGGAATGTTAGCGGTAAACAGGATTGCGGCTATGAATGATTCTCTAATGTCTATATTAGAGATGAATTTGATAATTTATCCTCATAATATGCAATCCGCTTTTAAGTGGAAATCATAATTAACAATTTCTGTTTGATTAAATATGAAGAGCAGATAAATCGATACGCTTAAATCAATATTAGAATTTCTTAACATTTTTATCAAATATTTTAGCACTGTAAAAGCGTCGTAGTAGAGAAATATTAGGTTGTTCCAAAAGTTTCTTTCGTTTTATAAGAAAGTAATAGATGTACAACATTTTTCGTTTTATATTATTTTATTGAATTACGTGTGATCCACCTTTTTCCAATTTAATGTAAAATAATATAGAATAACATAAAACAAAATATGTTGTGCATCTGTCATTTCTTTATAAAACGAAAGAAACTTGGGACAACCTAATAGGAATTTACTTTTATTATCCATTATAAAAATGGATTGTTAATCCTCTAGGAGATACGAACAATATAATTGCAATTAATAAGGAATAAGCTAGCATAACTTAAACCAGCTTTTGCAGAAAGCTATTAGCTAAAGATGTTTATTAAACAATGACAACATGAATTTTCTTAAGTACCCCATTTGGTACTTAATCTACTTCGTAAGTACTGTGTGTCCTAGCCTTCAAAGGATGCAATTTTAACCAGAATGTTTCACATTACTTACCCGTATTATTTCCTTGTAATATAATTTATATTTACATTATCTACGTTACGTTACATTCTACGCGTTAATGTAATGTGATTTTTATTTCTAATCGAAGTTATTCAAAATTTGTAGTATCTCAATAAAAAATTAACAGCCCGCAAAAACTTCACAGAAGCATTAGTATCTTCGAAACTATTGAATTCAAATGGCTAATATTCCTTAACAATATGCATTCGACGACGTTTATCGAGAGAAGTATGTGGCGTAATAGTTAAACTTTCAATTCATATACATATATCGTTTATGAAAAAGTAGTCATTCTGCTTTTGTGATCTGTGACACACTATAAATTCTCATAAGCTAACTAACGCCTAATCTTCTGTAACGTATTAATATAATATAGGTATGTATATCTCGACTTTGAGCAACCAATTGGTGCTAAATAAGCTTTAGTACATACTTCTTACACGTAACAAAAGACCAGTTAACATCTCTGCTCTTAAAAGAAAAACGAAAGGAGCTCTGAAAAGCTGCAGAGTTCAGGTCGAATAACACCAGCTCAGATAAATGACCCTCTAACTTACCTTTGTCCTCATCGACGTCAGTGATTTTAAAGCTAGTTATAAAGTGCACTTCTCAGCCAGCGTCCACGGCAGTCAATATTATTTAACGGGTCTTAACGCGATGTAAAAAGGGAAAAAGGAGGAAAGAAGGAACAGGGAAGCAAAGAGAAGAAACGAATTTTTCATTTTCTCGAAACTGGATCAAGTTTCAGGCTGCTCGCCAAAGAGTCTGTAGCTAACGAGACAAGATTAGACAAACCACGCTTTAAAATTCCCACAGAACTATAATAATCCTCGAAATCAATACGATTCGTCGATCCATCGCCTGATTAAAAAATGAGATAGGATGAAGCTCACTAGTCGGCCTTTGAACTTTCAATAGCGCTTACGGCTCGTATACTCTAGTTTGAATGCTACAATGTAAGCCAAGTCAGCTGTAACTAGCGTTCGCGTGATTGTCGCTATCTATTATTCACGCGTTACACGTTCACCAGACAAACGCGTCTACCGGTTGACATTGTTTTCTGTCCTGAGTTTCAAAGCAATTATGTTGCTTCGTGTAATCAAATCTCGCCAAACTAACGATAAGTTCTTGTTTGATCTTACACAGTTATTAAAACTATACAAGTTAAACCAATCTAGCCTAAACAAGTAATGTCGTTATATATTCTTTTTTAAATCTATATATTGTTTAATAAATCGTGTTTAGGATATAGTAGCTGACAAAAATATTCGGACAAATATATTTGTAGAAACATTTTAAGAGTGTATTATGCATAGTGGCACTATTTAATACTGTACTGTGACTATCATGGTCGTGTTGGTATTATTCGAAACTAATCTGAAAATCTGTATGGAATTTGTAAGATATTTAGTCCGAGTACTGTGCATTACTGATATGTACACAACCGAGACGAGATAACGAAGGTACTGCTCTCCATCGTTCATCGCTACGCGTTGCTAATAGCAACGTATAATGCATATATATCTCGCAAAGACCATAAAAGTACCCAATGGAACCACGTTTAATATTTGATAATAATGTCCCATTACAGTTTCGTCATTTTCAATTAATTAAACACGACCCTCTCTTTAAAAATTAGAAGATAAAATACGTAATACAAATCTACTCGAAATCTTTTAAACCTTACGGACGACCTTACGGACCTTACTTATGGTCTTTAAAAGCAGCAGGGATTAGCAGAATATTAACTGCGAATTTTTCTTGGACCGCAGCATGCAATATGAAATATGGTTATTAAAATGTACACTGAAAATTTCCATTATCCATAAGATACTCGTGCTTGTAGGACCTTGAAAATGAATTCTTAACCCAAATAGTCGACCGCGATACTCGAGAAATTTTGTGAAGCTGACGTCAATACCAATATGTACCGTCGTTGTGCTATTATTTCGTGATAAGCCGTATTGATTGCACTTCCATTTCACGGAATTAATTTTTCCACACAAAAAGTGATAACGATAATCGAAAAAAGAAAAATATACTACCACTTTTCGTATCAGCATACACAAGCGCACTCGATTTTACACGAGTATACAATTTGCAAATTCGACGGAACGATCGGATTTAATTATTTTTTCGATATTTCAGGCATCAAGTTTTATTTACACATCGAACGTTGAAATACGGCGAAATACAAAATGTACAAACCACTCTGGACATTAATTAACTTTAAACGTTATTGATTAATTAAAGAAACCAACCATTGTGTTGATTTTTACATTTTGAAAAATTGTTATCCACTTTTGCTTTGTTTAAAAATTGAAAAAAATACTTTTATTGTAAGTCACGAGTATCTCTTTTATTTATTTAAACTTTAGATCAAATATTACAATTTATAAATATATCATTTATTTAGATATACTTGTAATATCTGTTTTATAAGTTTGTACTACCATTTATCTATTTATCTATTTTATTTGCACATAATCTTTATAGACTGATTTTGTAAAGAATAAAAAATTGTGATTCTATTTAAAAACGATCGTGTCAGACTCAAGTGATAAGCGATATATATTTCAGCGATATATATATATATATATTCAGATTTCACCATCACATAAACGGTGCTATTGGAAACGTTTCACAATAGACGTCTTATAAGCGCCTGCGATGTCCGTCATATGTAAAGCTATACCACTGAATCACGGCCGCCATTTAGTGATTAAGGTCGATCACTTAGAGTTGTTAATCCGACATAATGGCGAGCAATACATCGAAGACATTATTGGAAACACAGTTACAGTTTAATTTCATTGAGCTTATTTGCAAATAAATGTGTACAATATATTTTAGAGGTTTTAAATATTATTGCTGACTAAACTTCGCGTCTGCGCATCATCTTTCTTTAACTTTTTTTGCATTTTCTTATCGACGCATGAAGACGAAATGCGTAAATTTTATTATTTATTTAAACATTACTATATTGTGCTCAAAGTAGCGGAATATCGTTCTATTATCAATATATGAAGAACTAAAAGAATTAAAAAAGAATTAAAAAAAATATGTAGTTCAATCAATACTTCGTGTATTTTTCTATCTCCACAAGACAATATCCGGACCAGTTACGCTTACAGTGTCAACAAAGATTTGTCCAGCCATACGGAATAAGTCGTACTCAGTAGTTTAAAAGTATTAACCGCACGAATTCCAGAAACACTTTTGAAGTAACTTTCGAACCAATAAATCCCCGAACTAAGAACTGTCATATTTCGTCTCTATTTATCGAATATTGTGAGAAAATGCAAAAAAAAAAGAAGTTAAATAGAAAAAGTACTTGGAAACTTAAAAGAAAAAATCTCGAAAAATCTCTTAATACTTTTTACTGTCGTCTTGAGACGCACCATATGTTAAGCTTCTTCGTAGTTACAACTTTTACCGCAGATGTAACGAACTGACAAATGCTTCGAATGGCGCGCGCGCGTCAACGCCTACACTTAAATTTTAAATAAATGTTTTTAAATAAATGTTTAAAATAATACATTAAATGTATTAACTTTCTTGCGCAATTTCATTTAATTTCTTACGATATGGAGGGTTTAATTACGTTTAAGATATCTATTTGAATCTTTTAAATTCGAAGTTTTTTAAAAAATTACCTTAAACTTTATAAAATTAAATCGTTTTTCCACTTTGTTGTATCATAAAATAGTTGCTTAAATTCAAACCTTACCGTCGTCTTGAAATATTCTATATTTTCCTCGTCTTAAAAAATCTCCCTACAGAAAGAATAAAGAAGAATAAAATCCCATACGTTAAATTTCACGTGATTGATGGAATACATAACGATAGCGAGAACTAACTAGCGACAACAAGCAACCATTAGCAAGGACAACTGGCGACTATAACTGTCGTCTCTATGATGTATGGCGACTAAGGAGAACAGCCAGCAACTACGGATGACATGTAACAACCAACTGCCCCACTTCTAAAAGGCAACTAACTTGCAAACCCTTTGATGGTTTCTGTAGCGTGATATACCCCTTGAACGTGGTTAAAGAATGTGGTCGCCGCTGGACGGCGGTTTGACAGCAGAGCGATCTCGCCAATTCAAAGCTTGACATTACAAACTACCGAGAATCATTAGGCTCGTTATCGAGCATCTAGCTTTCAGAAGGTGCTTTATCATATGATATGACTTCACGATATTTTTATAGCAAGAAGAATGGCCAACCTCTAACAAAACAAATTTTTACTAAGTGCTGCATGTGAGCTGCAGGCCGGCCTACTAGGGAAATTTGACGAATGAATAAACTAAAATATATACGAATATATTCGTTATATCATAAAATGCCCGCATTATGTTCTCTAACACCATAGAGGAAACTAAATTTATATATTAAAAAATTGGAATACCTGTTATAAGAGAGTTAATTAAATTCTAACCTATCGATGACTCCATAAAAACCTTTATTTCCTAAAAATGTATATCTTCCAAATTCTCCTTAGAAAGTCTCATAGAGAAAATATGAAACCTGAAAAGTACATCACGCTGATGCCTCGATCAACCCTCGTGTTTCGCAGTCCATGTGTCCGAGCGATGAATTCCCTCCAAACAAGGAAAAACCAAGGGGAGGTCTTCTTCGAAGGACATGAGAGGGTAAGGGAAGCAACGGGAACGATGATCACGCGATATACTGGCGGCGTACGTATAGAACGGCTGTTGCGAGAGAGTTCGCAAGAAACAAGAAGAAAAAAGGAATCGTAGGCCGACGCGACTATACGCTGTCGACGGACAAACAGCGACTGAGCCTAACTGAAACGAACTCTGTCGCAGTATGAGCACAGGCTACGTTCGCGGGTCGATCGAACACGTTCTGCGCCTTTCCTCGGCACCAGCGTCAAAACCACCCTCGACGAGCGCAATGCACTGGTGCACCTGCAATATTAACCATTGGTCTTTCCTTTTTCGCGCGATATTATATCAGCACCTATGATACCATTTCAAAGACTGCAATCAAAACATTAAATACCGCATTAAAGCCATACAATAATTCGCAATATTCATTCGTAAACGTTATTGTATATGTGCTTAATTAATCGTTATTATGTTTCGAATGATTTACTACCTCATATTCCATAAGCAGATATATGGTTCATTTTCATCTCAAGTACGATATAATTTGTAACAAATATTTATAATTCACAATGTAAAATATTTATAATTCATTGGAAATATTATTCTATCACGGTATAGTGGTCAAATTTCACATAAATCACAAACATATGGTAGTCAAAAGCTATACTCACGACATGACAAATCATGATGATGTCATGAAAAATGGCGTCCGTCCATATATATTCAAACGCAACGAACAAGTTCGAACTTTTCGAGAATAAACGATTTGTTCGATAACATCTGTCGCGAACTTCTCTTCCTTTAACGATAACAATTGACAACTAAAGCTCGAGAGGCTCGTAAGGATGAACAGCGACGAGTATCTAGAAGCTATGTACTCACCTGGGCAAAGAGACTCCAACACCAAGGACGTTGGAAGTTTCGAGAAGCGAAGATGGAAACTGAAGTAGCACGTCAGGTCAACTCTGGCAAAAACTGCTAAAGAAAGAAAAATCCAACTAATTTGTTTCCAACAATAAAATGAAATTAATTTGTTTCACAAATTATTAACTGGATATTATTCAAAAATTATTCAAAATTCGCTTCCGCTTAAACTTATTCCAAATTACTTATTAATATTAGAAGTATTCAGCATTCCATTAGAATTTTTAAATTGTACTTACTTGGCCATTAATTGTGGTGGTAAAGGAGGTGCAGGTGGCATTATATCAGTCATCGAATTGAAAGATGGTCCCGGTATGAAGTGATGTTTATACGCATTTGCTTCTTCAGAGTCACAATCCATTTTTTCTACATTATATTTTTTCGAATTTACATTTGTAGAAAAATTAGTCTCACAAGTCGCATCGTTCTCTTCATTGAATTTCTCTTCCAAAGCTTTCTTTTGTTGTGCTATTTGACTTTGCAAACCTTCTGATTCTAAAAGAGAACTCAACTCGACTTTCTCTGTATTACCATAGCCTAAACACAGAGTAAAAGAAATTTTTGTCATTTAATAGAATGACTGAGTGCCATTCAGTTACTGTCCTTACAGGCAATGTATTAGAATTTCCCGTGCATAAATGTATATGTATAAACGTTTGCCTTGATATATGTAGTAATAATCACTCGTCTAATGAGGAGAATTATATTCCAAGCAGCTAATAATGAACAATAAGTAACATGCACGTTTATGGTTCATGACCCTATATCCCACGGGTCTCCCCATAGACATTGACAGGTACTCCTGCCCAGTTAAGGACCTGCTGAATGACACTGTGATAGACTATGCGAAAGCCTTTACTTCATATATATATGTATTTTTAGTACATTTCTTAATTGACATAACCATCATGCTAAAGGTATTACCTACAAATTTTACAACACACGTGCTGTTGAGGTTATTCGGTGTGTAAACAGAGAAAACACGTGGATAAATTGTAAGGTAGAAAATATATTTAAATAGAAGTGTAATAAGTAAAAATACAATTTGAGCTGGTCCAGATCCGCACGCTAGCTGTGTTACCTAATAACTGAAAAACCCCGAAGCCAACGTCGCCTGTCTACTGTTTATGGCCTGACTTCGTCGCAGTCTTTTGTCTACACGCTGTCGATGGCTTCAGTGCTTGAGAAAACTAAAAAAGACCAGATGTAGAGTTTTCTTAGAAGTGGTAACCACTTCAACACGTGCCATTGTTTTCGTAAATTTTTGATATTATAGCTTCATAAATTTCTCCATCCTCTGAGTATATTGCACGATAAGGTGCTCCTATGATCCATTTCTATAGAGAAAAGATGTGTATACAAATAAATATAAGTAAATAGCAAAATAAAATAATTTGCTTCTTAATCAATATATTTAATAATATTCTGTATCAAATTTGTAATATTATATCAAAATCACAACCTTGTGTAATTTACTTGCGTGATTAGGCTGCTTAAGATTTTGTAGGTTTTCTTTCGGTTGAGAATTTCCAACATCCATTCCCATTCGCTTGATAACTTCTTCTTTTGCTAAATTTATTGCTTTATCATATGCTTCTATTAATGCACTATCATCCCAAACATTATCATTGGCTGTGTCTGTATCCTTTTGAGATAGCAAATTATACGTTATTAATATTGATACAAGTATTTTATTATCAAACTATTGCAAATTATCATATATGTCATTTTTCAAAAATTGACTAAAAGGTAGTGGATACTGTTAATTACTATTATGCTAAGATCTTGTACTAAAATAATGTTAAAACCATTACGTTTCCATTTCCTCGTATAAAAAGAACATTCATATCATCTGCCATTTTAAAATAACATCATTTAAATATTGAATTTGCTTCTCAAATATTAATTTGTCTCATTTCTTTAATTCTAACACATTGTAAACAATGATGACATTATACCAACTATAATACTAAAAATCTATTCCCCATTCATTCGAAAGATTATTTTTTGAAGCAAGGTTAACATTGAATGTTCCCAAACTTCAATAACTGTATTTTACTTTCTTTACAATATCTAACGATATATTAGAATACTATAAAAAAATATTGTATGCACAAAAAACTGTTTATAGCGAAATAGCAAAAGAATTAATCACATATTATAACTAAAACGAGATTGTTAAGTAGATTATATTATACTGCATATGCGTTAGTGTTTCAGCTGGTAAATATAGTTTTTATATCTGAAGATAAATAAGATTTAATTCTATAAAATTGCATAATGAATTATACATCTATCTATTACTATTCGTATTTCCCCTTAGTTGTATGTTGTCAATAGCATCAATCACGAACATATAAATAAATATAGAAGAAACCGTTCGGAAATGGAAAGGGAAAAATGAACATGGAAGACAAGAAAGTTTTCTTCAGGTTTAGCGTATGCGTGATACGCTTTGAATGTCTCAGATAAAGATAAAGATATTCTGCTCATTTCTATTTGTTCCGCAGAACGAGAAATTTGTTGTCTTTCATATTGGTTTTTACGATTCAATTTTTAGGCAGTTTTCCCTAGCGAGTGTCAGTCCCTGTTTGATATAACCAGACCGTAATTTATACAGATATGTATTATAGATATATATTTGTAAAACTGAAATCAGATGAAATAAATGTTGCCTGAGGTTTTAAACGTTTAATAAAAACAATATTTCATTTGGAAAAAATGTAAGATATGTAAAATTACACATTGATCATTTTGCTGGTCTTGTATCATTAAACGTGTGGCCCGAAGAGCACGTGTCCGGTAGAGATGCGTCACTTGTGTTAGGAATCGTTTTATAACCTATCACAGTAAAGGAACGTCCCAGTATAGCAGCCGAAGAATGCCGTGAAAGTTTTTGTACAAAGTACAATTGATCTACAATTGATATTTTCCGCAATACTTATCTGGTGTTCGGTCAGGGTGTCCCATACTCATGATATTTATGACAGTGGAATGGCGTTAGTAAATCAATTACAAAAATTTTCGAGATCAATTCTCGGTATTGCATCAAATTATTCAAAATATACAAGCAACACAACGTTGCCCTTTTTGCAGGCAACAAGAGGAATATCGACCACGCAACCACTTTCAGAAAAACAAGAGTAAGTGATACAAATTTTCTTGTGCTTTCCTTCTTTTTTTAATAGAATTTCAGTACTTACCTTCCAATATAAAATTGGTGTCAAAATAATAATGCTAATAATAATGTCTAAGAAATTTTTCTCTTTGTAGGAGTATAACATCTAGAAAAATAACATAGTATTAATAGAATAGTATTAATAAGAACAACATTGACAGTGAACAACTAAAAATATAACACTGTTATAAATATATGATATACGAATTTTATTTATGTATTATTAAGACAAGTATATCTTATTTTTAAATTATTTCTATTATCATAAGTGATACATATAATTAAGGTATAATTAAGAGAAGATTAATTGAAGAAACACAAAAAATAAAGAAAATAATTATATTGAGATAATTTTTATCTTTCATAAATATTATTTTCAGAGTAAATATAACGTTTGTTAAAGCAAGTGGAGAGAGAATCACAGCAAAAGGGAAAGTTGGAGATACTATATTAGACATAGTAGTAAATAATGAAATTGATTTAGATGGATATGGTATGTTTTAAAGAAGCATAATTTACTTAATTTAAAATAAATAATTTTGAGGTAGAAAATATTTGAAAATTTTCATTTTTATCAAGTTTAATATTCTTATTATTTTTAACTTTTGATACTTTATTATATAAGTATGTTGTAATCTTAAAATATAATTGATATAGGTGCTTGTGAAGGAACATTAACTTGTAGTGCCATTTAATATTTTCGAAAGAAGTTTATGATGCACTTCCTGACAAACCAACAAATGAAGAATTAGACATGTTGGATTTAGCATATGAATTAACAGATACGTTAGTTCATAATAATCAGTATCAAATCATTCACATTATTAATTCTATTACCTTTTAATATTTTATAAAGTGAATTTTTCTATTTAAATTTATGTAAAAACAGGTTAGTATTGGGTATTTCGAAATCTGCATCTCAATGTAGAATTTCAAATCGCTATCTCTGAATACTACGAAACTGAAATTATAATAAATTTTCATAGTTTTTTATTTATGACCCTATAATCATTACAAATATGTTGGAATTAGCATATTTACAATGTTGATTTTCAAATGGATAAATAGAAATCTTATTGTGTATTAGTATTAATTTGTATAGCAATAAATATATTTATTGACATATTCAGTTATATAATATTTAATTTCAGGTCACGGCTAGGCTGTCAAATAGTAATGTCTAAGGAACTAGATGGAATTGAGGTAAGAGTTCCATCAACAATTAATGATGCAAGAGCATAACTGAAATTATCTATAGGTTTTTGAAAATTTGTATACAATGTTATACATCTCTTGTTAAAAAACCCTTGTTATAATTATTAAAATATTGGTATTAAAAAAATATAATAAAGAATCTTGTGTTTAAATGTGAAGCTTATATATATACATATGTTATAGTATAATTGCAATTTTGATATTTGTACATTGCCATTGTAAAAAGCCTATCCAATTATGAAGAAAATATATCTTTTATTTTTAATATACAGGGTGTCAATTTTAAAACGTTCATCTAAATTATTTTCGTTACTATTAAAGATAAGAAGAAATTACTAAGGAAGACTTAAATGGTTTTAAGATGTGTATTTGGTTATGATAAAAAAAACTCTTGTGGAATAAATTTTGCAACTTCTGAAAGATTAGATAAAAGCTTAGAACCTAAAAAATAATTTGAAATTAATTTCGTTTAGATATACTGTTTGATTTCTTAGCTATGGGCAAGTTTAAAAGATCATCAAACTCATGGTCAACAAAACAACAGAAATGTACATGCAATGCTTTTTCGTTTCACAACAAGTTATCTGACACTATCATCATTTTCGTGGCACATGCAACATTATCGATTCAGTATAGTAATGTTTTGGATTAAAACAAATGGACATTGGAGCAAAATATTTCAACCTTTAAGGACTAAAATTAAAACTTATGAGTTTGTTTATAATTTTAATAGATTTTATTAATATTGTGTTTACTGGTTTATTAATTACAAGAAAGTTTGTAAAAGACTGAAGTTTTACGTAAAAAGTACAAATATTCTTTCAACAAAATTAGTCAAATCACATCATTATTTATACATATTGTATATAAATAAAATATGCGGATATATTACTTTACCCTAGAATTAAAATTCAATAATATTGAAGAATCTTATTTATTCAGATTTTGTACATTATCGCTTCTAACCTCGGATAATAGAACAACAAATTAAATATTTTTAAACAAAAAAACTTTGTTCCTTTGTTTGATTTCCCTTGCTCGCGTTTCTTAACTACTTAGATATAAAATACTTACGTTTTCGAAAATTCATACTTCACAAGCTACTAAACGCTTTATCTGTTCAAAATAATTTATTGTTTTCTTAACTAGGTACATACCAAATACATCTATTAAGTTGGTATTTCTCATAATTACCAGTACATAAAGCTAAAACACTTTTGTACTATGCTTGTTATACATGGATCTAACAAATAATTTAACTTGTGTATTGTCGTTTGTATATTTTGTTACGTGTAAAATATTCTATTTCTACACTACTTACAAATTCGATAAAGTGTACATTACACATCGTGAAATTTACATATTTTCACTTGGTTACCCTGCCCAATTCGAATATAATTCAGAACGTATGTGCTATATTTATATATTCTGCATTTGTTTTGTATATTATGTACACTGATCTGATCTTTGTAAACGCGAGTTTTACGATATTAATGAGAAATTTGCCAATTTAATGGAAGTTGTTAATTTTTTCTGGCACGTTTCACGTTAGCAGACATGTTTCTTAAGTTACAGTCGAAAAGTGTTTTTATGTAAAAGAATAGGAATGATCAAGTTATTTTAAGATGACAAGATATTTCACGTCTTCTATTTAAATATAGCGTTAAATTTTAATTCCGTCAATTCGTATATACTCATACATCGAATTTCCTTTTCTCATGTCATTTCTTTTCTTTCATTTCACATTTAATTACAAAGATAAAGTGTAAGTACGTTCCTCATAAAATTAATATCAAATGTCGCAAAATATACAAAAGTAAACTAAGAAGAGGGGTACATATTATTACACAAACTGTCGTTCATATTGCATATGTACATATGCAGTATAAAAACAATACTTTTTAGTTTTTAATCTCTTGTTTAAATAATCCTAATATCTAAATTTGTATCGGTCATTGATTCGATATAACTGCGTTTATTGGAAGTAATTAAGCTATAGTCTGCGCACAAGAGAAGAAGGAACAAACACGTACAGTATACACGCTTAAATAACAAAATTAAGTCAGTTTACGTTCAATGTGAACTTGATCAAAGTTCCAGTCTCGAATTATAGAGTTTCTTACTATCAGTTTACAAAATTCGATATTACGATTATGTACCGTATTTGAAAAACATAAAATGCTTTGTTCAATTTTAAATAAAACTAATATTTACCAAAGCGAATACGAAAAAAATGTTATCATCAAACTCAATTTTCAATTATCAAACTTAATCCAGCACAAATACAAATGTTATTCGTGCTTTTTTACTTTTACTACTTTTCAACTCTCTATAGTTCGAGATTTGAGTTCCGCTAACTTTCTTTCTACTGCGCATGCGCAACAGGAAAACTTGAATTACACGTAATAGTCAAAAATTCGAAAATCTTATTCTTTCGTGGCAGCGAAAGTAACCTAGGACTAGAGGTTCCATAACATTAATAATAATAAGGCAATAATATTAATATTAATAATAATGTAATCGAGTACTACTAACAATATTAATAATAATAATAATAGTATGGTAATGGCAAGATACACGCGGGTATAAATTAATCATTCCTTTCGTAATATCTACGACGTCTTCGGGATATTCTTTAGAAATTACTTTATTTCTGGTCAATATTCATTAACGAGCAACTTTTCTCTCTGTTTCTTATCACGATTTTTTTCACTTCATCACAATTGTACAGTTAGAAATTATTCAAAACATTGTTAAAATGTCCATGAAATATATGCAATTGCCGTATTGAATAAGCGAGTAATGAAGTTGCTGTTTCACTGAATAAAAGTGAAATCTCCAATGCGTGTGCTCAAGTATATAAGTTAAAAAAAGATTGGTACATCAATGCCTATTATTCTTAATCAATATTTATCATTTAACAATTAGGGCCGAATTTTTACAAACCAACTCTAAACCACGACCCAATTTACAAATAAAAAGATCGATGTGTAAATTAACTATCAACTATTAATCTCCAATCCTATGTGAAGATATAATGTTCGGACCAAATTTCTAAACTAACGTGGACAATTCATGCGGACTATTGGTGGTTGCTGCGCTACTTAGATCCAATGTGGCAGCCGGAAGACCAGGACTGACGCTGCCAGTTGCTTCCCGTGGCAAATGCTGCGATCTATTTAGCTTATTTCCAGGACTAGTTGTTGTTGCTGTTGTAGCTGGGGCTGGTTCTGGTGCTGTTGCAGCTGCTGCTGACGCTGCAGCTGTACCGCCGCTTCGCACTGTTCGCGCGCTAACGCCTTCACGGCATTCGTCTTCTCCTACGAAATAAGAATGATAGGTTAGGTTGTAGTCAGGGGCCATAACAAATTAAAAAAGTTATAATATAAGAATTTACATTTTAGTTGAAATGATTCTAGTTACGAATAAGTATTAAAGATGATTCAAATCTTTTTCGTTACCGATAAACATGGTGAAAACTCTTTTGGATTACTTTCAGCCATTGTCAATCTTATTGTCAATACTACATGCTTGAAGTAGAAGGAGGGGTACAGAGAAAAAGACTTTTTCTCAGCAAATATAATCGTTACTCAATTATTTTGTTCAACAGTTTTACAAATCTCCCAAAAATAAACGAGAATACGAAAATACACTGAATATCGTATGTATGGTTATTTATAAAATCCCCTTGAAATAGTTGCGATCGCGGATCACATAAACAAACGAACTTGTCATTCTACAGAGTATCTTTTTCGGTGAAATTATGCAAACGTAAATGTAACTTCGGTAGAACTGCTCGAGAACTTGTAAGCTTATATCACTCTGACCCAACCAGTCCACTCTAAAGTGTATAATTTATAAAAGGGGATTATATTAATACGCGGAGGATGTGGTAGGTGGTAAGTTTTGCATATGAATGTTTGTTGATACAACGAATGGTTAAATGGAGGTTTTCATGAATGTGATAAGGACTAGATCGAATGTTTTAACACTTATAACTAGAATGCGTATTTTTATACAAGTTTGTAGTTTTACAAACATAATCAAAGAAATAAAATTTTAATCGAGATTTGTTTTCTTATATACGTATATTTTAGCGCATTTTATGCATTTTGCACCATTTGCGTACTTTTCAATTTCGCACGAACGTATAAAGATCAGCAATATAATTATAACGCTCCTTAAAAATGTGAAAAATCCTGGTTTCCTAAAAGCTTGCAATTGATTTCAGAAAAATTTTTATGAACTCTACCAGATAAATTATGGTAACTCTGAAAAACAAAATTTCACGATAAAATGATTTCCGGGTAAAATACACATAAAAGATGATTTAGACGTGTTTGAACGTGTTCGTTTTCTTTTTTAATAGCGATATGTTCTTACCCTCTGCCACACGAAGACGTTATGGACCATTGCGCATCCACAAAACACGATGCCAAGGCCTATGAAAACCGACGTAACGATTGCCGGTGTGACACCAATTACCTCTCAGAGAAAAGACATCGACTCCCGACTGTCGGACGCCAACGCCGCGACGCATCTTAGTCCCCATCAGAGATAAGGCCCCAACCCCGACTTTCGGACTCCTTGGAATCCACACCAAACTCCCCAACATCCCCAAGCCAGGGTGTATATAAGCCGAGACTTCACCCAGCCCGGGGAGTTCTCGTTCTAGTTGCTGTTCTTGTACAACACTCCTTTCTCTGTTCAACGTTATTCTACTGTAAGTGCCAAAGTCATAATAAAGTTCGATAAAAGAGAATTAATAGTTGGACTACGACTCAGCTTTCTTTTCTCTCGCAACCCAAGTATCCATTTTACGTGACACCGGCGTCGAATGAAACTGGATGAATGTATACAATATCATACCTGAAAGCATTGTTAGAGGATCATTATAACACGTATGCCATAACAAGCGGGACAAAGAATCAGCGCAAATACATATTCTCAATACATATAATTCTCGAAGCGTAAACTATATACATATGCTTTTCATTGAAATTTTCAATACTAGTCGCAAATTATTTTTCAATTAATTTATTATTTAAGTCTTTATATATCAATTCTCGACGAATAAATTACTTAAATTATAGAGAATCTATCTTCAGACAATAGAGAATTCAATATTTTTGGTCGTTAAGTAATTTACAAATTTCTAAAACGATTACGTTCGAAGTTTTGGACAGTATTTGAAGTTTCTAACATGACATTAAAAAAAATAAATAAATTTTATGATATAATTAAAAAAACATTGTAGTCTATCATAATTTCTATTCCGTCAAATTTATTAAAACGCAGTTTTCTTCTGAACAGAGTCAAAATGTCCGTCTTGAATCGAGTTCAACAGCTTAACGATCGATCGAGCGAATGATAGCTGTGTAAACTAGCATGACACAACGTAAACTTTAGATTAGATCTCGATCCATCCACCAGCCGTATTCATGCATGACATGAATATTCTGTTTCCGCTCTTTATAAATTAATCTGTTAAAACTTCCCTAAAAGACGATCATTTTTTATTTTTCTAAGAAAAATAATGACTATTCGGCGTTAAAATTAACTTTATTTCCATTGGATTTCTAAACTGATTTCATACACTCAGAGATAGTTCACAGTATCTTTTAGATTCATGCCTGAATTCAAGAAAAATTAAACGTATAACTTATGTACTAGTATCTTTCAAAAGGTTAAAGTTGACAGAATTGAAGGAATTGGTTCTTACCAGTTAGAAAGACGGGAATGTTAATGAAAAACCCTCCGACAGCACATATCCGGCTGATGGATGATTTTTGCAGGTACTTGTTACTCCTGAAACAGACAAAATTTGAAGTGAATGTCAGTTTCACGATTCTATGATAATTGAGCGAAATATAAAGGAACCAGTTTTTTGTTTAACAGCCAAGAATCTTTCAAAAATTCTACTGTAATTGATACTTCAAATATATTTAGTCAGACAAAGGATAATCATAATCGCAACGTTAATCTTAACTTTAATTCAAGGATCAAACAGTATCATTATACATATAAAAGTAAACATAAAGTCTATCCACATTATTGTTATTATTATTATTATTATTATTATATGTTATTCTATAATTGATTTTTATTTCTTTATTATCAATATTATTCTATTTTCTATAATGATTCAATTATAGATCTTATTTTTTGTCAATCATATTTCACTGAAAAGATCACTTTGAAAATAATCTAATAGTAAAAAATGAAAAATAATCTTTTTCTACCTTGTCTTCATTTTTTACAAACTCTGTCCACCGCCGTAAACCTATTAAATGCATGAAACGACAAAGCAAAGCTGCTTCACATAATTCCCCGCTCACGCAGTGTCGATCAGCTCACGACCGCAAACGATACTGCTAATTTCCAGCGACCACGAACGATTTCACCGTAATTGCCGGTGTGAAATTTACCAATACGTGCTCGAATTGGACAATAATGGATAGAGCGCTCTTGCACACACTAATCTACCAACAAATAATATTGACTCAATTGAACAACAGCGCATAGATTAACGGACAAACCGCATGTTCCAAACAGATTTACAATCACGGCAGAAAATACATGCCGCTATAGATGTTTCCTGGTCAAGATTAATTTCCATGCGTTAAGAACATTGTAACCGGAATCTAGGAAGAACTAGCACTTCCTGGAATAATACTATTGTGTCCTCGATGAATGTCTCTCCGCAATGCCCTCGAGTGAGTTGTTTTTGTCTTTGGTCGTACGACGTCCGGGATGAGAATTCGGGGAACGGTTTTGCGCTGCTTTAATACTCGCACAATCATCCATCCATGGGACTGCATCTTTTTAGGAGGACCAGTGATTAATCTTTTCCCACTCATTTTCATCTCTAATTTCTCATGAGGCTAAGATTCCTGCATCTTTTATCATAATAATTTATTAACACTATTAATAAATTGAGACAATTTTACACGTCGTATTTTGCGTTATAAGATGACTTGTAATTTGTAAAATTTACCTGTAAAATTCCTTTGTTTGTTTTACCGAAGCAATAGTTGGCATTTCTATACGACAATAAGAATTTGTTAATACTAATAATTTGTAAGGTTATCATGTTATCATTCTTCTAATGGATAGTATATTATTGAAACTTTTTTAATATTGAAACGCGATATTTTTTTGGAGAAGAAGTGCATAGTAGTAAAGAGTTGAATTTTACGGACGTAAAAAGTGGACATAACATTTTCTGTACATGGAGTCGCCTGGCCTAAACATTTTATGATTTCCGGGCAAAATACAGACGAATCCAGCGCTGATTTTAAAGCAGCTTCATCCAAATAAGCCACAATAAGAAATTCCCACGAAACAGTTGCGTTCATCCCCTTTCGAGGTCGCCGACCTCTTTGAATGCGTTTCAAGAGCGTCGTACCAATGAAACTTCGAGTTCTAAACTAATTTCTCAGCCGTTTGCGTTAAATTTAACCTTCCGCGTTAGTGTATTTCGGACGAGCTCCTATTTTACGCTTTCGTCGACTTCACCAACGTAACACGCAGCATCCGCAAGTAAAACTGTCTCTTAAATTTGATGTGACACCGATACACGACGAGAAGAATTACAATGCCATTTTTATTCCACTTCGTTAATTTTTCGTCGTAAGGTTTAGCTGTAAATAGGATTAAAAAAATTTAGATTAACGAGGAATTTAAAATTGATCTGTTAAATCAACAATTTCCATTAGTTGTCAATAGATTTTATAAGCCTCAGATTACTGAGAAATTATACACATTGCAAAATATTTACCATTGGTTACCCACGCTACACGTAAATTTGATCAATCTACCAATGCACTAACACTGCAATAAATTTCTATTGCAACATTCCACGCTCCTTTGCCGCACCTTAAACTCCTCGCTAGATTTATTCCACCTTAAAGTGTCACATAACTCCTACGACACCGATATCAAATCTTAAACTCCACCAAATTCCAGAGAAACTTGATTTCGTCGAAAGTAAGAGATTAAACTTAAAAAGCAATTTATTTCATCTTTAAACTATCCCAAACTTCTTAAATATAATTTATATATATAAAATATTATACACTTATTGTGTGCATTATATATTTCAAGAACTTTGCAATAAAAAATAAAACTTATTACATTTAAGATATGGTTATATCGCACAGGCTCGAATATGATAAAGAGGTTAAATAAATGTCTCGAATCTCCGCAACAAACTCACACAAACCACCTAAAACACGTATACACAATGTGCATTCACTACGAACTCGACTCCCATTCCCTGTCAAAATCACAGGCATGCAGAGTCAATTTCACTGCTCGAGCTAGTTGAATAGGGAAGAAGGTCGAGAGCTGGAGTGAAGGAGCATAGTTGGTAAAGAATCGCGTGCCGCCGCGCCATTAAGATCAAGCCCACGATCTCAACAATAAATATTAGGCGGTTCTCTGACCTGCATTTCGCGTGCGACTCGGAACGATTCAAAAACGCGTAAATTTCCCATGAGTCGAATCAAACGTTCGCGATTTATCGCATTTAGGTTATATCGATATTGTCCACGAGTGGAGGCATTCAAACACAGATTGCTTTGTGTCACTCTATCGTAACTGCCCGTAATACATGATAATTTAATTTCGAATTCTTTCGAATATATGCACGTAACGAAAAATTTGTATTGGTTAGTCAATTGCAGACCAACCAGTTGTTAGCCAGTGAAAATAATGTAGATAATAATAGTGAAGAATTAGCTCGAGAAGAGTAAACAAACAAGGCGCCTTAATAAAAGGCACAATGTGGGTCCGCAAAGTGGTGGGATTTCGGCGCATGCGCATTGTTTCGCATCAACTTACAATTAGACATGCACGAAAGCTTCATTTCTGCCGCATACATACTTGGATTCGCGTGCATGAAATTCACAAAGTAGGTTATTGCTTGAAAAACAGCTTTAATCGAGCGAAGCTTTTAACCAGACTGAAATCAAGTCTTGGTTTCTTTAGAAATTCAGATGGAATAAGAGAAACCTATTTTATCTGTGGATAAAGGTTAGGCTGCATCGGTTGGCTTATATGACTTTCCGGTGACTTTGAAGGGTAATACGGCGCCGGCGGTCGAGAAGGTAACTTCTCTATTGAACGAGATCTCATTGATCTCGTCTAAGCAGGAAGAGTCTGTCGGCCCTTTGATTTTATACGAGTCTTTCCATTCACGATCGTGCGAGCTGGCTACAGGCGACGACACGGACCCCCGACAAAACTGTCTGAGCCTATTCAAGGCGACGTCAAATAGTTTCACTCGGAGAGATGAATGGAGATAAGAATCACCGGAGCGCCTCTGCGCTTCGATGACAATGATATTTGGTAAATCCTTTTCTTGTTTCTCGTTTTGAAAGAAGGTTGTAAAGAAGAGTGCTACTAGATCGTCTAGGGAAATCACACGGTATATATTGCGTAATGCTATTGATTTATCAAAAATAACAAGAGGTTAAGGAGCTTTGGGAAGGTTGATTCAATTTTTTATAACCTGACATCTCTTTGAACAAATATCTTAAGAAACGCTTGAATAAAATGTTAAAAAAATAATAATCTTTTAATGAAATAATCATCTAAAATGAAATCTTTTCCTGTATTTTTAGACAATAAGATTTACTATATCCTACGCCATAATAAGAATCAATTTGCTATGAACTGGTATCTCGGAAATTGTAAGAATTCAGAAAATATAAGGAGGCCGGAAGAGGTAAATGAAATCCACAGAAACATTGACCCAACCTCAGCCCAGTTAGCCAACAAACTAAAATATCTCGCTGCCTTTTCTATATTTACGACCAGAACGTGGTCATTAATTGAGTCTAGCGACTGCACCGTAGACGAGTCACTGACCGATGTTGCTTTAATGGATATGCGGAAAATCACGTGTTCCAGGTTCCAGGGATGTAGTTGTTTTCATTTCCGGAGAATACGGTCGACTCGCGTGTGTATACCAATCTATCTGAGGATAGGTGTTCGTTAGAATTACTAACTATATTACTTTCAACCTTGTGATTAAAATTTTTAAACGTCACTTAATAGCAATTCAGTCGAGTAAGTACAAACTTTCAAATGTCCTAATTTTCAAATCTTTATATTTTTTAATCTCAAAGATATTTTATTATTTGCCGTAGATCAAGCTTCGTGTTACCGGTACTGTAACATTACAATCCTACGAGAAGCAGAAAATAGTGAAAAAATCTGACCTAATAGATAGTAGTCAATATTCCTTTGACGCGTCTTATGCGAACCGCAGTTAGAGGAAATGCAAATAAGCTCTTGCGAAACGGTTTGCCGCACGACAAGCCTACGAACAACGCCCAATGCAAGTTCGGTGGGAGTTACAGGAAGAGGGACGTCTAAAATCAACTAGGAATCCCTATTCAATCGTCTAATTTTCGATTCCGGCATTGAACTTCCCGAAGAAAATTAAATACAATTCCGACTCGAGATTTAATTTCAGTCTCGTAGCTAATGCAATCTAATCGCGTTTGCAAGGCTACGCTTCCGGTCAGAAGCCACGCGCTTCGATCGCGTACTTTCCGCATCGGAAGCGTACGCTTCGGTACGAACCGCGTCGATTTTCAAAGGAATCATTGGACACCGGAAGAAGAAGGAGGAGGAAGAATAAAAGCACGTAAACCGGCAGGAAGTCAATCGAGACAAAATCGATATCGTTGAAAGCCGAAAAAAGACCCGAATTTAGGCTACAGTACATATTCGAATTGAATATATTCAAGGTTTAGATTTTCTTCTCCTGAAAATTATAAACATAAATGAGTCGACAAGCGATCTTGAAAAGCGTCTGTTCCATCTAGATTATGTAAATTGCGTGAATTACCGTTAGCCATAATTCATAATTTATCGAAAAAGCGCGCTTCTTCTCAACCACGCTTTCCCCTACCAGCACCGACATTATCGGCAGATCGATAAGTATCAAAATACCACAAAGATATTAATCTCATCTTTCTTCTAACCGCGAAAAAATGCCGCGCAAATGATAAAACAACAGATCAGCCAGAAACATCGAATTCTCCACGCTTCCGACTGCAAGAAGAAAAACAAAGTTATTTGTGTATGATGGAAACGTCTCTGGACGATGCTCTTGTCACAGACGAAATTCGAGCAGCTGTATATAACAAATCGAAATTCCGAACGCCTTATCGCGTGTGACCGTCCGGTCAGCATCCGTTCTCAGCCGTCTGAGTGGCATTCGATCACTCCAGCCGTTCTCCGAATTTTACACTAAGTATAAACAAAACCTTCTCCCACTCCAACGAATGGAAGAATATAAATGCTCCCTTCAAAATCATCCAGTCAGTCTAATAAAAAAATTCTTAACTAATCCAAGTATCGAAAGTGTATCATCGCGAACCGAAAAAATTGTATAAATTGAGTAAAAAATAAAAAGAACTTTATCTCCTTGTCGGAAATTAACAAGTTCCTTACTTTTTACCTTAATTTTACACGACACTCTTAAGCGGTCGAGTGCGCGCGAGAATAGCATCGCGGATCGGCATTTCCACGGTGAGGAATGTAAAACGGTTACGCAGATGATGGATCATACGCATGGACCGTAGAGACTATCGTGAATGATGGATCAGACACACATACGCGTTCTTCGCTCTTCCGATATTCTTCGTAACAACTGCTGCGATCTCGTCATTGGAAACGATCTCGGGAAATTCAATCGAATATCGAGGAAATTTATAGAAAGCTACAGCTGTGTTCGAGTATTATTCTAGAGAAAAGTGGTTAACTCTATGAGACTAACGATACAATACGTCTCAAGATAACTTTTAGGAAAATGATTGTACCTTTAAAATTCTTTCGACACTTTTCGGTATATTCTTGTCATTGATTCTGAAAGTATTTGATTAATTTGCTGGTTAATAGGAAGTTGGTTAAAACCGAAGTTAGTTAAAGAAATAAGTAAACACGAAACCCGTGGATACTCTAGACATATGATTCTACCTGCACGCGACAAAAATATTCATGATCTGAACAAGGAAAGAAGTATTGTTAGATTCGCGTCATGCTGCAAATGAAAGATTTACAGCTCGAACCCAATTATCTGCTACATTACATTCTCGGGCACGTGTAGGCTGAACGTCATGATATATGAACACAAGTATAGAAAGAACAACATGGATATTTCGCGCGAAGGAAACGAAGCTTCACATATATAGTGTATAACCACTCGACAGTATTTGCTCACGAAAAATACGAGTTGTTAAAGTCTAACAAAAATTACGTATACAGTGGCAAAGAAGAAAACTGTTATGCCGTTTACTCTTATTTCTAATCGACAGAAAGTCGTCAACGAACAAAGAGCGCTTTTTCTTATTCTCTGTACCTTCGCGAAGCAATCACAGAAATTCTCCAAAATGCTTCGTGTCGACTAAACAAAGAAAAAAAATGACAGCTGCTAAGAGCAAACTACCTCCGGAATTTTCTTCGTTTCTAAGTGAACCAGGAAGAAAGAAGGGAAGGGTTAATGACGCCGAAACTGAAGGGTGGCCACGGATCGTTTGAAAGGGGTCACGACAACCGTTACAATTTAGTCGCACCTGTTCCTCTTCCTAGTTACCACGCCGAACCATTGCGCGCTTTTACGAGCGTTCCCGCGATAGTTTCCTGGCACTTGCTCGTCCTTTCAACGAAGGGTCGATCGGTTAATTTAAACTCTCGAAGGCTTTGTCCAGTCGGTAACATCGATAAGCTTAAGTCGAAATACGGATTTCTCGTAAATTCAGAATTTTATTGCCACCAGGATGTATATGGAGGCGACAGATGAAGAACACGATGTAAATTAGATTTCTTGCTTTTATAGAGAAGCAATTTTTAAATTGAACACCAGTCGTCGATCGGTTCTGTAGATCGTTTTTAATAACAAAATAAATTTGGTTAGTCCATAAAGGTTTGTTCGTGTGAATCTTCCCATAGATCATCCGTAACGTAACTACCGCTATAACCGGCTGCAGATACATTTTCCTTGAACATGTGGCGACACTTGACAGTAAACTTCCCAACAGTTTACGTCGCGTGACGCACGACACAAAGACCCTATACCTGCGGACAAGATGATTGCCAGATGTCGATACATTCGTACCGAATATTTCCAGCTAGCCTAAGGACCGCTATAAATCTTAGGATTTATTTTAGCTAAGGTCCTCCAAAGAGACAAACAGTCTTTGTTTATCAGTCTCGAAGTCGACCACCTACCACGGGGACACACGAGAAATCTGCTATCTCTCACGTACGACGCTGCCCGCTAGCAACACCCTCTCAAGGGCAGCTAGCATCCTTTTCCAACGACCAACACGAATTAGCCAATAAACATTAACGTACATTTCCCTCACTTTCCGAACCAAAGCTTTTCTCAACGAATCCGATGCCTTCGCATCCTTAGACACATCCCAACGAGTCTTCCTCCGCAGCAGCATCGCGACAAAAATGTCAGTCTATTACCGCGAGTTACCGCAGTATATCACGATCGTTATACTTACACGGTTCGAGCCGAATAATTATCTAAGTTCTCGACATCTCGTGCAATCATTGTCCGCACTCGCAGCGTATCTCGAATCGTAGCTATCCAAGCTCTATCTTATAACCGCGCATTCGCGAACCGAATACAATCGCGAATCCTGCATCAAGTGTACTCATTGACATTAGAGTGAATAAACATTTATCGTTCAAGAAATCTGAGTTTTCCTCCCGACCCTATCACGACATACCACCTCAAATTGGTGACCCCGACGTGATTATCCCCGAGTGCTCGTGAAACGTAACACAATGAATCTAAATCAGTTCGAAATGACCAATAACGCCCACTCCGCACGTACGAAGGCTGGCGGGGACAACGCAGACTCGATTAGCGCCCTTCTCCGCGTGCCACCGTTCTGGTCTGACAACGTCGACTTGTGGTTCAAGATGCTGGAAGTGCAGTTCGAAACTGCCCGGATCACTAGTGACCAAGAAAAATACCAGGTCGTCATCGCGAATCTCGACAAGTCGCACGCGAGATTAATTCGAGACGTATTCGACGCCGCACCGGCGACAGAGCGTTACGAGTACGTCAAAAAGGAGCTCATCAAGCGATTGGGAGAGTCGTACGCCAAGAGACTCCGACAGGTAATCGAGAACGAGCAAATGGGAGACAGGAAGCCCTCTCAGTTTTACCGTGATCTCAAAAGCCTAGCCACCAATTCGTTAGCAGACGATGTCATTTTCACCGTCTGGGAAGGTCGACTTCCATAGCGCATACGGAGCATCCTAGCCTCTGTACAGAACAACGATCCGGACTCCCGCATACAAATTGCCGATAACATTTACGAAGCCACCCTGGAATCAGGGCAGATCGCCGCGGCCAGCGCAGGCCGACTACCTGCGATAACCCTCCCACCTGGCCAGAATAGCGGAATAGGCGACGCCATGGCAGCCTTCGCCAACTTGGTCACCGAGCGGGTAGCGCGAATGGACGCCCATATGAGCGAGATGCGAGCGCTAGTAGCCGAGCAAAGAAGCAATGAACACCGTAGGGCACGAGTACAATCACGCTCGCGTACACGATCCCGCCGCCGTTCGCGCCCTCGCGATACGCTGCGGCAAGACGGGCTGTGTTACTATCACACACAGTTCCGAGAAAGCGCGAGAAAGTGCACACCCCCTTGCTCCTGGAACTCGGGAAACCGGACTAGCCGTCCGTAAAAGCGGCAAACGACGACGGTTTGGCATCTCGCCGCATATTCGTAACGGACAAGAACTCGCGGATCTCCTACCTCATCGACACCGGCGCAGATGTTTGCGTATACCCGCGCAACAAGCTACACGGACACGTGAACAGAAGCGAGTACGAGCTGTTCGCGGCCAACCTGTCCCTACCTAAACCTGTCCCTACGCAGAGCATTTAAGTGGGATTTTACCGTAGCCGACGTCAAAACACCCATCATCGGCATGGATTTTCTAAGCCACTACGGGTTGCTCGTGGACCCGCGAAACAAAAGGCTTATCGATACGATAACACAGACGTCATCAAGGGGATACACCGCCACAACAGACGAAGCGTCCGACAAGACCGTCATCGGCGAATCACCATACCACCAACTCCTGGCAGAATTCCCGGACCTCACCCGCCCACCGATCTTCGGAAAAGAGAGAATTCGACACGGTATGCTACACCACATCGAAACTACACCTGGTCCACCAGTCTACAGCAAACCGCGTCGGCTTGCACCTGATCGACTTAAAGAGGTAAAAGCGGAATTCGAACACATGATCGAGCAAGGCGTGATGCGACCATCGAAAAGCCCGTGGGCATCACCCCTGCACGTAGTGCCGAAAAAGGACGGAAACCTGCGACCATGTGGCGACTACCGTGCGTTGAACGCCCGCACCGTACCCGACAGATACTCACCGCCACATATCGAAGACTTCGCGCAACATCTGCATAGTAAGCGAATCTTTTCAAAAATCGATCTAGTCCGCGCTTACCACCAAATTCCGATTGCGTCCGAGGACATTGAAAAACCGCGATAACAACGCCTACCGGACTTCTCGAAACAACAAATATGATGTTTGGACTTCGGAACGCCACGCAAACATGTCAGCGGTTCGTCGACGAAATCATACGCGGGCTCGATATCGTCTACGCGTACATCGATGATTTTCTCATAGCCTCGGACGACGAAAACCAACATCGAGAACATTTGAAAATCTTGCTCAACCGTCTCAATAATTACGACGTTGTGATAAACCCCACGAAATGCGAATTCGGCGTGCACGAAATCACATTCCTCGGATACTCGGTAAACCCCGACGGAATTAAGCCGCCGCCCGAAAATGTCGAAGCGATTGTAAAATTGTCGAAGCCCGCGAACGCCAAGCAACTACGTAGATACCTCGGTATGATAAACTTCTACCGACGTTTCATACCGGGGGCCGCAAAAACACTTAAGCCGCTCAACGACCTGTTAAAAGGCGCGAAAAAGGGCAACGCGCCCTCGAGTGGTCGGAGCAGTAGGAAAACAGCTTTCGCGAATCGCAACGTGCACTCGTGGACGCCACGATGCTGTCGCATCCGATACCAGGTGCGCCTATCAGCCTCACGGTAGATGCGTCCGACTACGCAATGGTGGCAGTATTACAACAACGCGCGAATAACCAATTACAACCGCTAGGATTCGCAACGAAATCTTTGACCCCCGCTCAGCAAAAATATAGCGCGTACGATCGCGAACTACTCGCGATATACACCGCAGTCAAACATTTTCGACACGCCTTAGAAGGCAGAAACTTCACAATATAGCGACAACCGTTGCCTCGGCCCTCCTCTCTACATAGATAGCTCGTTTCGGCGTACCTTCAAAAATAACGACTGATCAAGGACGCCAGTCCGAATCAAACCTATTCAATGAACTATGCCGGTTGCTCGGCATTAAGCATTTACGCACAACAGCCTATCACCCCGCATCCAACGGAATGGTAGAGCGCCTACATCGACAATTAAAAGCAGCAATAAAATGTCACAATACGAGCAACTGGGTAGAAGTCCTACCAATTGTTTTATTAGGCATAAAAACCGCTATCAAGGAGGACCTGAACGCAACGGTAGTCGAAATGGTTTACGGTACTGGCATACGATTGCCGACAGAATTCTTCGTACCAACGAAGCAACAGGCCAACTCGGAATTCGCGAACCGTTTAAAGGAGCGAATAGAGAAAATCAGTCCTCACCTGATTACGCGACACGGCGAGAAGAAAACCTTCGTGTTCCGCGAGCTCGAAACATCACCATACGTATTTATACGCCATGACGCTCCAAGCTCTATCTTATAACCGCGCATTCGCGAACCGAATACAATCGCGAATCCTGTATCAAGTGTACTCATTGACATTAGAGTGAATAAACATTTATCGTTCAAGAAATCTGAGTTTTCCTTCCGACCCTATCACGACATACCACCTCAAACAAATAAATCAAAATCGTAAAGTATGTTATAAATAAAATCTGACTTCACGAGGTGTTGAGCCCTCATAAAAGAAGTCTTTTATATCTCGCAGATGATTCATAACATGACGTCTACTTTAACTTGTTCCTTATACCTCCTTGTCGAAAAAGTTAATAGTTTACAAATTCGAACATTACATATGTGACGGAAGAAAAGAGAGAGAGAGAGCGTTTCGTCCCGGGACTACCGGTGGACTCGTCAGTAAGGCTATGCCCGGTAGTCCCTGCCTTAGACGTAGAGGGAGTCTCGCTAGGTGCGGTATTTGTATCAATCGCTCGTATATTCGACCGCTAGCGAGTTAGACAGATAGACTCGTTGTCGTCGTAGCCCTCTGGTGTTGGCGGTTGGTACCCGCGGATCGCCCGGGAGGTGTTGCGCCGCGTTGATGCCTCGTCCAGTGAGCGTCCTGTTGATATCGATTCGCCACACAGCCTCCCCCTAGCGCTATAGCGTGACCTCGAAGCCATATAGCGCGATACAAGATAGAGGGAATGGCCCGTCGTCGATGATGGAAGGCTGATCGTCATGGGGGGGACGAGGCGGCTGGCTCCTTCTGACTCCTTCTCCAGAGGTGCGTGTTCGTCGTCGGTGGTCACCAATGAGGCGGATGAAAAGAGAGAGAGAGAGCGTTTCGTCCCGGGACTACCGGTGGACTCGTCAGTAAGGCTATGCTCGGTAGTCCCTGCCTTAGACGTAGAGTGAGTCTCGCTAGGTGCGGTATTTATATCAATCGCTCGTATATTCGACCACTAGCGAGTTAGACAGACAGACTCGTTGTCGTCGTAGCCCTCTAGTGTTGGCGGTTGGTACCCGCGGCTCGACCTGTCGGCGTCCTATTGATACCGATCCGCCACACATATCTACATAACATCGGCCATTATATTTGCCAAACCAAATTTGTTTTCTTGTAACATTCTGTGATTAATTAATGCTACAACAAACTTAATATAGAGTGTCACGTGCAAAATTTGCACGATAAATCAGATGACTACGATACAATCTTCAAATACGATCGTATCTTTCGTATACAAATTGATAATTTCCACCTAACTGACAGATTTTTATACCCTTGGAAAAATAACGTCTTGACGAACAATTCACGCCAATCAACGCCAAGAATGAATCACGCAAATTCTACTGGAAGTCCTCTATTCACTTTTTCGATTTATCATCAGCTGGAAACATCAAAATTATCGGCTGGTGATTGGGAATTAATCGAAAAATAAATTACAAGCATTGAGACACGCGAGTGCCCGTTTCTTTCTCTATTTTTCTGTCTGCTTGTTGGAATATTAAGGCGCAATCACGGCCCGCCAAATTTATTCCCGTTCCGTAGTGCCCTGTGTCGGTGAAAAAATTTGAAATGCCGGATTCGAAGGCGTGGAATGCCAACAGCCACGATAGAGAGCCCTCTTCTCTCTTTCTGGTGGAAAGACGAACGGGTGCACGCGTATGCTCGGACGCTCTGACGCACGAAGAACCGCCCGTGAACAGAAACCAGACACGCGTGTAACGTTAAACCGGGCCGTCGATGAAAAACGAACAAGACTTTCGCGACCGATGGGCGTTTGCAATGACAGATCGAATCGTTCAGTTTCACGGTTCGTTCGGGGTCACAGTAGCGTTCATCTTGGCATAAAAACGCGCTAGAGACGATTTCTCATACATTGGTTAAAGTTGATGTGTGTTTCGGCGAATTGTCGTTTGGAGGAGCGATACACCTAAAGAAACGCACATATTCATAAGAATCTACGTTTCGTATTCTTCGTATCGATTTCTTTATTTTTATTGGTCGTATCATGTTCGATGTAATAGTTGGTTTTTTAGCTAGTGAATTAACAAGATTTAATAAGAAATTTAGTACAAATGCTCCATGCGTCGTGTTTGACACGTCGTTGTTAAACTCTCATTTATAGGAAATTCAAAGCTGTATTGTCTCACCCAGCTTAAACCTTACGAACTCTTTTCACGCGTTTCACCCGTCATTGAACGAAACGATGAAAACGTTCATCCATCCACGTCTCTCCAGTAATAATCCAATTAACCTGTTTCCCCAATAAGTCGAAATTCGCGATCGAAACGTGAGATCGCGAAGAAAAATGCGCGCCTACTTTAGGATCGCGCCATCTAACAACGAAAGAAGAAAACTTCGTGAGCCAGCAACTACTTTGTCCAAAAGTGGCTTTATTCGAAAAGTCTGCTGTTCAGCGTGTTCGCGCCAGCAGCACCAGAGATCCCTTATCACGGACCATTTAAGTAATGAGCCGGCACTTAGCAGCGCCGCTTGTCTTTCATTCTTCTCGTGTCTCTGTGATCGTCATCGCCGTCGTTGGTGTCGTCGTTGGTGTCGTCGTTGGACCTGTGTCATACTTCGGCTTTTTTTCTTTCATCCTCGCGTCTCAGACTCGGTAGCGTGGTACGGAAGGAGGGACGGGCACCGAGCTTCGAGTGACAATGAGCAAGCGAAGAGGAACGGCCGTCTACTACTGGGACCCACCATTAAAGTTCGTGCTTCTTTCGGAGCACGTCTGCACACCCCAGGGCTCCTTCTCCTTCGCTAACAATGCCACTTTGCAGACTTCGCAGTTATCTTCAGCCGGACGACCTTCGGCTGAGGCTTCCTAGCTGGCGTGCACCAGAGACACTGACCGAGAACCCTCTTGCTTTTGGTCTTTCGTTGCCAGTTGACTCATTCATAGGGATCACCATTGTCGGAGAATTAGTTTCAGAACGAAGGAGAATTGTTGGTGATCTTTAGTTAATTTAGAGCGGAAGGTTTCGTAATTTGCAATTTGTAGTTTACAACAGAAATTCCTATTGTTTATTAGGGAACTTATGCCGCAGTTCCTTACATTTGAGGGAGGTCTATGGTAGAAATTTTTATGGTAGAAAAATATCGTAGGAGTCAGCCTCCATTATTAATAATACGGATACAGCTGTGCATATTTTACTTTGTAATTTTAACACGAAAATATCCAGTGATCTTCGGAGTATTTGAAAACATTTTGGAAACAATTAATTTGTTAACTGCGAAGTTTATTTCCTTACATATGGGGGAGGTCTATGGTAGAAATTTTTCAGGAGCGCGAGTAACCCGGAGAATATCGTAGGATAATTAATTATTAATAATACGGATACAGCTGTGTATATTTTACTTTGTTAATAATTTTAACACGAAAATATCCAACGATCTTCGGAGTATTTGAAAACATTTTGGAAACAATTAATTTTTAACTTTTTAAAGTTTAATTTCAAAAATGCCTCTATGGGGTGAGCAGGTAAAATCAAACAATAACGAATAAACACGTCGAACGTAGTTAAGTGGTTAAGAGCACAAGAAGACAGTTCTTCGCATACCCGTCGACACTCGGACTATTCCTTTTAGCTAAACAGCTCTCTAGGAGAAAATCGAGCATTCCAATTCAGCAGAATCTTGAATTGTCTGGAAGCCCCGGAAGCAAAGCAGGGGAAACAACCGTTGAGCGAAAGGACGAGGAAAAGAGAGAAAGAAGGGAAACGAGAAGCGTCCGGTGACGTTGCAATTTTAATCGTCCTCCGGTTATCTCTTCTGGGCACACTGCGATAGTGTGACACAACCGGTAATATTAACTTGGCAGACAGCTGTAAAAGTTAGTCGTGGTGATAACGTAGCATAAAGAATGGCTGTGTCCTGTGTCATCGAACGATCGATAAACCGCTAGTTATCAATGTCCAAGCTAGATCTATTGTTCAGAAAAGAAAACAAAGGATGGTCGACCACAGAAAACGGTACACTTTCTTCCCTAAAGGCCATTCTGCCAGATGTGGTTAATCGAAGCAGTAGCTCAGATGTAAACTGTCCTCTTCTCTTTACTCTTAGTTAACCAATAGTTGGGCGAATCACCAGAAATTTACAACAGGGGCCCCAATCGGTGACCTGGAAATTCTGGGGCCTGAATACCTGTCTAACGAACACCTGTCTACTTCGATCAGTGTTTGCGTTACCGTTGCTTACCACCAGCCAAAATAAATAATTACAAAGCATGATTTAACACTAACTCTACCAGGCCTGGTCAAAAGGCCGTGTTTCAACATTTAATTTAGAATTGTACAGTCATTGTTGTTTCTTCTCTTCTTCTAACTTTATGTAGATTCTTACGTTAACAAAAATTGAGAAATTGATTAGTCGGATAATATAAGAATTTACATAAAGTTGGAGGAAGAATAGAAACAACGACGAACGCACAATTTCAAATTAAATTTTGAAACCGGTCATTTGACCGGGTTTAGCAAGGCTAGCGTTAAGATAATAAATTCGCACTCTTATAAACCGATTTATAGAATACTGCTCCCACTATAGTAAAATGAAATATACTATAAATAGACGAAGAATTTCATATGTTGCTTAAAAACGTTTCTCGCAAAGAACCAATCTTTAATCTAAATATATATATATCCAAACTCCGGAATATACTCTGCCCGTTCCCAAATCTCATTCTATGCTAATTTGATTATCTGAAATCGCAGTGCACGAGTTTCAAGATCGACAGCTAATTTCGTCCGTGTCCAACCTTCATTATTCTCTTCTTCTCTGTTATTTGTTCTCGAAACAAAAGTTACGATACGTCTCTGTAGTTGCATACATTACAATGTTAACGGCTCGTTCTCCAACATTTCGAACAGCTTGAACAAATCTCGTTCCAATGGCCTGCCAATCAAGCCTAGTTGTGGAATAACGCAACACGCACAATATCAGCCGCATCTTCGTAGTTTGGTACATTAAAATAGTCAGTGGAATATAGTGGCATAGATTTGACTGCGAAATCCTGGGACACTCTATATAAGGAAAGGACCCTATCAAGGGAAGAACAAGATTCGAGTAAAACCTGATCGAACAGTAATATTCGTTGGAAAAACTTGTTAGATGGTAATATTTGCAGGAAAACATCGTCGCACAATTACGGTCACAAGGGAGACATGGTCACACGGTAACATTCGCAAGAAACTTTAATATGCCAATCACGCACAACGTCTGGATGCTTTAAGAAACAATGATCTTTCTATCTGCCGAAGAGCACACGACATTTTCCCACGCGAATCAAACTCGCCACGCGATAAAAGACCCGCCACTGGCCAAAAAACTGAGCGAAAGAAAAAGGACGGAATTAAAGAACCGAAGAGAAAACTCAAAACGACGTGTCCGTTGAAGGTAATCACAGTGTTACGACCGTTCGCGGAGAGACGCGGTCGCGAGGAAAACGCGTCAGCGAGAGGCGTAAATTCTCGCTACAATTCGGTGAATCGACGCCGCGAAGTAGTCGTTCCCCTGTTTCGGTTAAGATAACAGAGGTGGTTAAATGAATATGACACAGCAGAGTAAGTTATATTTCACCGTTTATTCTAACAACTTATAACGAAAACAGTTACGCTGGTGCGTATGTACGAGATGAGTGAGTGACTGATCTATGGGTGTGTATACCCGGTTGAAGGATGTTGACCGTTCGAAGGATGTAAAATCAGTACTGTCTTGGGAGACGATGCTGTCTCGGAGGAAAGCTAAGGATGGGTGTGTCTAGCGCACGGGACCATCGGATTTGTTGGTGACGATTTTAGTTAGGAGAGTGAGGGAATAGGCTTCGTTGTTAATTGGTCACACGAAGGGTCTTAACCGCCCTCGAGAGAAAGTGGTTAGTGGGAGGAAAGTTGCAGCGTACGTGAGAAAAACTAACTTTCCCTTGTCACGCCGTGGTAGACAATAGTCTTTGGAAATTCTTCGAAAACAGACGTTTGTTTGGTTTGAAGGACCTTTACTAGGAAATCTATGAGATTTATGGAAGGTACTTGAGACTGTTGAGGGTACGCAGTGAGTATCCGAAAACATCTGGTTGCCATCTTGCCCGCGGTGTGTGGCCTCGGCTAGGTAGAGTGTTACGCGACGTAACACACAGTGATTTGGCCGACGATTTCGGCCAATCTGCATAACTTAACGCGCGTTTCCATTCGCTAGTAATTAGAGTCGGCGATGCTTACTTTGTCTCGGTCGGCAACGAAAAAGATAAAAAAGAAATCCGATTGACCAACGATAAGGGAACTTCCGAGCAGAAACCACAGATCCCATCTCGAGGAGTATGTATCGTCTTTAACGAGCCTTATTTTCGCTTTCGAGTTGCGTGTCACGGGAGGCGAGCACATCTATATTCCCTTTGTAACTTGATCTGCACTGCACTGTGTGTATTCGATAATATTTTTCGCGAACGTGCGTGCTGAATTTGCTGGGAGAATTATTAGGTAAAACGGAGAATATTGCAATTTCTACACAAAGGGCGTGTCACGATCTTTCAGCTTGGTCACAAATTAATATAGCGTAGTCTATATAAAAAAAAATCTTACTAATAAAATTATTATACGATTTCCTGCGTGCATGACGCTCGAGGAATAAACGAAAGTGTAATTTTCATTTTCAAGGTTCGCGTCACGAAACATACGCATTTACGGATACATCTCACCACACAGTATCGTATTGTGATTGCAGACACGTGTTTGATCAGTAAAAACGGGACACGCGGTCGGTGAACGCTTGCACGTCAAGTACAGGATGTGAATTTTTGCGTTTCGTCCTCCAGGCCGCGTGAGAAGAAACACTAGACAGGCCTCTGATATATCGCACGGGATACGGGACACTGCGTTTGTTCCAGACGCACACAGGTAGGCCACGCATGGACGAATGAGAACTTATATTCCGGCACAAGGATAATGACTGAGGATAGCGTCGCCAGATTATAGAAATTAATGGTAATCATCGTTCGACCGCGAATCCCGCGAATTCCCAGCTACCAGGAAAATGCTTATTTTTCTTTTCTTTATCAATACCTAAGTAAGTTTGAAAAGTTACATGTACAACAGCAACAATGTAAATATGGATGCTGTTGACATTTAGGAGGGAAAATGTCGATGACTATGAGAGTCCTCTTTCCATCATATGTATAGTTCGGATTAAAGGATATTTGTATCTCAACGTTTATTTGCACTTTTAGAAGTTTCTCTTTGTGTATTTTGTTTGACTTCCGGATTTTCAAAGACAACAGTATCTTAAGGATACAAACTTTAAACGTATATATTTTTCACACCTTGTTCGACCTTCGGGTTGAGTAAAGTACGGATTATGTACAAAGGTATTTAAAGCGTTATAAATCACAGATTTACCCAGCGTGGCATAAAACGAAAACTCTACTCACCAATGTCCTTGATACGAAGTCTTGACGAGTTTCACAGTGAAGAGGAACTGTATAGCGCACATGAGGAGACAACAGAGGTTTAGGGAGAGGGCGAGTGCGCACAGCGCTAACGTCACCTCGTAGACAATCGTATACTCTTCCTGGCTGATCAGGCTACTCGGCGTCACCGTTAACGGTGAGATCTTCAGCAAGAAGATCAACGAGAGTAGCGCCAGTAACAACGACACTAGACACAATAAACCCAAACTAGTCAACGTCTCTTTCGCGCCAACCTCGTGGTCCTTGTGATTCCTTGACAGGGACGACGACCAGGAAGCGTTCAAGGGGTACGCCGTGGAACCGGGACCGGTTAACTGTCCCCCGGTAGTCGTACCCTGAAGAGCAGGTGCAGGCGAAGGTGTCGCCTGACTGGGTAATCTGGACAGTCTCGAGATATCAAAGCCTCTATTCGCTTTTGGTCTGCTGTCCTGGTGCAGCGGCGCCGGGGATATCACCCCCAATGTAGTCGACAGATTATTATTATTGTTATTGTTATTCTCACCGGCAACAGGACTGACGCTGTTCACAGAATGCTTCGACGTGGACAACGTGGACAGATTAAGAGCGTGCGAGTGATTCAATCGTTGCGAAAGATTGTTCACGCTCACCTGAGAATGATTCAAAGGGTGTCTGTGAGTGAAAGATGGCGTGGTGGCAGCCTGATGCACGTTGGCTCTTTGATGGACCACCGAGTCGTAAACGTCGACTCCCCGTCCTTGGCTGCCCCCTGTCGTTCCACGAACGTTACTGTTTTGGTTGTAATGATGGTGTTGCTGTTGATCCTGTTGGTGACCAGAATGATGGTGGTGGTGGTGGCCGCCGTGCAACGAGCCCGAGCTCGCCTGGTAGTAATTGTGCTGGTGCCTGGAGCCCGCTGACGACGGTTGCCCCGTCAGGATATGCTTCAGCATTACTCGACGCTGGAATGCCTGAGGAAGACTGCGCTTCTTCCTGCTCCTCTACATGGCGCTACGCGGGACTCGCTTCTGAGCACGTCTTTCTCGTTGGAGGCTTCATCTTTCTTTTCTTTCCCAGTAGAATTTTTACACAATTCTTTCTCTCTTTTATCATTAAATTACCTCTAATTCTTAACGATCTTTAATCTTTGTCTCTTCTTCCCTATATATATATATTTTTGTTTACTTTTCTCCGTAGCGAATTTTGTCTTTCTGACGCAGGATTAGGTTCCTGGACTTAGGGAGTTGCTACACGCCAGCTCCACCATGGCGACGGCATTCACTAGGCAGCCTACATAGCCACCTTTCAGTTCACGCTTCGGGACACTTTTTTCGCTGAGATTCTCCGCGATGAGGCATGAAAGCAGAGACCACCGTCTGCGGAGGCATGATTATTCTATTGTTTCTTTTAACGAGTAATCGTTTTACTCGAGTCCTCTTACTAAACCGTAAGTACAAAAGACTATTATACTTAGATAGGTACTTGGTCTCGAGAACCAACTTATTTTGGTCTTTCGATTAAGTTCTTAATTAAATGCTCAATTAGATATTCATAAATATATCTTCATAATATTTCCCTCATCTATTTCTTTGACATTCTAGCAACCTCGTTAAGACGTCCGCCACTTCAACTTCTATCTACAAGTGGCAAAAACTGAAGCTGACCTTCTTCATGGAGAAACATGCCGGAAATGGCATCCGCACGTGTGAATAATTATACTCAGTGTCCAAGTAGTTCTTTCGATCATCCGATAGAAGTCGTTTCTGTTTTTCAGAGTTCGTTCACGCCTCCAGAATGTAAAAATATCCAAGGAAGTACCATTAGGAAGCAATGAAATTCAGAGCTTCTGTGGTTATTCCTTTTTCTGATTGTTTCTTTTCTTTGCCCAAAATGGATGATTTCTATATCAAATTGTTTATTCGTTATTTTTTTTTAATATTCCTTGAGATTTTCAATCAACTCGATTTCGAATTTTTTAGCACCCGATCTTCTGGTTGACGTCGTTAAGAAAGAGGAACGAGTGCACAGGAAGCATGGTCGGCGTGAGCATGATTAGATCCGGTCTGCCCGATGACCTTGCCAGTGATAATAGCGGTTCGTTAAGGTGGTTGCAGTCTTGGTTTGCTTCTGTTTCGATTTCCAGCGAACTCGTCAGCCGGCATGGCTTCCGAGATGCTCCCCCTGAAACAAGTCGAAGGGAAATAATTAATGGACTCTCTGTTCGATTGTACGTGGATGACAAGCTGACCGTAAAAAGAAATATACAAATACGATTAGAAAATATAATCCGAACCCCTTTCGGTTTGATCTGAAGGTTTCTTTTTCTAGACGGAACCAAAGATTCTTATCTGTTTTATGGTGAGCTAAGGAACTCCTTGAAAACAGCATTTATAACTTTCGAAAAAGAGACAGGTATTTCTTGCGCGAACAATTGAATAATTAATTCGTTCTCTAAATATCCTTATTTGTTGTTCCTAAAATACATAATGATTGGAAGCTTCTTACGGGAAGCGCAATCAGCCGCTGATATCATTGAAGTCGAAACGCCATTAAAACCATATTACGATTCGCATGCGACATGCTCCATTCATGAAAACACAAAAGCAATAAACAAGTACAAATCAACGAAATAAATCCTCCGAGAACGAGACGTTACAGGAATTATACCATTGCGAGGATACAAAAGACTTGCTCATGAGCTACTTCCTTCAAGTAGTCGAGCGGTGTATTTTCCGGTCGTTAACTTCCATATAATGGGATATTAAAGAGTACGGACACAACGCTGCTATTTTTCAACTGCTCATTATCAAATTACGCAGCGGGAATCGTTGCAACGACAAAACTGTAACGACTCGTACCTGCGTATCTTCCATTTAGCTACGGTAAACGCTGACTTGTCTGCGTTTTTTTTTCACTTCCTCGTTACGGAAACCAGGAAAAGTGACTCACAATACAGTTTCTAACTGTACTTCTCGCGATTCTTTCTTAGAAACAAGCAATTGCTTCTTTTCAATTTCCTAAACCTATAATAAAACAGTCCATTCCTTGAATAGAAATTAACTTTAAAACTTTAGGCGCATACATTGTACGTATCGTATGTATGTATTTTGATTTGAAAAGAAACGCGGCAAACGCCTTTGAAAAGACGTTAGGTTTTCAGCACCTTAACTAACTTAATTCCAGCGAGTCGTAAATCTGCTGCATCTCCAACATCTGAATATCCATCTTTTACAATGACTTGTTCTCCAACTTATTAAAATTACATCTCTCCCGTTGCACCGACCTTCTTTAAAGGTTCCCGCGGCAGGTTGAACCCGCATCACGTATCTTCCCTCTTCCTTCCGCCCCTGTTCCCTTTCTCTTTCTATCGGACGGGAAGAGCGGGAACGCTTAAAACGCGCGAATCACGCGAGCGCCTCACGATTTGCGAAACATCACGTGAAAATCACCGATCCGATCTCCGTGCGCGCGGTGCACCGTGGGGGTAACAATTAAATCGACAGGATATACTTTATTGGCTATTCCGTTATTACAGGCTGTAGTTGGCGGGGAAATAGTCATTATGGATCGATGAACTCCATTGTAACAACGCACCTTCGAATTGCATCGGAAACGCTTCTGTATTGCGTCCACCGTATAACCTATCATCGTCTGTTTAGGGTAAATCAGTGGATCGGAAGTTACGTTTCTATGTTTCTCGCCTGTCAGTATAACACTGTGCAAGAGATACAGCAAGATCCTAAAATCATTCGAGTACAAGTAGCGTAAAATGGTCGTTTAAATTTCAATAAATTAACTATTCATACGTTAATTGTACGCGGTCAGGATTAAGGAGTACGGCGATGGAGAAGATTTTGTTAGCTAGATGTTGAGTAAATAATCGAAGATGATAATTTTATAAATGTTTCGTATTTATGATGATGGAAAAGATTTAATTTGAGTTACGTTACGTTTGAATAAGATAGACTTTTCCAAGAGTGGAGGATTTGTAGAGATAGTGGACGTAATAGTAGTATGATTTAATACTTGATGTGTCTTTTTTTTCTTTGACATATAGGTCACTGTGGGGAGTAATATTGATCTAGATATAACTATCTTTTCTGAGAAGTACGTATATGCTTATGGGAACTATGTTTGGTTAATCAATAGAGCCATTCTTTTGACAAATTGAATCTAGAAGAATTCGACGATACTTTGCCTTGTTTCAATAGTACATCATTTTAAAGAAACGCCTGCGATTATAGTATATAATTGCACATAGGTATATGCAAAATTGCATTTTCAAATAATTAAATCAAAAATATAGGAATGTATCAATGGGAAGAATATTTGTTAAAGATCTTTCCTTTTTAATCAAATTCGTCCAACAACCCCATTCTCGTCAAACATAAAATGAACGGTGCCTTTCTCAAAGAAACAAGAAGAAAATTGCTGTCGTTCTAAAGTTCTTCTCCATTGCTAAACTACCGTTCGTGTTTCTAGTTACACTCCAATTATTCGATTGTAAGAAGCAAGCAATCCCTCCATCCAAGGGCTAGATATAGTTTCTCGAGTAGTTCTCTTCAATACCGTTATATCGATGAACTCTTTTTGAATAAAGTTCACATTTATAAAGCAAACACAATAAAATACGACAGGACAATTGTAATCGATAAATAACATTTTATTAGGATATTATAAGAAGCTAAGATATTGAGTTCTAATTGTGAATATCAAGCGCTCGTCGTTCGAGGAGATTACCAATATTTTCTTCCTTAACAATATTAATTACGAAGTTTCGATACCGTTTATGACATTAAGATCTCTTGATAAAGTTGTATCGTTAAAATCTTACTGTTCCTAGGGAAAATATATAGTTAATATATATAGTTAAATATATTTAGTTAAAACCGGAATATATATAGTTAAAACTTCCAGAGGAGCATCTCGCAGACAAATTATTGATTGTTAGTGTCGATTGACTGTAATTGATATTTGGTGCGCGAAGTTGTATGTTTCGCGAATCTGCGTTGATGCAGGAATTCTGTTGCAAATCATAAACTAAAGAGCCACTGGTCAAGGTGAAAGAGGTTCAATAAATCCAGTGTTAGTGTAATTTGACACTTTATGTGCACCGGGTGTATGCAAACAGAGTTTGATGTTCTGAACACCACGGTTGTAAGATTTTATTGAGACCCCAGTATTGTATCCGCACGGTGTGACCCTCTGTTGATAATTGCCCTCTCCACCAGCCGTTTAGTCTCATCTGTCTATCGTGCCTTACCGGCCAGGGGGTTTCCCTAACATCTGAGATATCAGATTTGCAGCTCGGAGAGGACAGATAATTCGGAATATCCAAAAAAAGGGCAAGGTACTGGCCGAGCCCCAAATCACTTACATAGAATTACTTACATAGAATTACTTACATAGAACAATCACTTACATAGAATTTTTTTTTCTTTTCTTTTCTTTTCTTTTTTATTTTCTTGTTGAAATTATAATTAATTCTCACGTCGAGAATTTTCAGTTACTTTACTTAGTATTATGCAGTGTTAGCTGATTATTAATAATAAGTTAAGACTTATTATAGATAAATATAATTTACTCACATAGAATAAATTCATTTAATTAATTATGAGATTAATTCACTTACATAATTATGACATACAAGTAAATTTTATAACCACAAATTTTTAAATGTTATACTTTGAATCTGTTCTTACATTTAATTTTAATTTTAATTTAAAAAAAAACCTTACAGCCAGTACCTCTAAAATATTCAATAAAAATTCTGATGAAACATTAATTGAAACATCTAAACGCAACAGAGAATGGATATAATTATACAATTTTCCAATATTTCAACATTCATTCATGTACATCGATTTTTATTATCACATTTGTTTCATATCTGAAGAATATGTATTTGTTGGCATCAAAATATTCTCTGTTTCAATCCTTGGTCATTTTAGATCGAGACTTCAAAATCTTCTTGATTAAAATTCTGAAATTTTTTTAAATGAGAATCATTAATTAGAGGACAAAAAGTTGTTTCAATTATTTGAACATTCTGCTATTCATACAATAACATATTTCATTTTAAATTAAAACGAGAATAAATACTATTGTGTATAAATTTAATAGAACGACACACGTGATTTGTAGTCAACACTGTGACAGTTTGTGCAATTACCTTTTAATCGAGTGGAAACGAGAGCATTTTCAAATTTCTATTAACCAACAGTATTATCAATCAATTTTAACAATGAATGAAGGTTGCAAAATTAAATATAAAATGATTTATTAATAGCATACGTAGTGTTAAATTTGCAAACAAGCAGCGTATCTTTTAAGAATAATAAAGACACCAGAAAATAAAGATAATATTCTAATTACATTGCAAATTAATGAATAATTTAAGAAATGTATTTTTGTTATATTAATGTATCACAGATTCTAGGTAAAGTATTAATTTAATTTACTTATTACTTAGGAGATTGTATTTGAAATATAATTACAATTTGTAAGGTGTAATCAGCACACCTTTAAGCTAGTAGATATTTGGTAGCAGTTCTCAAGTCTTTGTGCAATATAGCACAATTGAGTTTAACCGAGTTTAATCCCTTTGACCAGCCAGCTTCCAATTTCATTTATGGCATAATCTCCTGACAATTTCATGCCCTTCAGAAGAAACACAATGTCCTATTATCGTTTTGTGATCGTTGAATATGATCACTCTAGCGTTTTAATCTCCTTTCTATGTATGATGCGGGTATACCGTTTTCTGTTGTTTTTAGATTCAAGTGACGAAAACTTGTGAAATGATATTTTAAGTTTAAACTGATCAATTAATTTAATTAATTGATTTATTGTAGCAACAATGGTAAATTGTTTAAATAGAGAAAGAAATTTACAACGAAAAATGTATGAATGTAATATTTGAAATCTAAAATGATAAATTATTGTGCGAAAATAATAAAACTCGCAATGTCAGCACATGGTCTCATTAGAACGTGTTTAACGAGCGTAGCGTAGGCGTGAAAATGAAAACGTTGAGGCTCTCGTGGTGTAAAAAGGCTAAATTCCTCATTGTTACGCCGGGCGACTCTCTGCCTGGCCCAGGTCACACACCGCGGGCCAGACGGACACCAGATGTCCGCTCTTCCGTACGGCGTACCCTCAATAGCCTTAAGCATCCGTCATAAACCCGAGTCACTTGCCTGCTAAGGTCCTTCGAACAAACATCTGTTTCCGAGGAATTTCTCGAGACTATTGTCTACCACGGCTTAACTAAGGAAAGTTGGTTTTTCGCACGTACGCTGCAACTGTCCTCCCACTAACCACTTTCTCTCGAGGGCGGTTGAGACCCTTCGTTTAACCAATTAGAAACGAAGCCTATTCCCTCACTCTCCTAAATAACATCGGCACCAACAAATCCGATGGTCCCGTGCGCTAGACACACCCATCCTTAGCTTTCCTCCGACACATCATCGTCTCCCAAGACGGTACTGATTTCACATCCTTCGAACGGTCAACATCCTTCGAGCGGGTATACACCCCGCAGATCAGTCACTCACTCATCTCGTACATACGCACCAGTGTAACTATCCTCGTTATAAGTTGTGGAATAAACGGTGAAATATAACTTACTACTGTGTCATATTCATTCAACCACCTCTGTTATCTTAATCGAAACAGAGGAACGACTACTTCGCGGCGTCGATTCACCGAATCGTAGCGAGAATTTACGCCTCTCGCTGACGCGTTTTCCTCGCGACCGCGTCTCTCCGCGAACGGTCGTAACACTCATAAAAATACAAGAAATGAGAGAGAACGTTCGCCCTTGAACACATAAAACAAAAAAAAAAATAGAAAAGGAAAAAAACCACAAATTTTAGTGAAGCTATTTTACTGAAACTTATTATATCATTTTAACAGCTATATATAAAACGTTGAGTTATTTCCTTTCGCGCAGAGCAATTTTACTTCAAATTTCTAGCTTCAGAATGATAATTACGTATTTGTAATTATCAACAAGCTTTAAAAATATGGAATATTCAGCCAGATGAAATATAGGTAAAGTATTTAGAAGAAAAAAGATTGAAATGTTTTATGTAAAACGATTAAATTAAGTGGTTGAGTTTGAAAATTTGACTCGGTTTAATAATTCAATGGAAAAAATATTCGCCCTATGAAAAAAAATTCATGTTCCTGTCGATATATCGGCGAGGTGCTCCTCTACTTTCGACTGCTCTGCAATTCAAATGCAATACTCGAATATACATGGCGAAAGAAATGGAAATTGAGTAATTTAAGGGAACCAATTACTCTCGCGTCGACGTAACTTCAAAATATTTCACGTGTCGGTGTTTGCGAAATGAAGTTCGTCGTTATCCGATTAACACGCTTGCAGATGCGTTCTTTTTGTTGCAAAGTAAATGGACAAATTGTGAACAAATAATGTTTACAATTACATCAAAATTAATGTCCTAAACTTTACCAAGAATTATTAAAAATCCCTGCGTATTGCTTACGAAATGTTGATATTGAGTAGTACCATACATAACCTCAACATTATGATACTTACAAACATCGCTAAACAAGTAGTGCGAACGATGTCGAGTAAGTATTCACTATGTAAAAAGTATTTATAGATAAAAAGTATGGGAAATATATAACCGAATGTATTTAACTTTTCCAACATTTTAGCATTTCGTTTGGCGTTGGTACAACTTGAAGTAAATGAAGTAAAACGCAAAAATGTAGAGCGGGCAGTTTCCTACATTTCTAGCGCAAAAGAGCACAATGCTGATATTATAGCTCTTCCTGAATGCTTTAATTCACCATATGGAATACGTAATAATTTGTTTTTTTTTTCAATAATTTACTATGTGTGTAACAACTATATAGAAAAAGTAAGAGTAGACAAATTACCTTACCGTTTATACTTCCATAAAGATTGTGAATTGAGTCGAGAATATAGGATTTCCCCATTTTCATGATTGTCGTGATTTTTGTATAAATATATTTTTTAAGATACTAATAATTAGGTACATATAAATTAGTATTATCAATTATTTTGCATTTATAATTCCGCCTCTAGTATAAGTGTTAATTGAAAACTAACTTTATGTTTCAAAAAGTACTAGCAAAGTCGTTGAGTAACAAGCCACTGATGCTAACACAAATAGCATTGTCGTAATTAAATATTTCTAAATATTCATTTTTCATTTTGAACCTGTAGAAACAGTTTATTATATATACTATTAGCTAAGTAATTGCATATTTAATTAAGTCGAAATATAAAACTTAGTTATTTTCATAATTTAAAAAATAAAAAACTGACAAAAATTTCAATTTAAATTATGGTTGGAACAAAAGACAGTTATTTTTCATTAATTGAAATATTGCAATGCAGAGTACTTTCCAAAATACGCCGAGAGTATTCCTGATGGTGAAACGAGCGTTGCTTCATCGAACGCAGCTAAAGAAAACAACATCTATGTAGTTGGTGGTACGATGCCTGAAATAGAGGGCGATAAATTGTACAATACCTGTACTATTTGGGGACCCGATGGAACTTTGATAGCAAAACACCGAAAGGTAAGTAATATATTCCTTTATGGCTTTGAATTTGAAAATATTGGGGTGAAGAAAGTGACTCTATCTAGGAATAATTTAGGAATATACATATGTACATACGTATACTATAACCAATTCTATAATTTACGGTTTATAAAATACGTTATGATACGGGAAACGCCCATTTTTGTTGTAACGTGTAATATAAATTTTTCACATACTTAAAATATTATTATATTTATTTTTTCTCCTTTTTAAACAGTATTAAATGATAAGATTTTTTAATAAAAGAAAGTGATAAAAACGCTGTCAGTTATTAAATAAAAAATAATTAAAGTTTAGGAGTTGGTAACTTTGATATTAAATTACAAAAGTTGCAGCAATAGAATTAGCGACTACATTTTTATGTTATTAGGTACATCTATTCGACATCGACATTCCTAATAAGATTACTTTTCGAGAGAGTGATTCACTCAGTCCTGGTAACTCCCTAACGACGTTCGATGTGAAGGGCTGCAAAATAGGTATTGGCATTTGCTATGATATTAGATTCGAGGAAATGGCACGCATTTATCGGAACAAAGGTACAGTAACTTAATCGATCAATACTTAACTAGCAAAAAATTAAATATCTTTCTTAAATATATTCTATATAAAATTAATATAATCTGTAACTCTGTATAAAAAGAAGCTTAATTTAAAAAACCAGTATATTTGCTGAAAATGAAACAAATAAAAGAATTAAAAGCACAATAAGAGGACTGTCCTCGCATATTCAGAAATGATGGAATGTGAACCGTGCAACTACGAAGTTAATTGGTATTCGGTGGCTTCATATTTCCTGCTTCTATATGACCTGCTTCAATATGACCACTGGACCACTGCATTGGTCATTACTTCAGCGTTTCAGAGCGAATGATAATCAATTATACGTTGCCTGCATATCACCGGCTCGTGTTCCTTAAGCAAGTTACGTCGCATGGGGACATACACAGTTGACCAATCCCTGGGGAAAGATTCTTTACGATTTGGAAACTCAAGAGAATATGGCAGTCACCGATATCAAAAAAAAAAATTTCAACAAATAAATAAAAAAAAAAAATCACCGATATCGGTAATTTACAGCTTAAAATTAAAAGCGAGAGATCCATGATGTAATTAATTTTTAGTCTCGTTAATTTATCGATTTAGCCATCTTCCTCTGTATTTGTTGAATTTATTAGTAAGCATTACTTATTACTTCGTATGGTTCTTTTTTCTATCAGATCTAAAAGTTGTTGAGGAAGTAAGGGCTCAGATACCTACATTTTCTCAGAGACGTACAGATTTGTACGACACTGTCTGTAAGAAGGAGTAACTCTACACTAAAACAGAAAATGTTTTTTTATAATATTCCTACTACAATATCCCTTTTTTGTGAATTATTACTAATTTCTTATCATTTGTACTAAATGAATGACTCAATTAAGAAAACCAAAACGTTATAAATAATAATCTGTATATCTTGTGTATCAACATGTAATTGGATATTATAATAATATAGGAATGCTATAATAATATAGGATAATAATATAGGAGAATAATAATATAGAAAAAATACATGCTTTTAAACACCTTTAATATCGATCACATAAATTGTTATAATTCACAATGATTACGCATACATAAAAGACCCCTTGATAGTAAAATTTACGATCAAAAGGCAATTACGTATCGTTTAACAACATTTAATTTATAACACCTTTTAAACATTTAGACAGATTAACACATAACACTTCTTATATATAAACATCAATTCGAAGTTATCAGCTTGGAGAAATTGGTCGATTAATACCTGTAGATTGTCTGTCTCGATGAAAGACTTAAAGAGAGCAAAAACATGATAATGCCGCTAATATAATATTCCTTCTTTCTTGTATCTGTCTGCCTCTCAGGTCGTTTTACTAATTACAATAAGTAATTTCGACTTCTTTGCGCTCTCTTTTAACGCATTCGAGACCGAAAGAAATTCATATCAGTCAGTAGGCAAGGGTATAATATACATATTTTATATATAACTTATGTAGTAATGTATATATCATGTTAATTTCATATTTTTTTCAATATAGAATTATTATATATATATAACTGTACATAATACATTATAGAATAACATAGTATATAATTTTATATTTTAAAAATATGAGGCATACTATTTAAGATTGTCATCGATTTTTAATCAAAGTATGAAAAGGATACCCTGGAGAGAGTAAAACACAGAATCATTCCAACCAAACATTCAGATCGTACCGACACCTAGGTATCGTGTTACAATTAAATCTCGGTCTCGAATGGATTAAAATGAAATACATACTTGCAGCTTCAACATCTTCAATATCGAGGAGATTCAAACTTTACAAATAAAAGCGGCCTGTTCCCCTTTCCACGACAGACTCTCATACCATATCCGCTCTTATCCAGGCTTTTACTTGAAACCAGCAATGCGTTCATTTACAATTTAAATTTACCCGGACCATCCACTGAATCGTCAGCCCTTTATAAATATATAATGAACCCAGAACATGTGCCTGTGCCCCTGGTATCGATGTTCGGCTTGTGATGTTCGTATCGGAACCTTCGCACAATTTCAATTTGTCACGCGTGAACATCGATTCTTCCAAGGGTCACAGTTTTATGCGGCTAAATCCTTTAGAACGATTAAAATGATACTAATGATATGGTATTTTTTACAAAGATTTAACATATCCATAAAATAGGAAGTTTCGTGCTCTCCTATTTTATATTAATTATAAATTAATAAGTTTTATATGTGTTATTTATAGATCTAATAAATTTTGTATTGGTTTACAGCAGGTGCTCCGGGTATAAACAGACGACAAACGAACAAATAGAAATTCAAACTATTGTCGTTGTTTAACTCGCATGGGACTATAAGCTCGAATTGGACTTAAACGTTACGATCGTCGAGAATAATTACTATATGTACCCTGTACGACGGGCAGAGAATCTTAAGTTATTAACAGCAATTCCTTTGTGCATAATTCAGGTTTATTAACAACCTGTAATGGATAATCATCGATGAACTCTTTTCGAATAAAGTTCACATTTATAAAGCAAACACTATAAAATACGACAGGACAATTGTAATCGATAAATAACATTTTATTAGGATATTATAAGAAGCTAAGATATCGAGGTACATTAAAATTGAGTCCGCTGCAACCCTCATGACATTTAAAATCCTACGCGTATATTGAGTAAAGTTGTTATATTAAATATAATCATATTAAATACAAGCTCGTCCGCTGGATTCCCAAATTATTTGGTTAAATATTTTGAATACGAGAATACCGAGTGTTAACAGTAGTAAATCCTCTATATGGTATGTTTACTTTGCTATCTTGAATAGGTAAATAACATTTCACTTTAACGCATTTAACCAATATTAACATTTAACATTTAACCAATATTATACGCATATGCACATAATGTTACTGTTACATATAATGATATATACGTAGATATACACGTTAATTAAATCCTCTATATGGTATTTTTATATCAGTATCGTAAACATTGTAAACCGGAAATCTTTTATTACACACGTACATATACAGTCAATATTATTGTTACATATAGTGATACATACGTTGATCCACACATTAATTAAATCCTCTATATAGTTTCTCGAGTAGTTCTCTTCAATACCGTTATATCGATGAACTCTTTTTGAATAAAGTTCACATTTATAAAGCAAACACAATAAAATACGACAGGACAATTGTAATCGATAAATGACATTTTATTAGGATGTTATAAGAAGCTAAGATATCGAGTTCTAATTGTGAATATCAAGCGCTCGTCGTTCGAGGAGATTACCAATATTTTCTTCCTGCTCCTCTACATGGCGCTACGCAGGACTCGCTTCTGAGCACGTCTTTCTCGTTGAAGGCTTAATCTTTCTTTTCTTTCCCAGTAGAATTTTTACACAATTCTTTCTCTCTTTTATCATTAAATTACCTCTAATTCTTAACGATCTTTAATCTTTGTCTCTTCTTCCCTATATATATATATTTTTGTTTACTTTTCTCCGTAGCGAATTTTGTCTTTCTGACGCAGGATTAGGTTCCTGGACTTAGGGAGTTGCTACACGCCAGCTCCACCATGGCGACGGCATTCACTAGGCAGCCTACATAGCCACCTTTCAGTTCACGCTTCGGGACACTTTTTTCGCTGAGATTCTCCGCGATGAGGCATGAAAGCAGAGACCACCGTCTGCGGAGGCATGATTATTATATTGTTCCTTTTAACGAGTAATCGTTTTACTCGAGTCCTCTTACTAAACCGTAAGTACAAAAGACTATTATACTTAGATAGGTACTTGGTCTCGAGAACCAACTTATTTTGGTCTTTCGATTAAGTTCTTAATTAAATGCTCAATTAGATATTCATAAATATATCTTCATAATATTTCCCACATCTATTTCTTTGACATTCTAGCAACCTCGTTAAGACGTCCGCCACTTCAACTTCTATCTACAAGTGGCAAAAACTGAAGCTGACCTTCTTCATGGAGAAACATGCCGGAAATGGCATCCGCACGTGTGAATAATTATACTCAGTGTCCAGGTAGTTCTTTCGATCATCCGATAGAAGTCGTTTCTGTTTTTCAGAGTTCGTTCACGCCTCCAGAATGTAAAAATATCCAAGGAAGTACCATTAGGAAGCAATGAAATTCAGAGCTTCTGTGGTTATTCCTTTTTCTGATTGTTTCTTTTCTTTGCCCAAAATGGATGATTTCTATATCAAATTGTTTATTCGTATTTTTTTTTAATATTCCTTGAGATTTTCAATCAACTCGATTTCGAATTTCTTAGCACCCGATCTTCTGGTTGACGTCGTTAAGAAAGAGGAACGAGTGCACAGGAAGCATGGTCGGCGTGAGCATGATTAGATCCGGTCTGCCCGATGACCTTGCCAGTGATAATAGCGGTTCGTTAAGGTGGTTGCAGTCTTGGTTTGCTTCTGTTTCGATTTCCAGCGAACTCGTCAGCCGGCATGGCTTCCGAGATGCTCCCCCTGAAACAAGTCGAAGGGAAATAATTAATGGACTCTCTGTTCGATTGTACGTGGATGACAAGCTGACAGTAAAAAGAAATATACAAATACGATTAGAAAATATAATCCGAACCCCTTTCGGTTTGATCTGAAGGTTTCTTTTTCTAGACGGAACCAAAGATTCTTATCTGTTTTATGGTGAGCTAAGGAACTCCTTGAAAACAGCATTTATAACTTTCGAAAAAGAGACAGGTATTTCTTGCGCGAACAATTGAATAATTAATTCGTTCTCTAAATATCCTTATTTGTTGTTCCTAAAATACATAATGATTGGAAGCTTCTTACGGGAAGCGCAATCAGCCGCTGATATCATTGAAGTCGAAACGCCATTAAAACCATATTACGATTCGCATGCGACATGCTCCATTCATGAAAACACAAAAGCAATAAACAAGTACAAATCAACGAAATAAATCCTCCGAGAACGAGACGTTACAGGAATTATACCATTGCGAGGATACAAAAGACTTGCTCATGAGCTACTTCCTTCAAGTAGTCGAGCGGTGTATTTTCCGGTCGTTAACTTCCATATAATGGGATATTAAAGAGTACGGACACAACGCTGCTATTTTTCAACTGCTCATTATCAAATTACGCAGCGGGAATCGTTGCAACGACAAAACTGTAACGACTCGTACCTGCGTATCTTCCATTTAGCTACGGTAAACGCTGACTTGTCTGCGTTTTTTTTTCACTTCCTCGTTACGGAAACCAGGAAAAGTGACTCACAATACAGTTTCTAACTGTACTTCTCGCGATTCTTTCTTAGAAACAAGCAATTGCTTCTTTTCAATTTCCTAAACCTATAATAAAACAGTCCATTCCTTGAATAGAAATTAACTTTAAAACTTTAGGCGCATACATTGTACGTATCGTATGTATGTATTTTGATTTGAAAAGAAACGCGGCAAACGCCTTTGAAAAGACGTTAGGTTTTCAGCACCTTAACTAACTTAATTCCAGCGAGTCGTAAATCTGCTGCATCTCCAACATCTGAATATCCATCTTTTACAATGACTTGTTCTCCAACTTATTAAAATTACATCTCTCCCGTTGCACCGACCTTCTTTAAAGGTTCCCGCGGCAGGTTGAACCCGCATCTTCCCTCTTCCTTCCGCCCCTGTTCCCTTTCTCTTTCTATCGGACGGGAAGAGCGGGAACGCTTAAAACGCGCGAATCACGCGAGCGCCTCACGATTTGCGAAACATCACGTGAAAATCACCGATCCGATCTCCGTGCGCGCGGTGCACCGTGGGGGTAACAATTAAATCGACAGGATATACTTTATTGGCTATTCCGTTATTACAGGCTGTAGTTGGCGGGGAAATAGTCATTATGGATCGATGAACTCCATTGTAACAACGCACCTTCGAATTGCATCGGAAACGCTTCTGTATTGCGTCCACCGTATAACCTATCATCGTCTGTTTAGGGTAAATCAGTGGATCGGAAGTTACGTTTCTATGTTTCTCGCCTGTCAGTATAACACTGTGCAAGAGATACAGCAAGATCCTAAAATCATTCGAGTACAAGTAGCGTAAAATGGTCGTTTAAATTTCAATAAATTAACTATTCATACGTTAATTGTACGCGGTCAGGATTAAGGAGTACGGCGATGGAGAAGATTTTGTTAGCTAGATGTTGAGTAAATAATCGAAGATGATAATTTTATAAATGTTTCGTATTTATGATGATGGAAAAGATTTAATTTGAGTTACGTTACGTTTGAATAAGATAGACTTTTCCAAGAGTGGAGGATTTGTAGAGATAGTGGACGTAATAGTAGTATGATTTAATACTTGATGTGTCTTTTTTTTCTTTGACATATAGGTCACTGTGGGGAGTAATATTGATCTAGATATAACTATCTTTTCTGAGAAGTACGTATATGCTTATGGGAACTATGTTTGGTTAATCAATAGAGCCATTCTTTTGACAAATTGAATCTAGAAGAATTCGACGATACTTTGCCTTGTTTCAATAGTACATCATTTTAAAGAAACGCCTGCGATTATAGTATATAATTGCACATAGGTATATGCAAAATTGCATTTTCAAATAATTAAATCAAAAATATAGGAATGTATCAATGGGAAGAATATTTGTTAAAGATCTTTCCTTTTTAATCAAATTCGTCCAACAACCCCATTCTCGTCAAACATAAAATGAACGGTGCCTTTCTCAAAGAAACAAGAAGAAAATTGCTGTCGTTCTAAAGTTCTTCTCCATTGCTAAACTACCGTTCGTGTTTCTAGTTACACTCCAATTATTCGATTGTAAGAAGCAAGCAATCCCTCCATCCAAGGGCTAGATATAGTTTCTCGAGTAGTTCTCTTCAATACCGTTATATCGATGAACTCTTTTTGAATAAAGTTCACATTTATAAAGCAAACACAATAAAATACGACAGGACAATTGTAATCGATAAATAACATTTTATTAGGATATTATAAGAAGCTAAGATATCGAGTTCTAATTGTGAATATCAAGCGCTCGTCGTTCGAGGAGATTACCAATATTTTCTTCCTTAACAATATTAATTACGAAGTTTCGATACCGTTTATGACATTAAGATCTCTTGATAAAGTTGTATCGTTAAAATCTTACTGTTCCTAGGGAAAATATATAGTTAATATATATAGTTAAATATATGTCGGAGATGAAAGGACACCGGAACCTTGGGATAGCCCCGCAACATTGCAATCTAAAGTCCACTATAACTGTAACTAAACTATTGTAGCTATTCAATCCGATTGTAATTTTTCGAGATTAGTGACGGTGAGCTTTGGCTTGAGGCGACAGTCAGTCGCCGAACGTAGCCGCGGTCACGGGATGAACGCTTTGTCTAACAAAGGTATGGAGTAATTCTATAGATCTCCATAAAAGAAATATTCGTGGTGACACGCGACAGTAAACATTCCAACGGTTTCTGTCCCGTGGCTCGCCACACGCAGAGCCTATTCTTCGAATAAGATGATTGCCAGATGTCGATGCGTCTCCGCAGTACATGTTCGGCTAGCCCGAGGGCCCGTTATAAATCTTAAGGTTTAGTTAACTAAAGTCCTTCAAACAGACAAACAGTCTTTGTCCCAACTACGGGAAGATAGGGGAGACATATTTTTCAACGAGCGGCGTCTCCCACTAGCAACTTTCCCTCGAGGGCGGCTAGCATCTTTTTCTAACCACCGATATGGAGATTGACCAATTAGCAGCAACGTCAATTTCCCTTACTTCCTAAACGAAGGCTTTCCTCGACGAATCCGATGATCTCGTGTCCTTAGACATACCCCATTATAGTTTTCCTCTGTGGCATCATCGGGACGGGACGGGCATTCTTTTACGCGCTCCCGTCGACCAAAGAATAACGTCTTTACGCTCAGCAATTATTTTTACGAGTCAGACTTAGATTCAGCGAGAACGCCCATCTGTCATCCCGTTGGCCGCGGATTCGTTATTGAACCGGAGACCACTGTCACTAGTGTCGCGGACGTCTCACCGCCGTGATAGATTGTCAAACCTGTGTTATTCATACCTGTGTCAATAAATCGTATCTTCGTTACACCGCAACGATGGCTACCTTCAATGAAGACTCCTCAAACACCGACAACCCTATCCCCAATGTCATTCCGACATATATATCCACCGAAAATGCGCTCTTGTAGACAAACGCTCGATTCGCGTCACAGCTTTTAAAGCTAGTCGCATCTCAATCCGTTGGAAAAAGTTTTTCCTGTAGCATATTTTATTTTTACGAACCAACAAGGTCTTTGTTTATTTCCTTCTTTTTTTTTGCTCCAATTTCCCCATTGTTTTTTCAAGGATAGTATTTCAGAGCCACTAGTCAAGTTTATTGTAACAATAAACTTACGTTTCGGAAACATTTTGTGCAGTGAAACAGAATACACTAAAGTTTGAAGGTCACATCGATTTTCGAAAGTTTATAAATGGAGGTGTATGACAGTATCACCAGCTGTTGCTGTCCAAGTAACTCCAACATCGAAATACTACAACGATTCCAATCGAAAGCGCTAAGAGCCTTAATAGACGCACCTTGGTATGTTACCAACGAAACCATCCATCGCGACCTCAAGATACCTACAGTCAAAGAGGAAATAGCAAAATATAGCGACAGATATAGCAAAAGAGTCAAGAAACACCGAAACCCCCTAATCACTGGACTACTCGATACGACGGACCAGATTCGCAGGCTGAAGAGGCACTACCCGCTAGACCTAAACGTTAGATTCATTTAATTATCCAAATTAAGCATATGCACTTACTTATAATACTTATAAATTATACCTATCTATAATAAGTATTAACTTATTGTAAATAAACAGCCATGTCACTGCGCCACGCCAGAAAAATTACTGAAAATTCTGAACGCGAGAATTGATTGTAATTTCAACAAATAAATAAAAACAAAAAAAAGCTGTTGCTGTCCCCAAGCGCCAAAATACGTTCTGACTACTATTTTACGTATCTCACAGAAGTATGTCTTCATTCATCATCTCCCATGCCATCCACCAACGTGTTCTTAACATGTTATCTCCTAGTAAAATATTGATGTTGAGTCAGATATCCAACTGAATAATCTTTTCGGTGTCTACTATAAGACATTTAAAACCAAGGCTCGTACACACGTGTGCTTATACGTCAGATGTAATACTTAACACGAAACCTGCTTATATTAATATTAAATTTATGCATAGTAGGATGTTCGACCTTTGTAAAAATGAAATTATAATACATACAGTTTCACCGTGGAAAAGTGAATCTTTCTAGCATGTCCACACAAATGCAGGGGAGGGGAGGACTGTGCATGCACCAAACAACTTTACGTTCGTAATTTTTCACACAAATGTACAACTGTAGAGAAAAAATTATCTCTGATTTTTCGGATGTTAGGAATCGACAATATCGCATAACGGAATGCTGTGTTCTACGTATTCTATTTTTGTTACGAAAGTGGTACAAACGAAGTCCACATAAGAATAGTACAACAAAATCGGTTGAGGTTAGGTTATCGTGCAGATATCGCGGCTTTTGCATTGCAAATCACGCAACTGCCAGTCTCGTCGTTCCTTGTAAACGAAAGAAAGGTATTGTAATCGGTCGTAATTAACATAAAACTCGTCGCATGCGACCATATGGCCTGAATGTTGAATAAACGAGAGTAGAGCGCGAGCTATGTGATTCTAACCGTTTAGGCGGAAACTAATGATTGTAACCAGAGCCGAGATATATGCCAATATTACTTTGCTCGACAAAGCGTATAAGATGAGGAGAGAATCGCGATAAGGTAGAACAAGAGACAGATATTCTCTACGTAAAGCAAGTCTGTCAACTAGATTGAAATCCTATAGCTATAACTACAGTGAATCCATATTCTGGCGAATTGTCTTTTCACAAATGAAGCTTCTGAAGAACGGAATTGATACAATAACTACTGTTCATTCATAACTACTGTTGTAAGAATCTATATATTTGTCTATCTATATCTATATATATCGATCTATATATATTTGTCAAAATGTCATTTTATCAAAAAACCCATCCTCTGTAATCATAGTTTAACGAAGCATAATTAATAGAAGAGGTAGAGCGTTAAGTGGAGATGATTTAATCACAGTTAAGTAGATAAATCTCTATATTAGTCTCTTTAATTAAAATGTTCTACGTTTTATTTGCGTCATTTTTTTCCTTCATCCAATTTAAAATGCTTAAATAACAATAGCCTATACAATATAATTTTATGTAAAAAAATTGATTGTACCATGTTTATTACAGATATTTAACATTTTTGTGTACATACAAAATTTAAATTATACCTCGCTTGAGAACAAAAATTCTATTTGTTTTCCTAATATGTACTAATAATTATTGATCAAAATAGAAAAAGCTGGAGGAGATTACTTAGGAAGATTACTTAGCATCTCATATTCCTGTCAAGGCTCGAACGTTTTATCTTCCTTTAGATTTTCCTAAGTTTCCATTTCTCTGACTTGCTATTTCAGTTAGCTTAGTATACGTGCTATACATAGGTATGTATAGTGTCATGATCGCGACAGTCTTGAGTTACCCACGCTTTATTCTCTGTAAACTATTTATAAAAGAAGAACAAATTACATGTTAGAACTTTCATTCAATTTACCAATACAAATAATTTTAAACAAGAAAAAAAACCTAATGCAGTGGTTTCAACTTAAACATATCCAACAGTTATTTACGAATAAATAGTATAAATCTTTTAGCAACATGAAATTCGCGATATTTATTCAAATATTTATATTTACAGTGCGCCATCAGCAAAGAAAACGTGTTTATCGAAACGTGCGCTATCGATTTTATGCTTTTGCCACGCAAACAGGGAAATTGCAACTCAAAATTGAATTCGCACTGCAAAGCGTTGACGTTACGACATCAATTACATACTTCAAAAACACCGAAGGTATCACACGGAATCAGAGAGATTCTATGAGAAGTTAAACGCATAGTCACCCTATTGGGAATAGGATTGCTTTGATTCGAGCTCAAACATAGGCAAAGCTGAAAGAATCTTTTGCGGATCTTCCTTCTTCTCTACATTGGATTTTATACAAAACGACTTTAACCTTTTCAAGGAAATACGGAAATAAGGATTTTAGATAGAGAGATTTATCTGGAAGGAAATGGATAGAAAACGTAGAACCAATTCTTGTTGGTTGAAAGATTTTTTCTCTTCGCAGAGATTCAAGCTTTAAAGAACGATCAAATATGTGCGCAGCTGACTTACGAGTGAAGTTATTATTAAAAAAAATTGTTGCGTTTAAAAGGATAAATATTAATATAAATTTAAAAAAATTGTTTGTTCAATTATCATAAGTTTAATTTAAATTTAAAAAAATTGTTAGTTCAATTATCATAAGTTTAAAGATATGTAGATATTGTATTTACATATCGAAAATCAGACAGCAATATTAATTAACACACCTAGTCAAACGCACACGTACTTTAAAACCGTGCTTTAAAATCGATATTCGCTGAAACAATACATCGCTCTGCGCTTCCAATTTGTTTTCGCACGAAGAATCAGTCCACTCATTGTTACCGTCACCATCTCTACCGTAATCTATATTACTCGAATAAATTCTATATCTTGATTGGAAAATCACATATTTTAACGAACTTCCCTATTTTTTGTTTTTTATGACTTTAACTGGCAATTTCCATAATGTTCTATAACTTGACAACAGACTGATAATATTTCAGGATATATATACATACATCATGTTTTTGAGGATTCTGTAGTAAAATAATTATAGTTGGGGAGTCCAACTTCCCAAACCGCGACAAACATATTTCACACATCCACGACGACTTTACAAGCAGACCCCTCGCGGTTTTAGGAAATCGATGAAGGACCATCAATTAAACATATCTCAGAGGGCAGATCGACGATGCGAAAAACACTTCCAAGCCCACACCCGACGCACCAGCGAAGGACGATACATCGTCGCTCTACATTTCAATGATCAGCTTCAGTCACTCGGATCCTCTAAAACGCTGGCAATTAAACGACTCGCCTCACTCAATCGCCGATTCCAGCACGACAAACGCTTCGAATCAGAATAATACAGGAATACCTGGCATTGGGACACATGACGAAGGTCAATGTCAACCACTCCGACGACAACGGATACTATTTACCCCATCATGGCGTGACCAAAGCATCGAGTCAAACCACCAAACTCCGTGTAGTTTTCGACGGATCGGCACCAAGCACTGCCGGAACCTCCCTAAACGATACACTTTACACAGGACCCAAGTTACAGGAAGATTTATTTTGTATATTAATTAGATTCCGCGCTCATCAGTACGTACTCACTGGCGACATCGAGAAAATGTATCGGCAATTCCTCGTACGACCAGAGGATCGGAAATATCAAAGGATATTATGGCGCAGCGCGAGTGGAGAAACAGAAACATATGAGCTTAACACCGTAATACTCTTATCATAGAAATAGAAGCAGTCCTCAATTCCCGCCCGCTAACTCCTATCTCCACCGATCCAAATGATCTCCTAGCCCTCACTCCCGGACATTTCCTCATTGGCGATTCATTAATGTGCTTACGTGATCGAGATTTCAGAGACATTCCATCGAACCGACTCTCCAAATGGCAGCATATCCAACAGCTTAAACAACATTTTTGGAACCGCTGGCATAAGGAGTATTTGAACGAGCTAACCAACCGCAATAAATGGAGCAAGGGTGGACACAGCATCCAAAAGGGCACAATCTTCATCCTCAGAGAGGACAACGTTCCCTCCATGCATTGGCCTCTGGGCCGAGTTATCAAGGTTCATCCAGGCGCCGATGGTGTCATCCGGACAGCTACAGTTCAGACGGCAAAGAGCATTTTGGATCGGGGCGTCAAAAGGCTTGTCCCACTGCCAATTCAACCCGATCTCGAGAAACCCGAACAACTAGCCACCGAGACGAAATAAGATGGGAACTTCAACCACACCTCGCTAGTTTGATCGGTACCCTCTCAACGGGGGGAGAATGTTACGCCATGCGGCTTACCATAGGTCATATTCTTAACTATCGATCGCGGCACTATAATGTCGCAGACGGATCGTCGTGTCTGCCCGGCAAACAAACATTGTAGTGGCAAGCGCATGGTTCATTAAGCAGGGCGACTTCCAGAAACGTCGACTCGTGGCCCGTATTTTACCTCGCGTAAAAGAATGTGACGTGATCCGAACGTAGTGGGGGTCGCCTTCCAGAAAAAACGAAAAAATCGAAAGGCGTTCAGAACTTTTCGAGAAGTCGAACCGTCAACACATGTGGTATGTCGCGCATTACTTATCAACCAAAACGCAGTTACATTTTTTTTGTTCCATTTATATCTTTCTAGTTAATAAGTTGTTGAAATAAACATTAATTTATTTGTGTTAATTCTGTGGAATTTCATTGAACTACCCTTATTATCATAATCGAAATAAGGGGATCGATCAGTTCGTGGCGTCGATTATTTAATCGTAACGGAAACTTACAACTCTCGTTGACGTGCTATCTCGCGATCGCGTCTCTCCGCGAACGGTCGAAACAAAATGATTCACTAAAAACTGTCCTGAATTCCTAAGAATTTATTTACCGCAAAACTGACAAAGTGTTTATTTAAAAAATGAGGTTGAAGGTAGTCCTTTTCTTTCAATTCATTCATTTTCATTTTCTTTCTTAAGTATGGCTAACACAATATCTAATCAATTAAAATTTTATATTTTCACGCGAGTTTCTTTAGATAATTATTATCAACATGATGACTAACTCTTACGGATTAATACGTGTCTGTAGGGCAATCCGGTGGACTTGATCGGCTTTTTACTTCGAAAGTTGAGTAATCGGTGTCGCTTTCTTACGCATCTTTGAACTGTATAAATGTTTTAAAATTGTTTGATCCAGAATGTACGTACCACACCGGACAATCAAGAAGGCACGTTTTATGCCTTTCTTTCCGATTAATAATAAGCCATTTACTGCAAAGAATGAACTTTAAAGGCATTAAACAGCACATCAATGTACATTTCAATTAGACTAAATAATAATGCTATGATTTTATCGGTAGTAACTTTACTTATTGACTTGAATTATTTCTTTCTTTTACTTCATGTTAGGAAGAGTATCTTTTTGCTTGAAATAAAAAATTGATATAGGAGTAATAATATGGATAGAGATCAAAAACTGTTAGGGCAGAAATTACACGTTTGAACTTTATAGTTCAGTATAGTTCAAATAGAAATTATATAGAATTATTTAATAATTTATATTCCACTGGAATAAAAATTTAATTTCTGTCTTTATCAAATCTCTATTTCAGAGTATTTGTACGTATGTACTTATCGTCTGCTGTATGATCGAATATCGAATAGGTAATAATCGTTGTTACTCATTATGTGAGAAAAAATTATGTATATTCACAACTATGACTATTGCATTTTAGGCGCTTGGCCATGGATCGCTGCATTAAGTTTTCGTAATCCCCGAAACCCAGACAAACCACTATGGAAGTACGGAGGTTCCCTGATAACGGCTAGGCATGTTTTGACCGCAGCACATTGTGCACATGTGAATGGAATAGAAAACATACACAATCATAATATTGCCATTCTTAGATTGGTGGAGGAGGTGCCATTTTCGAGTAAGTCCTCAAATATATATATGCTATTGAGTATTACTGAAGTATCATATCCTGAAATTTCTTATTGTACACATATATTGTGTCATAAAGCGTGTACAATTCTTTCTCATACTTTTGGTCATTCGTTTCCTGCATTTTCATTTATTTTTTTATTTTTCAGGGTACGTATATCCCATTTGTACGAAAGAGCCCCTACGAAAGAGCCCCTACGAAAGAGCCCCTACGAAAGAGCAACTTCGTCGGCTATAACCCCCTTGTTGCTGGATGGGGAGCGTTAAGATATAGTAAGTGATATCAATTTTATAATAAAATTAAACAGTTCCAGTCTTAAATATCTTTCTTATTTTCTTCGTAGGACGACCACGACGTAATGCATTAATGGAAGTACAAATGCCAGTGATTAAGAACGCCCAATGCAAAATAGCTTATTCCAAATTTCCTAATGCACCTGATATCACTGATGGTATAATATGAGCCGAACATGCTCAAGGTGGAGAGGATTCTTGTACGGTAATTAAGTTACAGAGTTACTACAAACTATACGGTATCTGAAGACACGTCAATTCGAATTAACATCAAATCAACGTCTTAAACATTAGAAATAATAGATAAACACAATTCAATAGTTTTGCCCACTTCTCACACCTCATTATGGTATTTAATCTAATTTCCTTCTAATCTTAGTTTTGCTCAAAATACATATAACATGTACATTATAAATTGGAGTATTTCAATACACAAATCAATAGAAGATTATTACTGTATATAAGTATAATTTCAATACAATTCGATTGATATATTTCAGTATCTTTGATTAAAAATTTAACGATCCGTTCAGGCTGACCGCGGCGGACCACTGCTGATACAACATGAATTAACCTCGTATTAAATAGGTATTGTGTCTTATGCTTATAAGTGCGGCGCAGCTGGGTATCCCAGCGTTTACACTAGGGTCACATCGTACCTTGACTTCATTCTCCAAGCGATGCAATAATATGATATTACTGTTCCATAAATATCATTGTGCAAAAAACGTGAAGTTGGATTTTCTTATTGTGGAGATAAGAAACAGCTCAAATTTACATTGTTTTGTACGTTACAAATTATAGGCTTAAAATGTACGAAATGTAACTTTGAAACGACACTAATTTTTTACGCACGATAAACCTCCACGACTTAGGTATGTAAAGATGATAAACGTATATTAATTCTATTAATTTGGTAATAATAAACCAACTTTCTGAGAAGTTCTGTAAATTTCGTTTCTGTTGTATCAAGAGAATAATGGAATATTCCACTTAGATCGTATACTTCTTGTATGTACATACAAAATTTTCCGGCTAATCTAAAACACTTCATAAGATAGAGAGCTTCTGGAAATTCGGACACAGAGAGTGCATAAAATACAAGTTAAGTCTCGTGTCTTTCAAAATTATTTTTTATTCGCTAAAAACGTCCTGTGTACTCATGCAATCACATGCAACCTCGAAACTTCACTTATTTTTTATCACTTTCCAATTCAATACACTGTTTCTGCATTTTTGACTATATGTAAGTGAAATTTCCATTCAGCCAAAGGTGTACTTACAGATTATAGATTCCTATACGACTCTCGGTAAAAATTTATCCGCACTCCAGATACTTAAAACTTCTGTCGACCATATTGATCCATCTGCACTCTTCGTATGACGTCAATATCTGTTCAGTGCTGCTGCGTAGGTTTCATTGTGTTACGTCAATTCGTTTGTGACCGTTGCGCGAGTAATGGCGCTTTGCAATGGCGATTTGCAGGAAAACAGTGCAGGATGCTGTGATTCGTTTCTTGTGGTCGGAGGCAAAACATTTTTTAATGAGAAAATACGAAGGTCCTTCAGCAAATGGACAAAGTGTATACAGAAATTGAGTGATTATGTCAAAAAATGATGTATGTCTTTTTTGATAATTGCTTAAAATAAATTCTACACCGACAGAGCGGGTAACTTTTTACTCACCCTCGTAAGACACTTAAATTTCCAATCTATTATAATGAATAAAAGAGCTTATACTATTAAATCTAATTGTATTTTGTTGCATGAGAGTACACGTGTATGTGATGTACATTACCTTTATATCCCCTTGAACGCTTCAATATTGCGCATATATACTATATTTTGTACAGCATCTATAAAATTTTGTATGTTTGTTTAGGCTGTTAATCTAGAGGCTGGAGTACAAAGAAGTGGCACAATCATGTGGGCTGATGACATTTATAATTATCAAGGAATCACCCCTACATTCGCTCAGGTATATATCGTTGACTATAATGTATTTAACATATATGATTGTTAGAATATTAATAATTAATTTTTAATTCTATCAGAATTTTAATGAAACTGTCCCTTGGGAAGGAAGAACTGATACCTTGATATCACGGTTTGTACATCCTATATGTACGACAAATTTTAGAACATTATATAACAAAGAACCAGATCGTAGTGGCCATGTGATGTGAATAAAAGGACTTGAATTTGATGATATTTTTATAATGTTAGATAACATAACTAAGTATCTTCACAGTAAGATAGGATGACATGGTTTACATGATCTTAATGTTGTTCATTTGAGTGATGATATTATAAGGAAAAGTGTAATATCACAGGTAGGATGATTCATAATTTAGAACTACTAACTCATGTATGTATTAAAAATTAAAGAAATATATTAAATTTTATAGGATATTTATGTTTAGTAACCAGTAATTCAGAGATTGGTATTCATGGTTACTATAACGAGGCTGTAGAAACGCACCCTTTCTTCTTTGCAAATGGTCCTGTATTTATGTCTAAGCCGAAACTGGAACCTCTGAATAATTTAGATTTATTCTTGTCATTTTCTAAAATACTTATCTACAGTATACCATAAGGAATGATACCGTATCGCACCTAATCAAGTGCCTTAAGAAACATCAACAGGATATCACAGTAATCCCTTATCGACTGATATGTAAGTAAAAGTTATGTGTCATTGTTATACACAGTTATGTGTTAGTGTTATACACAGTTATTTATCATTTTCTATTAATTCAGTTGTAGCCACTACAATATCTATGACACTGGTAGTAATTATAAGAACAATAATGATGTTCTATAAGAGGAAATGATGATTAGGAGCAAAAAGTTACAAGTAAGTCAATGTATATGTTATTTGCCATTTGAAAAGAAAGTTACTAACTTAGAATTTTTTGATAAATAATAATTGTGCAAAATATATTGGATTTCAAATTTGTCAAAAATTGAAATTTAAGAAGCATTGTAATAATATAACATTAATATTTTGATTTTTCAGGAGATATCATGCGGTGGATGGATAATATGTAAAAAATATTAAGCAGTATATGAATTTTCATATTGCGTAGAGATAACAAAATGAATTTTAAAAAATGTCGACATGGTAATAAGAAATAGCATCATGACAAAGAATATATAACCATAGTTTCATTTTTTATAAATAAAAATTTGTTGTTCCAGATTTTGAAATATAGTGAAACGTTTAATTAGTATCTTAATATCTTTAAATAATTATTATTTTAGAATCAATTGTAATTGTATCATACGTACTTTTGAATTCATGCAAGGACATATGTAATTTTGAAGTAGTTATTATTAGGAAATTGTTAGACGCGAACAGTATGCGAAAAGTTAGTATGCAGTGTAATAATTATCAATCAAAACACAAGAATTAAATTTTTGAGGAAAAAATTTCCGGAATTTCTTATTTACATGATTATAAAGAAATCCATAATAAAAAGGAGCTGCTTTCTAATACTTCTCTTCCTTGTAATGCCTATGTTAATAATAACGAGGTTCGACTTTTTGTTTTTAGAGGGATACTGGAAAATTTGAAAGTACAGTACCATTGGGAAGAAAATCACGATATTGAAAACGATATTTGCAAATAAATTTCCAAAAAATCTGTTTTCAAATTTTCGCTTTCTATTTCACATTAAAAGAAAGGGCTGCCTTCTTTCTCTGCAAGACAAAACAAACATTCTGAATCTCGTATCAATGAATGATGTCAATAAGTTATTTTTCTTTTCAGATTGAACAATATTCCAGATTTATTCATAATTTCATACTACGCGAAGAATAGACTTTCATAGGTATATAAAGGAAATATTAAGTATAGGAAAACTCTTTTTCGTTGTAGGTGACATATGCTTCACGGTTGAACACATGTATTTTTGAACACATATAAATGAAAAAGTACTCTTATGGAGAAAAAGAATTGATACCTTCGATTGACATTAGATAATGTACATAAACTTATGAACAATCACTATCAGTTTGTATTTTAGGTGCACACGCAGATTTGTTGGAGTTCTTATAAAATGTACTTCCTGTACGAACGTTTTATTCTTCCAAATTTTACGATACTATGTCTCATATAATAACTATATGGATTAAACGTAATATAAATGATCCGAAAATAGACTCGAACGACATTAATTGTCTTTCTATTTATACCAATATCGAAAATACAAGTAAAGCTGGAGCAATAGTATGCAAGAATGGACTATTTATTATTTTAAACCAAATCATAGCATATTCAGAATGCACAGTATTATCATGAAATGTAAATGAATCAGTTGTAAACGAACGATTTTACTGTAAAATCATTGCCTCCTTTTTTTCATCTGAAATATAGCAGCAATGAGTACATTCTTTTAATATATAATAAAACGAGATATCTTTATAAAGTTACATATGTCATCACTGGTAACTGTTATCTCGTATGACACCAAATATACCGTTAGTATGGAATGATATTTTTATGAAGATATACTTTAATGATAGATTTTATGAATGAAACGTTATATAAGAAAAATTATCTCTTGTCATTCTATGAAGTGTAGTAGCTAACGAAGATTAATTTTACGAAGTATTGGAGCAAAAGAGAATTAAAAAATTAAAAAGATCTAAATAAGATTGTTCGTGTGGCTTAATTATCTCAATTCTGGTACACCACTTGTTACATTCTAACTAATTAGCGCTAAACAATAACTTGCAAATATTAAAGATATTAACACCTTAATATTAACACCTAAAGGTTTTCAGGAAATTTTATAATATTTGATTATTGTATATCTAGTCATTGATTGATAAAATTTCTTGTATAAGCATAGATCGAGGTTGACGTCATACGCAGATTGCATTACAGGTATCGTTTTAATTTATTTTATGGCTAGAATCATTTGAATATTATACGAATAATTATTTCCATTCGAACGATTAATAAATCACGTACCTATAAAAGATATATTATGAAAAAGACGTGACGAAACAAAAAAATATTGGAAATTCCGTTGTCATTAGATCAATTATTTTTGCAATGATTTTTATTTCCATGTAATTACATATGAAATGGGTAATTCATTAACATCTCCTCGAATCGAATATAATTCGTTACACTTCACAACGATTCAAATAATGGACGGGAAATATATAATAATTTTCCTGTCCTTGCGTTAAAATAGTACTGTACAAATCAGATGATACAGGAAATACCCAAAAAACCCAATTACATCCACATTGCATGACAGCACACTTGCAATGGATTTTTGTGATTTCAATGTCACAGACAATGACACAACTAATCAGAACACGTTCGAGGCTATAGACATTGAAATTACCGCGTGTTTAATACGTTTAAAGCATAAATCTAAATTTCACGCGATTATTTCTTTGTACATTGTGAAACTCTTAAATTATCTTAATCGAATAAATAATCCTAATGTAATAAAACATCTTGAAATAGACCTAGATATCTGAAACAGAAACTCGAAGGATAAGAAATCCTAAAAGGTACTAATCCTAAAATAACAAACTCCTAAATAATAAACAAGTGATAAAACCTGTTATAAATAATAAACCTTACCTGGAATAATCAAATCCTAACTAATCGAAAATAAAATAAGGCAAGCAATTCTTAATCTTTCAAGTAATTTTTCCGAAAACACAGAAAGATAGAGAAATTAAAAAGACGCAGCACAAATTGCTGCACAATGAAAGTTTCAGAGTGATGAATACGATCGTATTAAACTAAATAATTTTCAAAAGTGAAATTACACTGAAACGTATATCGATGATATTTGTCATTTCTACGATCTGTTTCGCTTGATCGTGCTTCTTTTCTGATGTAAATTCAATTTATAATACGAACTAAGTTTCCTTTATTATTATTAGTCCTGCGTCTTTTTAATTCGTCACTTCTTTTATTTCAGAACAATGACGGGCTCCAAGATGCTGTTCGGATGTTTGGCGTTAATTGCTTTTCTGCATCCATTAGTTCACGTTTGTACTTCGAGTAGTACAGCTCAAGGTTTGTACTTCGAGTTGTCTTTTTCCATGCACTTCAAATTCCAATACGATCTGGTCACGTGGCCTTCGTACAATTTCGAAATTTTACCTGTTTGGTAATCGTCAATGAAAAAATAAGTTATGCGTGACCTCAACACATTGAAACAATTTTTATGATTTTTTATTTGCCGGTTGGTCAGCAAGTTAATGGAAAAATTTCACTTAACTATTCGCGTTAATTTCTTCGGTTTAACTTTTGGGAAATGCTTCGTTAGCTTCGGGAATATTCCAACGATTCGTTTTACGTACAAAATATGCATGATAAATATTACTTCACGATAATGAAAACTATTGGCGTAATACCTAAGATAAAGATGCAGAGACATTCTTAGAATTTCTAATGACACCTTTATAGATTTCTCGTTTAATATCGCTACTACATTTGAGTCACTTTTACCTAACGGTGTCACATAGTCTCGTTGGAAATTTGTCAAATTCCTTAAAATGATCACTGAAAATTTTCCTAAATTTCCAAGAATTTATTTATCACGAGGTAAAGAAAATGTGTATTAGAAAGATGAGATCGAAGGTTTACCATTTTTTCAATTATGGCGAACGCAATATGTAATCAATGAAAATTTTATATTTTCACGTTGAAAGTTTCTTCAGATAATTATTATCCAGATGATGACTAACTCTTACGAATTAATGCGTTTCTGTAGGATAATCCGGTAGACTTGATCCGCTTTTTATATCGAAAGTTGAGCAATCGGTGACGCGTTCTTATACACCGAACCGCGAAAAGCAAAATTTCATATGATCTCACCAATTTCGGATATCAGTCAAATCAGTCAAATAATAAGTTCGCGTTAATATACACGTTCGATTTTTGAAAAGCTTGTTCAATTTAATAAGAGTTTTGGTAACAGGCTTATGTTTTTAGGCTAATTGGTTGTTTTCATTTACAAGTACCTCGTGTTAAAGTACTCATAAAATGACATTAAAATCAGAAAACTGATAACTGAAAGATTATCATTTTTCCTCTGTGGTAGTTTACATATAACATAATGCAACTAACATGTCACGATTAATGCAAAATAAATAAATTACTAATATAGACATTTTTTTAGTAATTTGTATAATCGTGAAACGAATTGGACTTTCTAAAGGCAAATATTAAAGGAAACATGGAAGACGGATTCCTCCCTCCCACGGCCGGACACTGTACCCAAGGCCGGTCGGATCTCCTACCTTCTCTTGCGACGTATCCCAGTGGAGCGGCCCCACTCTTAATCTAGTTTGGTGGGAAAGGTTCGCGTACACACCGTGTGTAAGAACTATTAAAAACCACACAGTGTATCGCGACTACCTTTCTACTACTTAACCCAAGTCCTATATTATCAGTCTTAGGTCCGAGGCGGCTCCTGTCACGTAAAGTTGGTACTTGGGTGGTAGTAAGAAGGCTGAGTCGTAACCCAACTACTTATTTTCCTTTATAAAACTTTATTATAAACACTTACAAAATAACACCGAACCGGAGAATAGGGGTTGTATGAGTACAGCAACTAGAAGAGGAACAAGAACTGCCCGAGCTGGGTGAAGTCTCGGTTTATATACGTTTTGGTTTTAGGATGTTGAGGGGATAGGTGTAGGTTATGATGTAGAAAAGTGCCCGAAGGTCAGGGGTCCATATCCTATCTCTGATGTGGACTTTGGTGCTTCACAGCCTTGGTGTATGCTATGATGATAAGGTGGTGATGTATCCAAAAGTGTCCAAAGGTCGGGGGTCCGTATCCTATCTCTGATGTGGACTAAGGTGCGTCACAGTCTTGGTGTATGCTATGATGATAAGGTGGTGATGTGTCCAAAAGTGTTCGAAAGTCGACCGTCGATGTATTATCACTGATGTAGGTTGAGATGTGATTGATGTCACATACCCCCCTCTTTAGATTGATTTTGGTCCTCCAAAATCTTAATGTTTCCTCAGTATGGAGCGATGGAATTGGACTCTGACTGGCTCGACTTGTACTTGTTCTTTTTCGTCGTGGTATATGCTTTTGCTATTTCAACCTGTGAAGGTTGTTGGCTGGTTAAATTTCGACTACGATTAATAGGAATAATTTGCTAAGTTTGACGAAATGCCGCAGTATCACGTGTTGAAACTTTTGTAGACTTTCTAACAGCCTGTGATATAGAATGAGTTAGTGGTCTTTGAGTAATGGTTTTATACTATCTTGTTGTTTCTTTATAGTTTGATTGTTATCCAGTTGTTCCTTTGATACTTGCATTTCTTTGTTTTGTTTAGCAACTTCTAAAGCCTTTTCAGCATCTACAACTGGTTCTTTTTCCATGCATGTGATTTCTTCTTCAACCAGTACAACTGTGCTTTCCTCTATAGTTCGTGTTTTTGTGTCATTTAGTAAACTTTTCAATTCAATTTCCACAGTATCTGGAGCTTTAGATACCGACTGACTGTCATCTTCTGCATTTTCAATGCCCCAATCATCAAAGATATCCTGAATGACACTTCTTTTGTTAGTTATGCTCACTTTATCTGCTTCACTTATAGATTTATTCCTTCCTTCTGTATTAGCAACATGTATAAGTACGACAATTTTATTATGAATAATTTTCTTTTCTACATTAATTTTATGTGAACTATCAAAAGATCAATCTTGCCATTTCCATTTGTTGTTTCTTGTTATTCTTTTCTTTAATATCAATGTCATCTGCAGTTTCTAGATCACTAATTACTCCTGAGGTAATAGGAGTTATAGAATCGTTTCTTGTCTTTGTATGATTTAATATGTCATAATTGTATTTCTGGCTACAATTTTCAGAAACTTCTTGAGCCACAATTTCTGTTGAAATTACTTCTATAATTGTTCCATCACTTTCTCGTGCTTAACCTATCGAATTAAATTCTTCATTTACAATTTCAGCGTTCTTCATCCTTTTTTGTTCTGCAGAAACATTTTTTTTTCTTCATTGGAATTTACAACAGCATCCTTTTCATGTACAGTTAAAACAATATTTTCTTCTGTACTTTCATTCATATCATTAATATATAGTAGTTTCTACAGTCAGTACCATTACTTCTGAGCTACTATCAACTAGTTTAGACAAATCTGTGTCTGTATCCGTGAGATGCAATGTTTGGGCTTTATCATCAAAAGTTTCACCAAGTGTTTTAATTAATGCTTGACACTGAGCATTAGTAACACTAACTGTATCTATATTTAACACTGTACAAACGTTGTGTTTCTCAATGTTTTGTTCACCCTCATTTGTATTAAATATTTCAACATCGTTCGTACTTTCTTTATCTAAAGATGTGTCACCTGCATATCTTGAATGATCTCCAATCTCAGTTGTATTCTCTGCTTGCTCTTCTTGAAATTTCTCATCTTTTTTTTTTTTTTTTATATTGATCATCAATTTGTGGGTCCTTATTTATTATTTCTTGTTCTACTTCATTAATCGCAGCGTTCTTTATGCTCTCTGTCTCACTACTTTCCTTACTTTAAAAATTTTTTTTTGTTTTTATTTAAATCTGTTACATCACATTTATTTACTACTAAACCATCTTGAATTGTATTATCTGTACATTCCTGTGACTTATTTTTTTTTTTTGATTTTCTGGAATATCATGCACATTCTTTATAATGTCAGTCGTTGATTCTGATATTGATGAAGAAGATACATCTACTTTTATCGATGATTCTACTTTATTAATGTCACTGTGCACTTCATCTAGTTGTTCCATAGTAAAACATCAAGATTGTTACAATTACTTAAGAAGTCATGGATTGTTATTTAAATATTTACTGCACTTTTCCATCAATGTAACCCTTTATGGCAGTTTGACATTCTACAGAACACCAATGCTGTATCAGTTTATATTTTTCTTCATCATGAAGTTTTATTATATCACCTAATTCTTCCAGATGTTTTTTTTTCTTTTTTTTCAATTTTCAAATAAGAGTGTGTTTTCTATGTGAATCTTTTAATTCTTGGTTCGCCTCGAGTAAGCGATTATTAACATCTTTGGAAAGTTTTTGGACGTTTCCCAGTTCTTTTCTAAGAAAATTATTTTGTTCGTTCATATCTTTTACTTTACTAAAATCCAGTTTCAATTTATTAGTTTCTTCTTCATATTTATATCCAAAATCACCCACTTTTTCATATTCACCCTTTAGTTCGTCTAGTTCACATTGAAGGGCAGATTATTTGTCCTTGTGGTTCACGAACTACATTTTATCTCTTTTGCATCTTTAGCTCCAGCTTCACGTTCCTCCATTGAATTACTAACACATGAATTAAGTTTGGCCTTTTTTTTTTGTTCCAGCAAGTCAACTTCATATTTGTGACTTATGTTATTTCTTCTAATTTTATTGTTAGTTCTTCAATTTGTATTCCAAAAGATTGAACTCTTTTTACGTGCGTGTGTGTTTTTTTTTTTTTTTTGTAACTCGTCGAGTTGCAATTATAATTTTTGCACTTCCTCCTTCATGTCCTCTATGTGCTTCTCGAGCTCTTGTGTCGTCCTGTCTTTGTCGGAACATTCTACTTGAAGATCAGCGAGTTGATGCTCGGGATCGTAATTCAATTTTTGGTCGTTAGCAGTAATAAGCTCACGTAACTTCTCTTTTGAACTTGATCTTGTTTGGTCTTGATTGTGTTTTCGGTGTGCTTGTGGTGTTCTAAAAGTAATCGTCACGTTGCTTGCATTTTTAGTGCACATTGATACACTGCACTCTGCACAGGCAATGCTTTTGTTGTCATGAAATCTCTCTAACTTTTCAGTAACAAAACCTTTTATTTTATTATTTAATTTTGGATCATGCGCCCCTGGTGGAGATACATTATGTGTTCTCTTTACCTTTATTATGCACACGTTTTCCTTTTGCTCTCAATTTTTCGATCATCTTGTGCTGTTCTATATATTGTGTTCTTATGTTCCTCGCATATAAATCCTGTCGATTGATTTTATCTTTCAGTTGAGGTACATGTTTAATTCTTTACCTTTTTTTTTTTAATGGATTTCTTGATAATCTTTTAGAAGTTGCTCGTTATATTTGGAAAGCTTTCTCACTTCGTCTTCAGCTGTTTCCTAACGGGATTTTTCTTCTTCAAGTTTTTCTGTAATCATTTTTTCTAAACTTCTCCATTTATTCTGTTCTTCTTCGAGTAATTCATTACGTTTCGGTATCTGGCTATCTTTTCCTTTAAAACATTTTATTTTATCAGAGAGTTCTTCTATTTTCAAACTTGCTTCATTTAAGGTAACTTTATGAATTTCCGATTGATGCTTTAACATTTGATGTAAGTCTTCTATTGCTGTTTCACGTTCTTTCAACTGTTCATTAAATTCGTTGTTTAGCATATCCACTCGAGAAATTTCGAGTTCTTGAGCATCGTTTCTTCTTTTAGAAATTTGGCTTATTTTCTCTCGCCTGCTGCTACATGTTGCTGTCATTTTATCAACTTCTTTCTTCTTTTTTTTTCTTTTTTTTTTGAACTTAAGATCTTGATTTAAGGTTTGTGTTTCACTATATGATTTATTATTATTAACTAGTTCAACATTATTTTCAGTAGATTTTTTTTCGCGTGATTTTTATACTTATTTAAATAGTTTAACATGAGCAAATGCATCGTACGTCAGATATACCATTTTTAATAAATTGTCGCCTTTACAACTCGAGTTACCTCTGAACGAGTCGCATGATTGATCAATAAGCCATGAGTAATTATGCAAATTCAGTTTTTTCATCTATTTATTTGAATATTATAACAAAGACTTTACATTGAATATTTTATTAAAATTGTAAGTTTTTCATAAACGCTTCAAAATCCACAGTCTATTGATCAACTCCTCTATCCTTTCTCTTTCTCCTCACTAAAATAGATAAATTCCTAATGTAGTTCGTGGATAATATTTTTTTTTTTTTTTTCTAAAGCAAATCACATTTATCATCTGATATATTTTTTGAAATAATTTCTGTCTGTACATTTTCTTCTTTTCTCTTACTCCTCTTTCTCTTTCTAATGAATTCTTTTTATTCCGTAAAATAGTTTTTGTATATTCAATTTTGTTAAGTGCAATCCTTATTTCTGATAACTTACTTTTATTAGATAATTCTTGTGAATCTTCTATTACATCTTCCATATCATTTTGAATGCGGCTTCTACCTTCAGTAAATTTAATATCTTGAACCGTATCATTAATTTCAATAGCTCTTTCGGTATCAAGTAAATCGCACTTATTATTTAATATACCTTTTGAATTGACTTCTGTCTCTGCAGTTTCTTCTTTTGTATCTTCTTCGAGTTTTCTTTGTTCTTCTAATCCACCCTTCTCATTTTGTAGGATCTTCCTTGTATCTTCATCTTTTTTAACTTCGACTTTATCCGATCTCCTAGGTCTGCCTCTATGTTTCGCTTCATCAGTTGCTATTACACCCGTTACTGCATTATCATTTTCTACAGATTTATACCTATCGCTATCACTAGCTGTGTTCGTTAAAAGAACTTCCCTTCGTTGACGAGTATCAGTTGTTTCGTTTTCACTATCTGAAATTGATTTTTGTTTAACACCTCTTTTTTCTTCTTTGGCAAATTTATTTTCTACATTTTCCGATGCCTTTTGTTTATTAATTATTACAGACTTGTCTTCGATTAATTTCGTCTTTAAAGCGCTTCGCAAAATTTTATTTGTGTTTGATTGTCTGGTTTGATTATAAACAATTTCTTCAAATTTTGGCGAAGTAGCAGGCTTTGCAGCAACATTATAACGACTGCTCCGTTTACTACTATCTAACATAGATGGAGATGGATTCTTGTCATCTTTATTCTCTAAAGACTTCTCTTGTGTATTAGCATCTAAATTTCTCGACATAAGATCTGCTGAAGTTTTTGATTCTGTAGTGTCACACGCATTTTTCGCTGTCATCATTTGGTCTTCTTCTATAAGCAAATGTTCATTATTGTAAGCATTATCTCTTGCTTTTTGTATGGATTCTAATGATATATTTTGTTCAACGTTGTCTATTGATTTTGTATCATTTTCAGCAGTTGATTTACTAACTGCTTCTAATTCCTTCGTTTCAATTTGGTTTTCTTTATTTGTATCGCCGTCCAAAATATTTCTCATTGAAATATTATCCTTCTTGTTATGATCTTTTTCTGCTTCTCCTAAACTTTTACTATTTTTGTCAAACCATTCTTGTAAATTTTGAGTATCTTGTGACGAAGATGGTGACAAATCATTATACAATACTGCAATATCTTCTTTCCTTCGTTTCACAGACTCTTTCTGGTATTCTGTCGAGCTATTGACATCAAACATTAAGTCTGTTTTAATGAAAATATAATCCTGTGAAGCGGTGTCAATTGATACTTTCTTTTCATAAGAATTTTCTATATTAGACTGCAATTCTTTTGAAAATTCTTTCAAAACCATTTCTTCATTTCCTACAGTAACGTCTGTTTTCTCCAAGCTTTTGTTCAAATTATTAGAAACTAAACTACCCTGATAACTCCGACTAGTCGCTGCTTTAATAGTCTCCTTTAACAGTTTTCTTAACTTGATTTCGTTCTGCTTCTGCATAGCGTCTAGTATGGCCCGAATACTTGGATCCACACCAGTAGCCATAGGGCTAACAGAAGATGTGTCTTCTGATTTTTTGCTCATAGTGGTTATTGTACTGTTGTTGGAGTCTGTACTAGCGAAGCTATTGTGACGAGTACGATAATATTTAAAAGAATCCAGTTCTTTACCTGAATATTCTTCTTTTCGTGACCAGTTTCAGTTTTGGTGATGACCGTAGTCCGCTTTCCGTAGAAGTCGTTTTCACGCAAAGTGAGCTGATCTGCAGTCGATCGCATCCGAAATGCGTAATTTCGTTTTCTTGAAGTTGATGGATCCTGGCACGGATCGCCAAAATATCACGTAAAATGGATACTTGGGTTGCGAGAGAAAAGAAAGCTGTGTCGTAGCCCAACTATTAATTCTCTTTTATCGAACTTTATTATGACTTTGGCACTTACAGTAGAATAACGTTGAACAGAGAAAGGGGTGTTGTACAAGAACAGCAACTAGAACGAGAACTCCCCGGGCTGGATGAAGTCTCGGCTTATATACACCCTGGCTTGGGGATGTTGGGGGGTTTGGTGTGGATTCCAAGGAGTCCGAAAGTCGGGGTTGGGGCCTTATCTCTGATGGGGACTAAGATGCGTCGCGGCGTTGGCGTCCGACAGTCGGGAGTCGATGTCTTTTCTCTAAGAGGTAATTGGTGTCACACGGTCAACGGGACGAACTCTCCATCTAACAAAGGCATTAAGTAATCCTATAGCTCTCCTTAAAAGAAAGATTTGTAGCGGCACATGGCAGTAAACATTCCAACGGTTTCTGTCCCGTAGCTCGCCACACGCAGATCCTATTCTCCGGGCAGGATGTTTACCAGATGTCGACGCGTCTCCACAGTACGTGATCGGCTAGCCCGAGGACCGTCATAAACACTAATATCTAGTTACCTAAAATCCTTCAACAGATACACAGTCTTTGTCCCAGTTACGGGAAGACAGGAGAGACCTATTTTTCCACGAACGACGTCTCCCACTAGCAACCCTCCCTCAAGGGCGGCTAGCATCCTTTTCTACCTACCGATTTGGAGATTGGCCAATTAGCAGCAACGTCAATTTCCCTTACTTTCCGAACGTAGGATGTCCCCGACGAATCCGATGATCTCGTGTCCTTAGACACACCCCGTCATATTTTTCCTCTGGGGTATCACCGGGTCGGAAAGTCTCTCTCTCTTGCGGTCTCATCGACAAAAAAGGATTAACTCCTTACGGTCAGCGAATATTAACACAGAATCCGACTTAGATTTTTTAAGAGTGCGTACGACTACCGTCCCGTTGTCCGCGGATTCGTTATTGAACCTAGGATCATTGTCATTAGTCTCTCGAATATCTAATAACCACGGTTACTTGTCCGGTTCTATGGTAATCGTATTTGCACTAGTCAATGTCTTCTCTATTGCATAACGACAACGTGTAACCCAAACGAAGATTCGTTTCACGCCCCTAACCCTAATTCTAATGTAAACCCGACGTATATATATATATATATAAATAAATAAATAATTATAAATTAATATTACCTATTATTAATAATAATTTAATTATATATCTCAAGATAATAAAATATTTATAATTTATATTAATTTTTATATATAAATATTTAATTATATATAATGCATTTTTTTCAATTTAAAGTTAAAATATTTATATTTATATTTTAATTTTTTTATAAAATTAAATATATGTATAAAGATTTTAAAATTGATATATTTAAAATTAATAATTATATATTAATATATACTTATATACAAGATAATTCAATTTTTATCAATTTTATTAAAAAATTTCAATTTTTTATTAAAAAATTTTATTTTATTACGTTAAATATTTATAAATTATTTTAATTTAATTATCTAATTAAATTATTATTAATTAATTATAATAGCAATATTTATAATAGTATTGTTAATTTTTTATTTTTATATTTTAAAATATATATATAATGTACGTATCCATTATGTATTTCCAATGTACGTACAGCAGATACTCACAGGAAAAACCAACGAGACTAATAATAAAATCAATGAATTAGAAAAAAAGAGCTATAGACAAATATCTTATAATATACCGTAGCATAATCTGCAATTTATTATAAAATAATTGATCCGAGCAGTATCAATTATAAAAGAAGATGGCTGAATATGATCGACACTGTCGAATACTAATCAAATATAATCATTTAGTTAATCTTTAAGATTTAAGTTAAGATACATCTTTGAGGAATCAATAAGTCTTTCGCTAATAGCCTAATAGATCTCTTGATAGATTAAACGAAGAAATACCTAACCGTGATTACAGCCAATTGGTACATATTATTCGATACATAATTAATATTTGTATCACGTACAGCGATGCAAGTGGTATTGAAGAAAATAGCCATTTTATGTTACAACTATAACGAGTAAATTTACTCGTTTAACTTGAGAGGAATTAAAAAGGTACCTGACTTTTAAATAAGCATTAAATAAGAAATTTAAATATCGCAGACGGTGATGTAGGTGTTATTCAAGAAAAGAGAACATTTTATTTTGTAATTAGCACGAGTAAATGAACGAATATCGATAATATAATATAATGATTAATATGAATTTTATCTGGCTGATTATTTAAATACCATAACATATTTCACAGTAACGTCATCGACTGCCGTTAGGCTCTTTTTGTTCAAACTTATTGATAGTCGAAAACTAGTATCAAGGAGGTGTGAATTTAGTCTTAGTTTGTAGAAACTATTAAAATGATAAAAATGGATACCGTATTAAATCGTCGAAGGCGCCAATTTACGATAAAAATTAAGAAATTGTTCAATTTGATTTTGTTATAATGGAAAACCCGTCCTTTGCTATGTCAAGAGATCGTTAACGTTTGATTGACATCTCGACACCTTGTCAAGATATATAAGGAACGCGGAAGTCGCGCGCGAGCTCTTTCGTGCCTGAAATTCCGGACAGTGAACATCCAAGAAGAATTTAAATATAAGGTAAATAAAAAAAAATATCAAATAACAACATTGTAACTAGTAATTTATAACGTCTAAGCCATTAATTTACAATACTTGAGAAATTAATTTATAATATTTAAGCTATTAATTTATAACATTTAAGCCATTAATATATAACATATAAGCAATTAATTTATAACGTCTAAACTATTAATTTATAACATTTGTTGAGATATGTATAATTTTCTGTGTTGGACTGGGTTAAATGTGTAGTAGAGATACTTGTATGTGAATATCAGCGTGTGGATGTATGTGTGTGCGCGGCGTCTTGAAAACAGATGAATGTAAACTGTTCAGTCGGTTAACAGTCGGGTATAGAAGAAAGTGCTGAGACGCGTGCAAGTGTGTATCGATGAATATATAAGAAATCGTCCATGAAATAAATATATTACTATTTTAAAATTAATCCTCAGTATAAATTTAGTGTTCTTATAACATTATTTCGACTTCAAAGATCCACAATTCTCAACAACATTTGTGCTATTAATTTATAACATTTAAGTTATTAATTTACAACATCTAAGCCATTAATTTACAACATTTGAACTGTTATTTTATACATTTAAGTTATTAATTTATAACATTTAGGCTATTAATTTACAACATCTTAGCCATTAATTTACAATATTTGAACTATTATTTTATACATTTAAGCCATTAATTTATAACATTTAAACTATTAATTTATAACATTTAAGCCATTAATTTATAACATTTAAGCTATTAATTTTCAACATCTAAGCCAATAATGTACAACATTTAAACTGTTATTTTATACATTTAAACTATTAATTTATAACATTTAAGCTATTCATTTATACCTTCTAAGCCATTAATTTATAACATTTAAGCCATTAATCTAAAACAATTACATCATTAATTCTTAACAGTTATACCAATAATTTATAACAACATTTTTCCATTAATTCAATGTAATTATGCTCTTAATTTATAACAGTTGTACCCTTAATCGGAAGTAACTCTACATTCATTGATTTTAATCAATACCATAAATTCGTGGTGAGTGAATTAAAGATTTATTTTGCTTTATTTTATTAACGAAATCTATCAAGTCTTTGAAGTGCTATTTCATTTCCATATAGCATTATATTTTAACTCTGAATACAGTATTCAATTTCCAATTTCACTATTTCGTATAAAATCTGTGGTAACACAGAGTGTCGATGTATGTGTCACGTAAAATAACAAAATAAAAAAGGAATTTGAGGTAAAAAATAAAAAAAGAAAACTTTATTTTTTTTCTAACATCAATACACTTTACAATCTACTTCCGAACTCTAGGCGTGACTTTCTAAGACTGACTCTTATGATTTTACTTTCGATCGGATCCGATTACTTTCTTTTGTCATCCCTCAACATCCCCACCGTCCATGCATTTGCTAGGCGTCCGCGATCGTTGCCACGTGCTCTTTCTTCCAGAACCTTCGGTGGAAGGACCGTTGGGATGTTGATGGTTCATTAGGCACTTCAGCGATATACATTGTCGCCGAGTGCTTTATCTCTATCGTCAGTCCGTCGGATTTGAAGTATGCCGGTCGTGACATATGTAACGATATATGGTATAACGTTATAACGTATTACTTTACATGATATAACTTTATAACGTATTACGTTATATGTTATAACGTTATAACGTTATAACGTAATACGTTATATGTTATAACGTTATAACGTTATAACGTAATACGTTATATGGTATGACGGTATAACGTATTATGTTATATGGTATGACGTTATAACTTATTACGTTATATGGGATGACGTTATAACGTATTACGTTATATGGGACGACCTGTTTCTGTCTGGAGATTGATTCCTAATACAACGTGTGTCCCATTATATCAGCATCTCTAAAGTACAATTCTATGTGATTTCTAGGGAGAACAATACAACCGATCCACAACTTCGTCAGGCAAAACGTTTATCCCGTGACCGTGGCTACGTTCGGCGACCAGTTGTCACCTCGAACCCACTTTCGCTTTCACAAATGTCAAACAATTACAAATGACAATTGCTTAATTACAGTTATGATAAAATCTAGGCTAAAGCATTAGAAGGCTTCCTCAAAATTGCAAAGGGAAGGCTCCGGTTTTCCTTTCATCTCCGACATATATAATAACCTGTTAATAGCAGCGTTCTCTTCAAGTTAACTACCCTTATTATCCCAAAAGAAATAAGGGATTGAACGATTCGTGGCGTCGATTAGTCAATCGTAACGGGAATTTACGACTCCCGTTGGCGCACTTCCTCGAGATCGCGTCTCCCCACGAACGTGCGAATTTACATATTTAACAATATATATATGGCGGGTTAATGTTGAAATTTTGGGTGTTTGGGCGTTAATTTTAGTTTCTTTACATTTTTTTCCTTTAGGAATACCTGCACTTTATCATTTATGGAAGTTTTGTTAACAGAAACGAAAAATTTAGAAAAGATATGTATAATCAAGGAATCTCAGGATAGCACACTTAGACTGCAGATTTTTCTGTATGCAAAAGTAAGTCAAAGGAAGAGGATGAAGTTTTCTTGTATAAGGCTTTGTTTCTGCTTGAGCTAGCTTACAATGAAATACGTTCAGTGTGACAGAGTATCGACAACTATTTCAAACTTTGGTTTTAAATACAAAAAGTTTACGCGCAAAAATAAGCTGAAGAAAAGAAAAATGTTTTTTTTCTTGTTTGACGTCTTATCCTGTCTGGCGGTATGGAATTATTCTGGAAAAGCCTGTATATGTACAGAGTATATAAAAAATACACTTATTTGACCGGACCACCCTAATTCTACAACTCTGGATGATACAGTTTTACAAACGTCTACTCATCGCGAAGACCAACTTGCCAACTTTTCAAAATAAGCTATGAGTCGCAATTGAACCGTTTTCTGGAGAAATGACGTTGAAATTCCATTGGGTCTTACATCGAGATTATTCGCAACAAGTTTATATTTCGCAGTCAGGTAGAAAGTAAGCAATGTGACATCAACGAGAAAACAACAAGTTTTCGTTAGCAGGTGGGATAGCCCGTGATAAACAGAATGGAGCAATCAGCGTGATTTCACATTATTACAGAATTATCTACTGCGTGAAAAAAGACTTTCAAACAAAGATTCTGATTTTATTAGCTTTCTTTTAGAATAAATAGAAAATAAAATTTGTAAATAACAATTAATCTCATTATTTTAAATAATATATTTAAACTTGTTGAAATTGCAAATAATTTATTTCTGTCTTTTAACATTTAAACAATTATTTAAATGAAAATTTATTTAATAGTGCCCAGTATTGCGCGCAACACATTTTTGGAACAACGAACAATTCGATAGTCGGTAATAGAGATAGATGGCAAAATAATTGGATTTATTGATAAAATGAGGATTAAATTGATTAAAAAAAGTAAATTGATTAAAATGTATACAAATCCTACATATACAAGAATAATATCTTGCACATCATGGTATCCAAATATACTTTCCCAGTAAAGTTCCATTTGATCCTCGTGCTAAGTAGCATACGGTGCCAGCAAACGTCAATTTTTACAAAATTTTGCATGAATCAATCGATCCAGAGGCTCCGATCCTCCGAAATCACGCTAGTGGACACTTATACGCCCTGACACTTTTTATACATGCTGTACATAAAAATATATGTATCGAAACTGCTGTTATTTCTATACTCAGAGGTAAGATCAGAGTAGTTATTGTTTTATTGAATGGATAAATCTATTACACCGTTCTGAGCCAAAAAAAGCCTTTATTGCACACGCTTACAAAAACTAGGGATAAAAACATAAAAGCATCTTAAGCCTATCGATTAAATCTATCGATTGTAACTAGCATCATCCTCTAGTTACTATTTCTTATCACTAACGCATCTGCATATGGATGGCGAGCACGAACTCACGTTGTCATTTTCAACAGAAACTTTGATACAAAGTACGCAGATTTGTGTATAAATACATTACGGTTGAAAAATTGTTGAATATTTACTACTGTATCTGTTATACTTGATCGTTAACACCTATTTTTTTCGCCTGCCTAAATTACTATCCTCAAAACGTTATCAGATTATACATTTTGTTCGGCTGATAAAATGGAATTTCTTGGAATTTAGAGCTCCCTTTACATTCACTTGTTATTGTAGGAGTATTTTGCTCGTTCACCAGCCGTTCACTCATTTTATTTTGCAATCGTGACAATTTGATGCTGCTTCTCCACTCTGTATAACGTGTTACCTACAAATACCGATATGTATATAATCTGATGCATTAATTACTATACGATACACCATGAGGACGTTAATACACGCAAAACGAAATAGATAAACAGTATCTGCTAAAATTATAGCTATAATATATAATATAATATATAATATAATATAATATAATATATTTTTGTTACAGTCGACTTCTCCAAAAGTCAAAAGCTTGTCTTGTTATTGGCACGTACCGTAAACACTCGACTAATTGCGTATTTCTTAAAGCTATATTTCCCCTCTTTACAACTTTTTTACGAGATTAGTTTGAAATCAGCCCAATTAATAAACCATTTCAATTTTCAATCTCTATATTCAAAATTTATTATAATCAATTCTATTTTAGTTTTTGCTATCAAAGGAACATAAATTGGAAGTTGAAACAAAAAACATGGGTTCTAATTAAATATTACTATCTGCTTCTATTCTTAATCGTTACGAATTATTTATACATTATTACCAATTATCAATTGTTTATTATACATTGCTCGTTGCATTCACCCTATTACCCCTACACTTCCGTATCATCAACCATATTGCTATCTTCGAATAATTTTCCTCAAACGCAAAATCTCCCACATACCTAACCTTTTAATTTTAAAGCTAATTAATTCAGGGGCATCTTCGATCTTTAACAAGCATGTATCCTACCAATGATTAGCAGCTACTCTTCATTAATTCATTAATTCATTAATTCATTGATTCAATCTGTAACGTTTCGAGTATGTACATCGCATGTCGTATCATTGTATCGGTATTGTATCTGTTGATTCGAAAGATAGCTGGTTACTCAGGTGGCTAAATTGATCTCGCCATAGACGAAACTTATTTGTGTATCCATCTATGTATATATAAAAGATATACACAAGCAAACAGATAAGGCAATCGAGAATCAATGGATTCAATAGCCGGTAAATATTTACAAAAAAAGGAGATACCGCCGATTTTGACATTTTTTAAATATTTTGTTAATGTTATCAGTTTGAGTAAGATTTTATTCGAGGATTGCCGTTCATTAAAAAGTTAATATCAAAAAAGTTCAATGAGTCATTTGCATTTAAGAGAGTGTACTTAGTCAGATTCTTAGTAAACACTTATCCAACAGCCGATCGTTTAGTAATTTTCGATTCGATTATTCGTGTTCGTTTTTTCGTGTTCGATAACGTTTTGCAGAAGAAGATTCGATTCAATGTTTGTAATATGTCGTGTATACAATTTTAATAATTACATTCGATAATTGCACAAAAATCGGGACTGAAACGTTACAATTATGGAGACGTAGGAACGACTCTATTCCTCAAAATTGACAACGCGAATGAAAGAGAAAGAGAGCCTCGTTAAAGACTGGCGATAAGTTGAAAGATTCTTATTTGCGATTTTTGATCAATGAAATTTTTGCTAATATGTTTCTCGCGTTTTACTGGTTAAAATGACACCAAACACGATAAAATTTGGAACATATTTGCTTACTTAATAATTGATAATTAAATATTATTCATATCATATCATGTTTGATCTTATTTTAGTCGGGGAAATCCTACAAATGCGTTAGTGAAAATTTAATTTTAAAATGCCTAAAATAAGGCAATTTTCAGTTTTGAATGATTACTCGGATACATTGTCTCAACGATAACTGATAATATTGGATCATGTTACACTGCTCGATCGCAATGGACCGCCAAATTTCCGCGATACCTCAGGGAAATCTGTCCTTCTCAAAGTGGACACGACGGCTGTGTAACTACGTAGAGGACTTTTTCGTGCAATTATCGAATGTTTGTACTAACCGTTTAATTTTTTGTTCCAAAATTCTTATTCTTTATATTAGATGAATAATTCAAATATCTCACTGTGAAGTACCTGTGTTATTATTGATTGGTGTTTTATAATTATATTAAACAACGAATACTGAATAACGAAGTATTTTTCGGTTAAGGATTTCTTTCGTTATTCATAATTAATAATTATTATACATAGCAATTTCGACAAAGTAACGAAGATGTAGAGTCGAATTCGAGTACGATAAGTAGTCACAGAAAATTTATCTTTTCTCCAATTGATTGCGTCTCCTAGTTTAATGGTGTTTTATAAACGGGCCGCTTATCTTGAAAATGGTAAATCCATTTTCCTTTGTTTCGGAATATTGAAACATTACGTTCGATTGGACTATTTTACTACGTTTTATGACCTTGAGTGACCTTAAATGACCGCGATATTTAAATCCGTCTTCAAAAGAGCAACAATGGGACAAATAGGTATTCAAAACTACACGGCTACACTTAAAAAAAAACGAAGCCTATTAAAGTGTTCTTTGAAACTCGTAAACGCGTCCATCTGAGAAAAACTTTTTCCATCGCGTAATAGCCTCCTCGAAACCAAACAACTTTTGTTTCAAACATTTCCCTGCGTCTCAAAAAATTGAAAGAATTATTCAGGTGGTTTGCTGTTGAAGACTCAGCCTGTATATCCCCAAAATTCCATGTAGTTCTGATTGTTAGGCAAACTGATATTGTAATCTAACACGAGTCAACCTCATCAAGGGGCGAGAGGGAGGGGGTGTCAATAGACTAAACACAGAAGTATTCGCCTCTATATGTACCTCTATTCGCTATTTTGAACATGAACAGAGAGATAACAGTACGGACTGGGTGAGAAAAGCATTAAGAATTTTGATCCAGCATTTTTTAATCTCTTTATTGTGACATGAAAACTACGGAAAAAGTAATTTAAAAAAGCGACCTGATATCAATGACCTACGAAAAAGATAAAATTCATCCGGACAGAAAGAAGGAAGAAAACTATTTAACGTTTCATCAGAGAAAAAGAATCGAGGAAAAGGCTTGGTTATTGATCTTGTGAGACAGGAACGTCATAAATGCTAGTATAGGTAATCTTGCAGAAGTTGTTAAGAATCTTTATCGTAGTTTGGTATGAAAAATATCGAATAATTTGGATTTCGAATCACATACAAATTAAAATGCAGGGGAGAGTCGCACAGTACCTTGTGCTAGAGTTGATAAAAATGAAAATTTACAAAATGACTTTATAGCACAAATGGAACTTGATAAAAGTAGGAAAATTAATTTTATGAAATTCAATAATACGAATTGACGAATTAACAATGTGCAAGAGTAGTAATGTTGGAATTTGTAGGAAACGAAAAATTGTCGTCCAGTACCGATCAATTATTTAATTATTTGATCTTTTGCTCTAAATGGTTAATAATGTTTTAAAAAGTCCTCTAGATGTCAGTATACATATTCTTATTCAAATTTGATTTTTATGTATATCGTATGGAAAATACTTAATATTTTCTTGATCTGCGCATTCGACGTGTGCCCAGACTTCACATTCGTCGTTTTTGAAACATTGAAAGCTTCAGTGACCTGTCTTTGGGCCATTTTATTTTTGAAGAGTAGCTTCGAAGCCCCATTCATGTTCTCCTCTGACCATTTCTCTCTTTTCTGTTTTGGACTTTCAGACATTTTTCTATGGAAAAGGTAGAAGAAAAATTAAACGGACACCTTCTAATTTAGTCTCAGTTGCCAAAATATTGAACTTACAGGTAAAAGAAATTCGGTCTATGACTAAATCATCGGTATTGGACGACAAATACGTTGAACAAATACGTTTTAGATTATAATGTATATAATATACAAAGGAAATTATAAAAGTGGGGCAAATAACTGGTAATTACACTTAATAAATTAGATATAGTATACATTAAAAAAAATTTTACTTACCTGAAAAACAACATGTCAACTCTAGAAAATAATTTTTAATTTTCGAAATATCAATGTATATGTTTGACATATCAGATCAATATGGCTCCGAAATATGTTACACGAAATTGTTCATTTTCATTTGTTTGTTCCAATAAAAGCGCTAATATCTGGTGAAAAATCCTATGTATTTAGAAATTAACAGAAATGTTAAGTGAGCTGTTATTTTGCCCGCATTGTATTTCTTACATGTAATGCCTGTTACACGTTTTATCTTTAAAATAGCAAACTCATTATTTACTCGAGATTTATTCCTAGCGCACAAATATTTTTCAATAGAGCGATGCAAAGTTTTACTGTATCTCGGATCATCATAAGTTAATCAAAATCTTGAAGATTCGATTTCACCTGCTCAAAGTGACTTTTGCAGGCAAAAGAAATTGTTCCTCGGATACTTTAATATTTTGTACTAAATTTCATCAAAAATAGAATTTTATTTGCTAATAGAAGATAACTATGTTTTGGTACTCCTACAGAACAATATCACGACATTCGCTAAAATTACAAATATTGTACAGTATATTCACTGCAAGGCTAATTGAAATAGCTTGTAATCCAACATATAAGAATGCTACTTGCAAAGTATCTTTGCTAGTAACAGTTTAAAGTAGAGAGATATTCCGAAAAAATCATATATTTTATACATATATGTACGTAGTATATACAGTGAATATAACTGTCTTTCTGAATTTATAAAATAACAGTATATAATAATAAATAATAATAATAATATAATATAATAATAATAAAAAAATAATATAATAATAAATAAAAATAACATAATAATAATAAATTTATAGAATAACAATATTCCAATATTTATATTTTTCCTTGTTGCAATTTTGTAAACCGTCAAAGCGTTTACAACAGAAATTCCCAGAAGGAATTGAATGCCAAGTTTTCTGTATCATTTGATTCCTTTTCTAATTGTGGTGGCATAAGAAACCATTTGATCGGAATAATCTATACCACACTTTCCTTCGTTATATTCGACAACAGCTAGCGGTTTTAATGTAGCGAACAAGCGAAACGAAAGATCATTCTTGAGACCACCACTTGAGCGATTCGCATTACTAGAATATCGATAGGAGCACCTAGCAGAGAACGCTTGGTACTGCTGTACGCGTGGCCTGACGCAGATTTTTTTGGAAACACGCGTGGCAGTCAATGTGTTAATAAACTATTAAACTACATGTCGTGAAGAAGTATCCCCTTTATGAACATTTATTAATAGCTCTAAAGTTGATAATATTAGCTTGAGGAAGTTCTGTATGTACGTGTAATTGATAGTACTCGCGTACACCTGTGCGTGTAAAACGTTTCAAGTTAATAAAGAGAACATGATACACGTGGAATAGGTATGAATAAAAATTACAAGAAGCCGGAGAATATTCTAAAACATATGCCATGATAAAATATAAATTGTAAAGAGTTATAGATCATGTTATTATATATTAAAATTATGCTTAACAAGCAGATATTAGCGTAAATATGACGCTGCGTTAATTAAATCCAACAATATTGAGAAAAGAACAAATTGAACAATACGTAGAAATAATTTAGAAAAACACTGTTAGATCAATTTCAAATTGGGTTTTCTTTACTCGATGTCAAACTTAACTCTTACTCGTCTTTTGCATAAACTCTTTTCGTGATATGAAACTTTAGAGTTGACATGCTGCTGGTATTAATTGCACACGCAGAATAAGATTTTCCAAATTGAACCGAAACGATTTAGACAGAAAAATGTAATACTTTCAATACTCATAACAATTATTTATGCATTCCGCATATAAACCTACCGAATATTTATTACTTACTTTTAGCTCAAAAATATTTGATATACTACTACCAAGCAAATATTAGATTGAAGAGGAAATCATACATGAAAGATGTCACTTTTTTTAACAAAAAGTTCGTTCTCATCAAAGTTTCTGGCAATTTATTACATACCTGTGTACAAAGTGGATTACTTTGTAACACAACTGGAAAGTAACTTTCTTTAGTAATGACTTACGTAATAAATTACGCAAAAAGTAAAAAGAAGATTATATTTTAAATCATATTCTAAGAATAACTGTATTTTAAACGTGATTTCAAAAGAATTTTGAATTTAAAAATTCGTCAAAAGTACATACGTACTTACTACTTCGACACGATCTAGGCTAATTATGTGTACTAATGTTTATACATCTTGATAGTAGCTGTATTCAAAGAGCGCGTCGAATCTTTTTATAGTATTTGCCTTTTGATGTATTAAAAGTATTGTAGTAACTGATGGTTTCTTAGAGTAAGGACAAGTGATGATGGTAGAGTTCAAAGTTTAGTGTATTTTACTAAGTGATATTCAATAACAAAAGGACCGACTACAATATCGTCGCACGCCGACTCACACTCCGTATCCGCTCAACTCGCACTCTGCTTCTCGACTGACTCTTTGGCCGTTGTAGCACTCTATTGTCTTTTGCTAGGCCCACCGCACACGTGTTCTGCAGACGCTCGTAGCCAGGGTCACGTAGGTCTTTTCGGCAAGGCTATTTACTTGAAGGACCCGGTAATGCATTGATGGAGCCGACAGCGCCTCTGCTCTCGCGACATTGTCTGTAGTTAGCTCGACGTTTCTTGGGCCCTTCTCCCCGATACTACAGTATCATTAGAGATATTCTTCTTATTATCGCAAATATGTATTGTTCTGCTCATTGCATCGACAAGTGAACGGATTTTAAGCTTCCTATTCTTTTACATTTTCAATATTTCCAGAGTTATTTGTTTTCCGTAGAAAAAATATTAATTCCTGCCACTTTTGAGAGGAATTGTTTAGAAGTGTCTCCTGTTTATCTCGAATCGCTCAAATATATCGGGGAAAAAATGAATGATACAAAAATCGAATGACATCGAAAGGGATATACTATTATATTCGTGTGTATTTACTTTGCGTGTATTGTCTTAACATGAAATCTCTTGCGTGTTAAAATATTTCAGTGGATATCTCCATTTTTTGTTACATAATCACGCAGCTGACGTTCAGACATCTCTAAAATACTAGAAACTTGCGTCTTTCGCACCATCCGCTATCGTAATAGAAACTTTCAAATTCGACAGAGCAATACAAAGCACGTGTCACGTAAAATAACAAAATAAAAAAGGAACTTGAGGTAAAAAAATAAAAAAGAAAACTTTATTTTTTTTCTAACATCAATACACTTTACAATCTACTTCCGAACTCTAGGCGTGACTTTCTAAGACTGACTCTTATGATTTTACTTTCGATCGGATCCGATTACTTTCTTTTGTCATTCCTCAACATCCCCACCGTCCATGCATTTGCTACGCGTCCGCGATCGTTGCCACGTGCTCTTTCTTCTAGAACCTTCGATGGAAGGACCGTTGGGATGTTGATGGTTCATTAGGCACTTCAGCGATATACATTGTCGCCGAGTGCCGCCACATCTTTATCTCTATCGTCAGTCCGTCGGATTTGAAGTATGCCGGTCGTGACACACGCGAAAAGTGACTGACCAAAAAAGAACTGAATGTTTTGACGACATTAAGAAACTGCAGCCTTGTATTTCAGCAATATCATATCAGCAATAACAAATTTTGAGAAATATCTTTATGTCCTATTCCTGTGGCGTACTTTGGATAACGCTAATCCCGGCGACACACTAAATTTTGAAATCCATACGACTGATTCTACAGAAGCGGGGATTCTACAGCAGCGATTTCGCTTGCACAGTTGTTCATTTAATTTGTGAATTGTAAGAAACCTCAAGTATGTCAGAGGACATAGTGATATTGCTACAAAAGCGACTAGACAAATAGAGAGCTACATGTGATTTTATGCGCTTAAAACATTCTTTTTTGTTTTACTATGTTTTGTAGGACCTTTTGTGTTTTTTTCATCTGAACTACTTCTAGCACTTTTCTTTTTTCTAGGTCGGCCTTCACGTTTCCTCTAAAAATTTAGAATATATTTAACAACGTTATAGTAGTATTTACATACACAATGTACATACAATTGTATAAGCAATTAGATTTTGACGCATTAATTAACCGATATCAAACATTATTGGGTACTACATATAAGGGTTAGTATTGATTAGTAACATAAGATATGGGGTAAGATTAAAAGTATTAAATTTCATCATAATATGACACAAACATTTACATTACTGTCATCATCAAGAGTTAGCCTTCGTAATTTTGTAACAAGTGACATTGACTGCTGCTTTTTAATATTAATTGCAGCTTTTATTGCAGCCTTTCTTTTTGTTCGGTCAATTGTTGTTTCCAGCACATCCCCAGTTTTTACATCTTTATTTTCTGTTTTATCATGTACTGCTGAATCTGTTACTGTATTGTCAGTATTGATAATATCATTTTCTGGGATAGTCTCTTTACGGCGATAACCTTTTTTCTTCAAAACTTTCGGCCTCTTTGTAGTTGAAGGGCCAGGGACTGATTGTGGTATTTCAGCAATTAAACCATGTAAATAATCCAGAGTGTCTTCAAGCTGGTTGTTAATATATTTTTTAACATCCAAGGAATAATTATGTATATTCGATATATCTTTGGTAATCATTTCTTTAATCTCCTTCTTTGATCCAGTATCCATAAAATCTACGAATAAATGATATGTATTTAATATATACATTAAACTATACTTTTTAATAATACATACCATAATTTAATATTATGGTTGAAATTATGACGTATATAGCAATTAATACATACACATGTGTTTAGTTCTATTAACTTAGAAGCACATGTAAATTAAAAAAAAATATATATATATGAAACAATAATAAAATAATGAAGTAACATTGAGAATAGAATCTAGTTTAATTACACATATATACCCTTTTAATAATTCCGTTCTTATAAATTTTATTAAATTTACAATGAAGCTTACAATTACACTAATGCCAATGAATATTAACGTATGCGTTTATTATTACACTAAATAAAAATGAAAGTAATGCAATGAAAAATACAATATACCTTAATGGAAATAAAATAAGTAAATAGCGAAGTATTTATTAATATTATTATATAGCATTATATTATATTATTATAATATTTATTAATATTTACTTACCTTTTACGTTTGCACAAAAACTATAAAATTTTAAATATAATGAGAGATTTATAACAGAGATAAAGCAAGTCACAGAAATTAGTGTCTTTCAATGGCAAAAATGCGTTAAAGGAAGTGAAACGATAATCTCCGTCTCGCGTCACAAGCGGAACTGTGTCAGTTTTGCTCCTTGAAAGTACACGTAGCGGTACATGAGCTAGAGAACATTTCAAATCATGTTGTTGTTTTTTTGCTTCGGAGTATCAAGATCGTGAGGACATACATAATATATTAATAAATAAACTCCGGGCAAAACAATGTCGCCGTTACGTTACCGTCGAACCGTCGAACAAAGACGAATTTGAATTCTCCGACTCTCCCCCGATCTGTTTATACTATACCAGTTTAAACGGACGCAATCGTAAAGAGTTCACGAGAGTTATGGATCAGTATCTACGAGTATCTACCGTCTTTGCGAACATTATCTATAATTATTTATTTAATCATTTGAAAATATACTTGAAGGTTTCAACAACGAGCAATCTTGTCTAATAAATCTCACGATCAACCATCCTCTACACACAAGTCCTCTGAAAACATAACGACTTTTCAGTTCAATTTGAATCGTTGCGTTCAACGCCATCAGGGTGTCCTGCATAACGCGGGCATCCGACTAGGTGCTGATACCACACACAAGAACAAGTCGAATATGTGAAATAAAGCTTTTTAGCTTAAGGTCCTGTTTTGAAAAAAATACAGTTTGAACATGTTCGGTTGGCAATTGGCTTAATACACGCGTATGATAAATAATAAGATTTATTACATGATTTTACAAAATTTGTTAAAATTGATTAAGAAGTTACTTTCAAGAAGTAATATTTACATAATTGTAAATTGAACCCTATGTTTAACAAAATTAGGCATTCTTAAGTATTTGTTATTGTAAATTACTATTATGCTTCGCCAAGTGTGATTGGCTATTTCTGGAACACAGCGTCCATCGATGTCTTCAATGAAAGAACATAAGTTTAATAACCTAACTTATCGACGAAATAAATCCCTGGCCCCCGGGTAGCGTGTTAGGAAGCTTCCGTGGTAATTCTTTTAAAAGCAATTAACGAGTGATCTGTTCGCGAATTATTGTATTGTATTATATATTATGTGGCATCATGATATCATAAGGAATACAAGTCACTATGATTTCTTCGTACTATTTCACAGATGGAGTGTGCAAATTTGACTTTACAATGAACAAAGTCAAACGTGACAATGACAAAATTGTATGTGGCAAAACTGGATACCTCAATGTTATACAGTGTGTCAAGAAAGTGTTTGTTGTCATCCTATGTCTTTGGGAGGTAATTCTACACCTTCGGATTTGCGAAGATCTGTTGAAAAAGAGCATCACAAAATTGACCTCCAGCATTCCATTGCACGTATTGCGTGTTTGTGCGCGTATTTATCCATCGATGTATTGCAAAGAACAGTTTGTCCAATAGGGGTTTCACACGCAGCAGTGGGAAAAATAATACTCTCACCCTGAGAGAATTGACCGGCGAGGGCGCGGCAGAGGCCATGGAAGCGCTTCGGTGAGGTGCGCTAGGTCCGTCGCAAATCTGCCCGGCAGGGGAACGGCACGGATTGTCTGGCACGGCGGCTCCGGCGACGAGGCGCGGTGTGACGTGGCCGCATATCGCTCCATTAGGGGGTGTATTGAGCGCGGGGGGGGGGGGTGTAGCCCTCACACCAGTTCCCGGGCCCCTCTAGATCGCTGCCGGGACGGTCATCATGGAGGTTTTAGTCCGTTGGCGTCCGCCACTACCACGCCGCTTTTTCCCAGAAGCGACCTGGTGTCCTCCACGTTAATAAAAAAAAAAAGTGGGAAAAATAATACGCCAAAAAGGTGTACGTTATAAGGTTCGCCGTGTGCGAAATTATGTCGTTTGACGAATATTCGATGGTTAGCCGCTAAGAAAATTATAACGCAATCCTTGGAAATATCTTGTTTACGGATGAGAGCGATTCTTCCGATAGCAATATTCTCGATCGTCAGACTGCCAAGATTTAGGCTTGTGAAAGTTCTCACATTATGATACAATGATACAGAGATTCAAGCAGGCTCGAGCAAGTTTGATTTATTCCACAGCTCGCTTTAACGTGTAGATAAAATCAATATGAAAATGGAATAGATATCATATGTTCGCGAGCAGCCAGAAAACAACACTGACGTTATTTCGTATCGCATCTGACTTTAAAAACGAACATAAAATGAAAATAAACGGTTTTTCATACAAAAATGCATACTTGTTACGATGCATCGTGAGTAGCAGAGTAACGCATATGTTCGTGTATTACAGCATGAACGTATTAATGAATAAATAATATATATATATTAAATTAAAATTTTTAATATTTTTATAATTTAATAATAATAATAATTACTATATTTATATAAGTATTATAAATAAAATATTTATAATAATATTATTAATATCTTTTCATTAGAACTAAAAATATAATTTAAAAATTTTTAATATTTTTATAATTTAATAATTATATTTATTTAAATATTATAAATAAAATATTTATAGTAATATTATTAATATTGTTTTTATTAATATTAAAAATACAATCTTAAAATTTTTAATATTTTTAATTTTATAATATCATTAATATTTTTTATTTATATTAATATATAATTGAAATTTTTGATATTTTATAATTTAATATATATATATCATAAATAAAAAATTTTTAAATTATATATTATACAATTTATATTATAGTAATTTCCATTTTTTCAAAATAAAAAAAATTGTATATTAAACAATTTAAAAATAAAGGGTAGAATATTTAAGTATTAATATTTTATAATTTAATTTTATAGATAATTAAATATTTATAGCAATATTATTATTTTTTATTAATATTTTAAAATATTATATATATATATATATATATATATATATATATATATATATATGTCGGCTTTACATTAGAATTAGGGTTAGGGGCGTGAAACGAATCTCCGTTTGGGTTACACGTTATCGTTATGCAATAGAGAAGACATTGACTAGTGCAAATACGATTATTATAGAATCGGACAAGTAACCGTGGTAGTTAGGTACTCGAGAAACTAATGACAATGATCCTAGGTTCAATAACGAATCCGCGGTCGACGGGATGATAGATGAACGTACTCACAAAATCTAAGTCGGACGCGTAATATTCACTGGTCGTAAAGAGTTACTCCTTTCATCAATGAGATCGCGAGCGAGAATGTCTTTCCCGTCCCGATCATGCCACAGAGGAAAACTATAATGGGGTGTGTCTAAGGACACGAGATCATCGGATTCGTCGAGAAAAGCCTCCGTTCAGAAAGTAAGGGAAATTGGCGTTGCTGCTAATTGGTCAATCTCCATATCGGTGGTTAGAAAAAGATGCTAGCCGGCCTCGAGGCAAAGTTGCTAGTGGGAGACGCCGCTCGTTGAAAAATATGTCTCCCCTAACTTCCCGTAGTTGGGACAAAGACTGTTTGTCTGTTTGAAGGACTTTAGTTAACTAAACCTTAAGATTTATAACGAGCCCTCGAGCTAGCCGAGCATGTACTGCGGAGACGCATCGACATCTGGCAATCATCTTACTCGAAGAACAGGGTCTGCGTGTGGCGAGCCACAGGACAGAAACCGTTGGAATGTTTACTGTCGCGTGTCGCCACGAATATTTCTTTTAAGGAGAGCTATAGAATTACTCCATACCTTTGTTAAACAAAGCGTTCATCCCGTAACCGCGGCTACGTTCGGCGACTGACTGTCGCCTCGAGCCCAAGCTCATTATCACAACTCTCGAACAATTACAATCGGATTGAATAACTACAATTGTTCAATTACAGACTCCGGTGTTCTTTCATCTCCGACATATATATATTTTTTACATTTGTAGTTGCGCACAGATTTTATTAAAGAAAAGTGTTAACAATGTGTTTTCATGATTTATTTCTCGCGACTGACTTCCATTAATCCCTAATATTCCTGTCGCCATACGCGTGTAAATCTAACATGGCTGCTCATAAATGTCATCAGTAAAGTTATAGTGACGGGTCTTTAGTTTTGCTTGATATCGAAGTAATTTTCCGTCTGAGGCTCGTTTTTCCTTATTCTACCGCAATTAGAACATTTATTTATTAATATTGTTTTAAAGTGACAAAAGTATTGTTCGTGTGAATATACGTATATATATATTTATGTTGTGTGTCATTTTAATATGGCTAATGTTTTGTAATTCTTCGATTGCGTTATTTATTGTTTTGAGTAGTTTATTTTATAGAGTATTCGATAATATAAAACATACGCCCACACATACATATATATATATATATACGTATTCATATGCATATTTCTCCTGGCAGTGTAGTATTCATACGAAATGAAATGTCAATTATTTATTTATCCTTTACCGGAATGTAGGCTAGTTTTAAGTATGTATCTTAGATTATCGATTTGAATCAATAATGTAGAATGCGCATACATTAATAGTAGTTTAGTTTAGAATATAATTTATATATTTATATATAGACATGGATGTTCCGTAATATAGTTCTTATTTTATAATTCCTTACCGGAATGTAGGCTAGTTTTAAGTATGTATCTTAGATTATCGGTTTGATAGAATTCGCACACATATATATATTTCTGACAATGTAACCTTCATTTCTTTAATAATACAATATTGTATGTTTTATGTATTCGTTAAACTATTAGTTTTTGACTTCATGTATACTTATATTTCATAAATTGATAATATTGTATTTATTGCATAGTATTGGAAGCACTGTCTCTAATATTTACTAGGTTATTACATGTTCGGCATATATGTATATACTTATATGTAACTCTCCAAATTGATTGATTGAAATATATTTATATATATATATATATATATATATATTCCTGGCGTTTCAATTATTTTCCCCTTTTGTAGTTATTCTTATTTCCTGGTTTATTTAGAATTGTGTGTATATGTATTTTGTTTATTGGTTGGATCCGTTAATCGCCCTCGTTTTGTTAATCCTTCCTTTCGTTTCGTAGTGCCGTGTGTTCGTTTGTGCATTCAAATCCTTATTCGCGTGTTTTGTATAGAATGGTTTTCTTGTTCTTGTTACGGCGCGTGCGGAGCGCGGGACGTGACATCCCCGCCCTTGGAGTTCAAATTTCCAAAGGAAATTTGACTGATGGTATCTCTGAGTTCGCTCAAGGCGGACGTAGATGTCGTTGGTAGTTGAGTGACTACCGGTGTTATCGATATCCCTTGAGGTTGTGCTGTTTGATCATCGATATTTCGTCTTCTTTTGAGGTATAGTAGCGGGTGGGTGACTGAGCCGCATATTGCTCCTAATAGGGCGATTCCGCATTCGTAAGTTTCACGTAACTGGTATCCGTGTGCGGCTATATATATTATTGTCTTGATTAGTTTAAATATTGCGAGTATTCCAAATATTGCTGCACTGACAGTTCCAGATTCCATAAAACAAGCTTGATACGGTATTTTTCGCTATTGTCGTTAATGTGTTTTGTCCATCATTCCCAGGATGTTTACTGTTCCAGGGACGATTGTTTTTCCTGTTGCTCCTCTGGCCAATGCGTTCAAGACTGCAGATTTTCTGCCGGGAACATGACGTGGTCCCGTAGTGCATCGAGGTCTTTTGGGTATATATTCCGCTCGTGGCCAACGACGATGGTGCTGAATATCGCCACGTTTGGCGCACGTCCGGGCGGAGTTCCTGTGGTGCGATTCCTTTGCCAAACGGGTAGTTCCGAGTAGCATTTTGTTGTATGTCGTACCTTTACTTGTACCGGAATGCATTTGACTATATGGACCGCTTCTCCTGCGATCAAAGCCATCTGTCCTGGGTTTTGGTTATGGTGTATGCAAATTCGTCGGGTGGTAAGTTTGCCAAGCTTAAAGCGTTCTCTATTAGTCTCTTCTGTGTGGTGTATCTTTGTGTCAGTGTATCATGGTATAATGTTTTCATTTCTCGAGTTTATCAGAAATAGGAATAACCTTTTATAGAAAAAGAAAATTTTATATTTATATATATTTGTTAAGGAAATTCGAGGATATGGGAATACAAATTATTGCCTACATTTCCCACACAACAGTTATACATCTATATTACTCTCTGAAGAACGTCTTGCACGCACGCTGGTCGCCAACCGACTATCCTAGATTCTTCTAACATCTGGCAACAGTCTTTTGTCTCCACTAAGACCTTGACGCCCTCTGGCCCTTACACACACACTCTCATGTACAGTGTAAATGTATCACTTCCCTAACAATGTTATATTTTTTTTCTTTCCTTTTTTTCTTCTTCCCCTTTTTCTTTTTTTGTTTTTTTTATTGTTAAAACCTTTGTTTTATTTTAGGTTTTACGTACTTGTTATCAGTGAAAATAAATATTATGAATACTACTTGGATTGTAATTATATACATATATGCGTACGTATTGGTAAGTAGTATAAATGAGATTTGTTTTATTGTTATAAATATATAAGTATATATCATCAATAGGAATAAATATCACAAATGTACCTTGTTTTCGAGTATATATATATATATATATATATATATATATATATATATATATATATATATATATATATATGTGCGTGCAATGGTAAATATGACGGCTTATTTTTATGAGTCACTTGCATTATCAATGGAAGTGAATGTTATAAATATCGCCTACTTTACAACATGCGTGTATATATATATAGTGGTGAACATAAGTGAAAATTATACGCATAGTTATAAACGTTGTTTGTTTACAGGTGGATAGCATCAGTGTTTGGTTTCGTGAGTGGCGTACAAATACTTTACAGTTCCACTGTGTGGATTGCTATTCATGTTCTTCCATCCGTCGTTCAGAAAATGGTTGATGAGTTCGCCATCAGTTCTGTACACACATATAAAAATAGTTAATGTATATATGTAGTATCGTGAGTGAGAGGCCTGGGAGTTGGCGGGTGAACCGCGTGGAATGTCGCGAGAGCCGAGGCGTTTGTTTTTGATCGCGTAGTTTTGGAAAGAGGAGACCTACGTGATCTTGGCCATGAGCGGTTGCCAAGGGACGGGAAAAAAGGAATCAACAAACAGAGTTTGCGAGTGTCGTTGCCGAGAGAGTGTTGATTGCATTTTGTGAAAGTCGAGTCGTTATCTAATTATTTAGTTGTGCTGTTTTCTGTACGTTTGGTGTGAATAGTTCAGGTTGAACAACAATCGTCTTTTTCTGTCCGATTGACATCTGTATCATCCATTCCTTGTAAATATATTATATCACGATATTACATTTTTGGGGGCTCGTCCGGGATTGGACAAGACAGAAAACGAAACGGTTTAACAGAGCTATTCGAGCTAGTTGTGAATTTACCGGTACGCGGTGCGATAAAAGACGATGTCGTTGACTGTTTAAGTTTGTGTAGTGTGAAAAAGGGCAAACGTTGGGGACGAACGATTGTCGGATGAAGAGGGTTCGACGCTGGAGGAGCTGAGGAGTAAGCTCGCGCGAATGAACCTCCCTATATCTGGTGCGAGGTCAGTGCTGATTGCAAGGCTGAATCGGGCGTGTAGGGCTGGACAATCATATCCTAAGGGATCGACGGGCGGTGAAGAGCCAACCGGTCAACGAGATTTAGGAAATGTACAGAGAGCTGAGCGTGATTGTAACGAAGATGAAAGTTTTGAGAAAATGAATACGAAGGAGTTGAAGGAGCGCCTCGCTAGTTTGGGTTTAAAAACGACGGGAAGAAAAGTAGAATTACGCGCACGGCTACAAGCGGCCATGGATGGTAATGACATATCGTCGGAAGAAGAAAGCGACGACGAAAGTGAGTATGAAAATGACAAAAAAAAAAAAACGCAAGAGGATACAAGAGAGGTACGCGAAGGGTGTATCAGGACCGTGATGAATATTGTCGAAGGGCATGTGTTGGTTCGACACTGAGTTTTAGAGACGTCGAAGATGCATTAGAGTCGTTTAGTGGCAACAAAGGTGAAAATGTCGAACGATGGTTCGAGTCGTTCGAGGAAGTCGCTGATACGTGCATGTGGTCGGATGGGCAGAAGGCAATCTACGCGAGGAAGCTGCTGAAGGGATCAGCGAAAATATTTGCGAGCTTCGAGTGTCATGCCAGGACTTGGCATGAATTGAAGAGGGGGCTAGTGAAAGAATTTTCGAGGAAAGTCAACAGTAGGCAAGTACATCAGAAACTTGAAGAAACAAAAAAGGAGAGTGATGAAGCATGTTTGGCTTACATGTACCGCATGCTCGAAATAGCCAACCATGTGGACATAGAGGAGGAAGCAAAGGTGGAATACATCGTGGATGGAATAATAGACGACGAGAACAATAAGGCTATATTGTACGGCGCTACGTCAATCAAAGAGTTGAGGAAGAGGTTAGTGATGTACGAAGAGCAGAAGAGTCGCAGAATAAAGTCGATTGTGAAGCCGGCTAAAACCCAGAAGAACGGGAAGCCCAGTCAATCTGTAGATGCAATGAAGAAAAGAAGATGCTTCATTTGCGGTAGTGAGGATCATCTAAGTGTTAAGTGTCCGGAGAGGGGAGAAGGTGTTAGGTGTTCCGAGTGCAGCGGATTTGGACATATTGCAGCGAGGTGTACGGCACGACCGAAAGAGACTTGCGTAGTGTCAAGATCCGAAAAGGGGAAGTATGTGAAGTAAGTGGCGATAGATGATTGTAGGTTTGTGGCACTAGTGGATACGGGTAGTGATCTCACGTTCATTCGATCAGACGAGTATGCGAGGTTAGGGTCACCACCGCTAGGTAAATGCACGCTTAAGTTCGACGGTGTTGGTTCCGCTGGCAATGAGACCTGGGGTGAATTCACCAAGGTAATGACGGTTGATGGGTGTAAACTGCCAATCACTTTGCACGTTGTTTCAAACAAAATATTGACGAAGCACGGCCTGTTGTTAGGCACTGATTTTCTGGATCAGGTAGAGTTACGGGTTAAACGAGGCGAAGTGACTTTCTTGCGGCTTGACGAACAGAATAACAAAGACGTGCCGGATGTGTTTAGAGTTAACGTGGTAGAACAGACCGACGAAACAGACCTAACACACGTACGGGAACCGCATTATCGTGAAGCGATTCGCGATATCGTTAGGGGGTATAGGCCGGAGAAAAAGCGGGACGTTGGGATAACGGCAAAAATCGTTTTAAAGAGTGACAAACCTGTGGTTCGAAGGCCGCGAAGATTGGCGCCTTCGGAGAAAAAAGAGGTGGACGAGTTGATGGAATTATGGACAAATGAAGGCACAATAAAACCGTCAAACTCAGAATATGCAAGTCCCATAGTTGTAGTTAGAAAGAAAGATGGTTCTATCAGAGTCTGTGTTGATTTTCGCGAGCTTAATGAACTTATTGAGTGTCCACATTTCCCATTGCCTTTAATTGATGATATTTTAGATGCATTGCAAGGTACTCAGTTTTTCACAACGTTGGATTTAAAGAATGGTTTTTTTCACGTGTGTTTAGACAAAGACAGCCGAAAATATACATCTTTCGTTACGCCATCGGGGCAATATGAATTTTTGAAGTTGCCGTTTGGTTTAAAGATTTCACCCATTGTGTTTCAGAAGTATATTTCGATGATCTTTAAGGAACTAGTAGGTAAAGGTATTGTTATCGTGTATATGGATGACATTATTATTCTTGCAAAGAATTTAGAGGAGGCGTGGGAACGTTTGCAAATGGTCATAGAGTTAGCTGAGCAGTATGGGCTACTTATAAACTGGGGAAAATGTCGTTTTCTGCAGCAGGAAATTGAATATTTGGGGTATATAGTCTCAAAAAATACCATAAGGCCGTCTACACATAAAACTAGGGCAGTAGCAAACTTTCCCAAGCCAACATCTGTTAAAAAGGTTCAGAGTTTTTTGGGACTTACGGGGTACTTTCGAAAATTTATTAGGGGATACGCGAAGATTGCTAAGCCTTTGACGGATTTGTTGAAAAAGGAGGTAAAATTTCAGTTCGGCGATCGAGAAGTAGAGGCCTTTGAAATCTTGAAAACAGCGCTTGTCAACGAACCAGTGTTAAAGTTGTATAGAATGGGCGCGGAGACTGAGTTGCATACAGACGCGTCCGCAGAGGGTTACGGAGCAATTTTAATGCAACTAGATCTGGACGATGGAAAATTCCATCCGGTCTACTTTGCCAGCGGAAAAACAACTCCCGCCGAGGCAAAGTACACCAGTTACGAACTGGAAGTACTAGCAATTGTAAAAGCGTTGAACAAGTTTAGAATATATCTGTTAGGTATGCCGTTTACTATCGTCACGGATTGCCAAGCGTTTGCTATGACAATGAAAAAGAAAGATTTGTGTGTGCGTGTAGCCAGATGGGCCTTGTTACTAGACGAGTTTAAGTATCAGGTGTGTCATAGGCCAGGTAAAAGCATGCAGCATGTGGATGCTCTGAGTAGAAACCCCCTGCCGAGCACTATGTATGTAACGGAAAGTGAAGACGGGCTGATTGCACGGTTGAGAAGTGCACAGAACAAGGACGTTGAAGTCCGTAGGATTTTAGACGCCGCAACGTGCAATCAGGTCGATGGGTATGTAATAAGGAACAATATTTTGTATAAAGAGTGTAAGGATGATGTGTTAATAGTAGTACCGAAGGCTATGCAGGTTCAGGTAGTCAGGCAGGCGCACGAGCGTGGGCATTTTGGGGTCACCAAAACAGAAGCTATAGTCAAGAAGGACTTTTGGTTTAAGGGGCTACGTGAAAAGGTCGAGCATGTGGTATCTAACTGTCTCGATTGTATCCTAGCCGAACGAAAATTGGGCAAGCAAGAGGGATATCTAAATCCGTTAGACAAAGGTGACACACCGTTAGACACTTACCATATTGACCATGTGGGCCCTATGACAGCTACAAAGAAAAGATACGCACACATCTTTGTAGTAGTGGATGCGTTCACGAAGTTTACGTGGCTTTATCCTACTAGATCTACTGATACCGCGGATGTTATCGATCGACTGAAGAAGCAAGTGGCTGTTTTTGGGAACCCACGACGAATTATCTCTGATCGGGGAACAGCGTTCACATCCAACGCGTTCCAAGAGTATTGCGAAGAAGAAAATATAAAGCATTTATTAGTCACGACGGGGGCGTCGAGGGGGAACGGGCAGGTAGAGAGGGTAAACAGGACACTCATACCTTTACTAACTAAACTGACTGCCCCTAAACCCGATGATTGGTATAAACATGTCGACCAAGTACAGAAATACCTGAATTTTACATTAAACAGGAGCACGGGATAAACTCCTTTCCAGCTACTTGTCGGGGTCGAGATGCAAACTAAAGAAGACCCACAGATCCGAAAATTGGTTGAAGAAGAATGGGTGGTGGAATTCGAAGAGCAACGTCGTGAACTGCGTGAGGACGCGAAAAAGAAAATTGCTGCTACTCAAGAGGAAAATCGGAGGCACTACAACAAAAGAAGAAAAGGTGCGAAACAGTACCTAAGTGGAGAGTTGGTGGCCATAAAGAGAACGCAGTTTGGCCCAGGATTAAAACTGGGAGGAAGATTTTTGGGTCCGTACCGGATAGTGCGAGCAATGCGGAATGATCGCTACATTGTGGAGAAGGTAGGAGAGCATGAGGGGCCAAAACGGTCATCAACTACTGCTGATTTTATGAAACCTTGGGTCATAAACGCCGAAAGTGACGCATCTGATGACAGCGAGATAGAAGGCAACATCTGAGGGCAGATGTTATTGCAGGATGGCCGAGTGTAGTATCGTGAGTGAGAGGCCTGGGAGTTGGCGGGTGAACCGCGTGGAATGTCGCGAGAGCCGAGGCGTTTGTTTTTGATCGCGTAGTTTTGGAAAGAGGAGACCTACGTGATCTTGGCCACGAGCGGTTGCCAAGGGACGGGAGAAAAGGAATCAACAAACAGAGTTTGCGAGTGGCGTTGCCGAGAGAGTGTTGATTGCATTTTGTGAAAGTCGAGTCGTTATCTAATTATTTAGTTGTGCTGTTTTCTGTACGTTTGGTGTGAATAGTTCAGGTTGAACAACAATCGTCTTTTTCTGTCCGATTGACATCTGTATCATCCATTCCTTGTAAATATATTATATCACGATATTACATATATATATTATTTATTTTTTTTTATATATATAATTTTCGTTTGGATCTGTTCCTTTGTACGAATACTGTATCCCTGTATATAATATAATATATATAATATGTTATAATTATGTTAGTTGTTATTTATTATATATATTTTCCTTAACTCTCTCCCCCTTTTTCTTGTTTTTTTTTTTTTTGTTTTTTTATTAGTACCTAACATTGCTATTATGATGCTGTATTGTATTGCATTGGCTGTTATTTGTATGTGCGCGCGACGAACTTTTCAACATGGTCGCTCGCGTGTCTCTTTGGTATGGCGTTGGTTTAATGTCAACAGTAACGTGTTGTTGAAATAACTAATTAATTGTTAATCACTACAATTTTATTTAGTAGTGTTTTGTAATATTGTTTTGTGTTTCATGATATTGTGTGTGTCAATACCGTGTGCTACTTTAATGCGATAGCATGGATTGTATTGTTACCGAATTTCAATAGTCATTGTTTCGATTATACGTGACTTGCATTTATGTATGTCTCGTTTAATTTAGTTAATGTTTTGTGTATTGTGTTACCAGTTATTTCGTGTAGCATAACTTTAATCCTTCGCACCGAGTTTAGTCATGTCTTGTCGTTAATATTTAGTTAGTCTATCTTGATTAATATATATATTTAACAAATATTTAAGAAACAATGGCGAGTGTAGTGGAATCGTTGGACGAAGAAATGGTTTTGACATTGTCGGAAAAGCTTAAAGCATGGGATGCGAACTTTCGCGATATGAGTGCAAAACTCGCCGAATTACAAAGCGGCTTATTCGAACTTAAAACAAAACAAGAACCTAAAACACCCGTATCGCCGCCGACAACGCAACAAGAGACGGTCCAGCCGAGTGGACATACCCAGCCAATTAAGCTAAAAGATGCGATCGAATCGGTGCCAGTGTTTGACGGATATCGACCATCGGTATTCCACTTTTTAAGAGCTTGTGAGCGCGCGCGAAATATGATTCCCAGATATCAAGAACCTCAATTGGTAAAATTGTTAGTAATTAAGCTCCGTGGACACGCGCTCCTCGCCATCGAAGACACAGAATTAATGAGCCTAAACGATTTCGGAAACAAATTAAAGGATCTATTCGGCCCAAAGAAATCTCTTAACGAATATAAAGGGGAATTAGGAACGATATTTCAACGACCCGAGGAAGACATATTACATTATATGGATCGCGTTAGAAATCTTAGATTGGCAATAATGGACGGAGAAAGAGGCGACTACGGCATCATATCTCCCGATATCCAAGATACTGTAGATTGGGAAACGAAAGAAGCTTTCGTTAAAGGACTTCCGAACGAGGTATATGTGCGAGTAAAAATAGCAGGGTACCATACTTTAGAAGATGCGTATCGTCAAGCCGTCAAAGCAACACACGAATTGAAACAAATAACCGATAGAACGCGACCCCAACGACCGACACCCTCGAACTATTACAGACGCGGCAACGCACATCCTTCGAACACTAACAACAATATCAGGAACAACCGCCAAGATCGAAGATCGCTACCTCCATCGCGGAATTTTTTGAATTCTACAAGACAAAATATCACGTGTAACTATTGCAAAAAACCCGGGCATCTAGTGAAAGACTGTTACAAATTTAAAGCCCGAGTAGATGCCGGATTAATCGTACCCTATGCTTCGAGACCATCGAACCAGGCGACCGGCAACAAACACAACAAGGACAGCCACCTCCGCGAGATCGACTCCACCACCCATAACGAGAGACAGAGCGAACGCAATGCCGACCATAAGATCGAACGAACAACCACTAAATATTGTGGGGGAGTCATCCCACAACCAAACGAGGTCACAGACAGAGAATCCAGAATCTCAAGGCAAAAGGAAAAGAGTGAAGCACAAGCAACCGGCGAAGGAAAATCATCAGGAGTTGAATTCAGATTCGGAAGGCGACCTCTCCGAATTATTTCAATAAAATTTAACGATTCCCCAACGACCCCAACTGCACGAATAGTTTCCCCAGATGTAAAGACTGAGACGAGTTTATTATAAGACTCTGGATCGGAAATCAACATTATCAAGAAACCTGCTATACTCGATTCAGCCATCATCGACGAAAAGGAATCAATCGAAGTGCGAGGAATTACGGCAACGAGCCTGGTCTCCTTAGGGCAGACGGTAATACAGGTTGCGGGCCATCCGGTTGTTTTTCATGTAGTCGATGATTCATTGCTAATCGATCAAGACGGAATCCTAGGATCCGAATTTTTTGCAGGTTGTAAGGCTCGTTTAGATTATGAGGGAAGACATATCAGATGGGGAAATATTTATATTCCCTTCGATACTAAAGAAAAAATAATTATACCGAAGCGAAGTTCAATAACGTGTTCGATTAATATCGCTAATCCAGTGATAAAAGAGGGATTTATTCCAAGAATCGAGCCGAACAAGGGAATCTATTTTGGTAATGCAGTTGTGAGGAATCATAAAGGAAAAGGTTACATAAGAGTAATAAATACTACTTCGAGAGATTACGTATTTACAACACCAACGATGGTAATTAAAGAATTTGAAAATCCCCCCCCCCCCCCCCGCCCCCCGCTTCCTAGGACAGCGTGCAATACAGTTCTAAGATCGGAGGAAAGTTGGTACGATAAAATAAATGAGTTACTACGACTCGAACATTTGAACGAAGAAGAAAAGGAAAATGCTAAAAAATTGATTCGTAATAATCAAGATAGGTTTCATATTCCAGGAGATACATTGGAAGCAACCGAAGTTCTGGAACATAGGATAATTACAACGGATAATATACCCATCAATACTAAACAGTATCGATATCCACCAATACATCGAGAAGAAATAAATCGACAGGTCCAAGAACTACTAGATACGGACGTAGTGGAACCATCAATATCTCCATATAACTCCCCGTTATGGATTGTGCCCAAAAACCCGATTCGCAAGGAAATAAGCGCTGGAGATTAGTCATCGATTATAGAAAATTGAACGATAAAACGATTGGCGATGCCTTCCCACTACTCAACATTACAGAAATATTGGATCAATTAGGAAGTGCAAAATATTTTTCCACGTTTGACTTGGCATCGGGCTTTCACCAGATCCGTATGTCACAGGAAGATGCCCACAAAACTGCATTTTCGACACCATACGGGCATTTTCAATTCAAAAGAATGCTCTTTGGATTAAAAGATGCCCCGGCAACATTTCAACGTTTGATGAATTCAATATTATCTGGTCTGCAAGGAATAGAACTATTCGTCTATCTGGATGACATAGTGATTTATTCCACGTCTCTCCAAGAACACGAAATTAAATTTAATAAATTAATGGAAAGACTGAGGAAAGCTAAATTACGATTACAACCTGATAAGTGCGAATTTTTACGACACGAGGTGAATTATTTAGGACATATAATTAGTGAGGATGGCGTGAAACACGACCCAAAGAAAGTCGAAGCCGTATCAAAATTTCCACGACCAAAGAGGGCGAAAAATATCAAACAATTTCTGGGACTAGCAGGATATTACAGAAGATTTATACCCCGATTTCCCCAAGGTCGCGAAACCATTGACACAACTATTAAAGAAAGACACTCCCTTTAAATGGACAGAAAATCAAGAAAACGCATTCAATAATTTAAAGACAGCGTCAGTGACGAAACCCATCCTGCAATATCCAGACTTTTCTAAACCCTTTAACCTTACTACAGACGCATCAGGATATGCAATAAGCGGTGTACTGAGTCAAGGGCCAATCGGAAAGGATTTGCCGATTGCGTATGCCTCAAGGCTATTAAATCCCGCCGAACAAAACTACTCTACCATAGAAAAGGAGTGTCTGGCAATTGTTTACAGCGCAATGCACTTCCGACCGTATCTTTACGGAAGAAAGTTTACCATCGTAACCGATCACAAACCTTTAGTGTGGATGCATTCTATCAAAGATCCTACTTCAAGAATTTGGAAATGGAAATTAAAGTTATCGGACTTCGAATTTGATATTGTATACAAAGAAGGCAGGGCGAACGCAAACGCAGACGCATTATCTAGGAACCCTCCGGAAGTTTGTTTACCAATCAGAAAGAGAGAGGAAGTCTCACCGATTCGCTATCCTGTCTCAAAAAGATTCGAAATAGATACGTCAACCGAAGACTCTCCCATATTCGAAGCTAAACCACACGTCTTGCCTCAATCCAGTGATTCTAAAAATCAAGGAAAGGGTTTTACCCGAAAACATTTTACAACAGAAGAAACCCCCATAAAATATTTAGACCAAGCATTAGCAGAAATCGATGTAAGTACAGATAGAGAAATAACCGATCGAGAAAAAGAAGGCACGGATACAACAAGCGAAAAAGAGACCTCCACTGTAATTCCAGAACTAATTCAACAACGAGAAAAGGACACGAGACCTACGATAATTGCGGAACTAAGAATTTCAGAAACCCGAGACTCAATTGCGAGAGTAAATGACCATAAAGTAGTATTTATAGATATACATGGCAATCCGATAGATAAAGGAGCCTTAGAAATGAAGGAAACGGGAAAATTACCTCGTTATGAAGATTTAATGTTAGAAAAAGCAAGATTGAATTACGATTCTGGAAAATACATTGTATTCCTACCGATAAAGGAAAATAGAAATATTCCAATAACACCAGAAAATTTATTAAACTCGCTAAGATCTCTATTAGACGCAGTAAATGAAAAACAGTTAACTTCGTTCAGCATTAGCAAAGGAAACTTGGAGGCAATACCCTGGCGATATACAATCAGAAAATTAAAGGAAATATTTATGGAAAAAACCTTAACCATCACCATTTGCACTGGGGAAGTAATTACCCCATCTGTGGAAGCGCGGAACAACATAATACGAGAAAAACATGAATCAAGCGTAGCAGGACACAAAGGAATAACAAAAACTTATCAAAGAATACGACAACATTACTATTGGGAAAATATGAAAAAGGAAATTCAAAATTACGTAAGAACATGTAAGGAATGTCAATTGAAGAAACTCACAAGAATAAAAGCAAAGCAACCAATGGTACTTACAGACACACCAGGTAAAGCGTTCGATAAGGTTAGTATGGATATTATAGGTCCATTACCAAAAACCCAAAAGGGAAACGAATATATATTAACTATCCAAGACTTATTAACAAAATACTCAATTGGGATTCCACTAGGAGGAATCTCTTCAGCCGAGATAGCGGACGTTTTTGTAAAGCGATTTATTTGTCGTTTCGGGTCACCGAGAGCTATTCTCACTGATCAAGGAACGAACTTTACATCCTCACTAATGAAGAAAGTAGCAAAGAGATTCGACGTAGTTCGGAGTAGCAGAGAGACACGACGGCATATCATCCACAAAGTAACGGTTCAATCGAAAGATCTCACCACGTGCTGATAGAATATCTCAAATTATACATTGAAAATTCCAAAAATTGGGACGAATGGGTAGAATTAGCTATGTTTTCCTATAATACCTCTGTACACGAAGGAACGAAATTCTCCCCGCACGAATTAGTTTTTGGACATCTAGCCAGAGAACCTACTGGTGAAGTAATAATCGAAGAGAACATGGAACCAACTTACGCAGAATATCTCGAAGATCTGTTCGATAAAATTAACACCGTACAACGAATGGCAAGAGAAAATTTGATAAAATCCAAACTAAGATCAAAAGAATATTACGACCGACGAATCAACCCCCAAGATCTTAAAATAGGAGATTCGATATATTTACTAAAAGAACCCAGTAAAGGAAAATTCTCCGATCAATATACTGGACCATACAAAGTGCTAGAAATCTTGCAGAACCAAAACGTCAAGATCGAAGTAAAAGGGATTCCGCGAACGGTGCATTTAAACAAGTTAAAACTAGCGTATAATCGAAATAAGCAATGAATAAAGCGATTTCAGTGGGCAACGTAGTGCGGTAGTATATGTTATAGTGCTGTTCGTCGAATAATACAGATATCGAACACCTAAAAGGAAAAAGGAAAATTATTATACGTGTTTCAATTATTGCTTAAATATAAAACGTGTTAACTCAATGAACAATTAACTAGTGAAAGTGAAAGTTACCTTGTGAACAAGTGATCAACATACAAGAAAGTGTACGTGCAAGTATAGGTTATGGATCATTGTTCGTGGAACACAATGTATGACAGCTACCTAAAATAAGTGAATAAATTAGTTTCAATTGTCTCGGTGCAAAATACAAGGTTACTAAATGTTATAACTATATTATGGATAAATCAAAAGGAGGTGTAACACTGTTCGTCGAATAATACAGATAGCGAAAACCTAAAAAGAAAAAGGGAAAATTATTATGTGTACTCCAATTATTGTTTGAATATACAACATGTCGATTCAATAAATAATTAAAAGAGGGGAAGTGAAAGTTACCTTGTAAACAAGTAATCATCATACAAGAAGGTCTACATGCAAAATAGGTTATGGCTCCCTGCTTGCGGAACACCATGTACCAGCTGAAAATAAACGAACGAATTAACTTCAATTGCCTTAATGCAAAGAGCAGCATCGCTAAATGTTATAACGGTGCTGTGGAGGCGTGGCACTGTTCGTAGAACGACACAGATAGCGGAAACTTGGAAAAAGAAAAGAAGTTTATTACGAGTGTTCCAATTACTGTTTGAATGTAAAACGTGTTAGTTCAACGAATAACGAAAACAGTGAAAGTGCAACTTACCTCGTGAACAATCAATCACCATACAAGGAAGTGTACATGCATGGATTTCGCAGATTAACAAGAAGAAATAAAATAGCTGATAAATATAGAAAGTGGTTAGAAAATAATTAAGATAGATTAATTGAGAGTTAGTAATAAATATAACCGGAGTAAAAGGATATTTTATTATGTATTAATCTACGTAGTATTGTTATATTATTATATCTAACATGTAGAAATGGATTTTGTACGCATATATGTATATAATTCCAATCCAAGTAGTATTCATAATATTTATTTTCACTGATAACAAGTACGTAAAACCTAAAATAAAACAAAGGTTTTAACAATAAAAAAAAACAAAAAAAAAAAAAAAGAAAAAGGGGAAGAAGAAAAAAAAGAAGAAAAAGAAGGAAAGAAAAAAAATATAATATATATAAATATAAAATTTTCTTTTTCTATAAAAGGTTATTCCTATTTCTGATAAACTCGAGAAATGAAAACATTATACCATGATACACTGACGCAAAGATACACCACACAGAAGAAACTAATAGAGAACGCTTTAAGCTTGGCAAACTTACCGCCCGACGAATTTGCATACACGATAACCAAAACCCAGGGCACATGGCTTTGATTGTTATTTAATAAGGTTTTGGGTTTATAAAATAACGATTCACTTAGATTCGTTTTCTCCAATATATTTCAGTCTTATAACACGTCTTACCACACAGGAATCTCCAAGTCAATAGAACAACGTGGTCGACTTCTAAGACAAAAGAGCGTCGTTAGAAGTCGTACCAACTTAGCTTGTAGTAAGCAGCGATCATACCAACTTAACATTTCTCAACACTCCCCTTTGATCGCTAGTTTCTACAAGCCCCATAGCTTTGGTAAATTGCTGAGTCTTAATCCTATTTAGGCCTTTGGTGAGAATGTCAGCCACATTCTCAGGACTAGGTACATAAGTATAATCTAGTATCCCCCTCGGTACGCAGTTCTTAACGTAAAAGTAACGCACTTGGACGTGCTTTAACAGTAAAGAAATCCACACTGTTTCCCTTGCTGCTTCCTGCATTGCCACAAATTCCGCTTCGCACGTCGATTGAACTATAATCGGTTGTTTTTTGGATAGCCAGGATATCGCACCACCAGCGAGTATGAACACATACCCGCTCCTGGATTTCCTGTCTACCGTACAACCCGCAAAATCCGAGTCGCAAAACACCTTGAGAGGTTGCCCGGTCCTTTGGTATACTAACTTCAAGTCTTTGGTCTTTAGTAAATATCTGAATACCCGCTTCACTGCTTTCCAATCGGATACAGTCGGATTCGCGCATCTTTGGCTTAGTTTCCCTATTGCACACGCAACATCAGGACGACTTACAGTAGCTACATACATTATGTGCCCCACAGCTTGTTCATATAATTTACTGTCGAAAGGCTCATCACGTTCAATATCAAAACCAGCCTCACATTCTCTAGCTAGCGGTGTCGACACTCCCACCACCCCAACCTCACGAGTAATGTCAAACAGATCCAGCATTTGACCTATCTGTACAGATTGATCGAATACTACAGTGGTGCTGTTTGGCTTACTCAGGTGGATGGACAGAAATTGAGTGTCTACACCTAGCATTCTAACATCTAATTTGTCCTTAATCCTAGTTTTGAATATCTCAATCCACTCATTCGTCCCAAACACAAGGATGTCGTCCACATACACAGCTACAATAAAATTTTAGACGCATCCACATACACACATGGACCACTCACGCATGGGTTCAGACTCATACCTCTTAAAATGCTATTGGTGTGTCTAAACCACATTCTTCCAGCTTGCTTCAGTCCATACAGGCTCTTTTTGAGCTTACACACAAATTTAGTTCTGTCTTTACCTGGAACTCTAAAGAGTTCTGGTTGCTCCATGTATATATCCTCATCCAGAGGGCTGTTGAGATACGCACATTCCACATCGATGTGCTCGTAAACCCACTCATTTTCCGCACATAGAGCAAGCAGAATTCTTAGAGTTCTGCGTTTTACTATTGGACTAAAGGTTTCTGAATAATCTACTCCAGGCCTCTGCCAGAATCCCCGAGCTACTAGCCTAGCCTTATACCTATCAGGGTCTCTCTTTATCACAAGCACCCACTTACAGTCTATAACGTTTTTATTTAAGGGTCTTTGCACAATGTCCCACACATCTTTACTTTTTAGATTGTCTAGTTCCTTCCTTATTGCATCAGTCCATTTTTGAGCGTCTGGCCCCCTCAGGGCTTCATACACATTCACAGGTACACACACGTTTTGAGCTTTACAAACAGTCGCAGTGTGAGCACAACAATCACATATTCTTGGTTTGTGTAGTCTTGCCGACCTCCTCGGCACAAACGGTACACTCACAGTATTCACTGGATTGTCCTCACACGTTAAACTGTCCATAAAGTAGTCGGTTTCCCCTTCGTCGTTTTCTCCGTCACTCTGTGTCTCGACGTCAGTTTGACCGGCTTCTCCCCTATGTTCAAAGGTTTCTACATCCCATATCCATTCCGAGGACTTATCCTTTATATGGTTCGTTTCCGCCTTAGCGCTCTTGTAGGGAAACGTGTTCTCCTCGAACCTGACATGACAGGATATTATCGCCTTTTGGATCTTCGGTAGGTAAATTCTATAACCTTTGACCTGTCTGTCATATCCCACAAATATCCCCTCATCCGCTCTGCTCTCGAATTTTCCTCCGCTTGGACTCTTTAGATACCAGACTCTGCATCCAAACACTCTCAGTCTGTTTATCTCCCCTTGGAGGTCACATCGCTTACCCTTCCATAATTCCAGTGGGATCTTGTCTCCGATGGCAGCGGATGGGCATAGGTTTCTTATGTGGCATGCCGCGTTCACAGCCTCCCCCCACAGATAGTCAGGGAGTCCAGATTGGATGAGTAAACATCTGGACATCTCGACCAGGGTTCTGTTCGCTCGTTCGGAGACCCCATTTTGTTCAGGGTTTCTAGGAACAGTTTTCCTGTGTAAGATGCCTTTCTCCTTCAGGTAGTTCTCGAAGTTTTCTCCTGTGTACTCACCCCCGTTATCTGTTTGAAGGGCACTTATCTTGGATTGGTGTAAAGCCTCCACCTCCGCCCGGTACTCCTTGAAGCACTTGAGTACTTCATTCTTCCTACTGATGATTCTGACGTGCATGAAACGAGAAAAATCATCTATGAACGTTACGAAATAATTACCTCCGCCCAGCGACTTGCATTGCGTTCTGCCACTAATATCGCTGTGAACTATTTCTAAAGGACGTTGACACATGTGGTGGGCTGTCTTCGGAAATGGTACTTTTGTCATTTTCCCTTTCACGCAGACCCCGCATGGTTCCTCATGTATCCTAGAGCCCTCCTTCACGTTCTTCACAGGGATCTTTCTCATCGCGTCCCCATGTAGATGACCTAACCTCTCATGCCATGACACGATACCTTTGTACGCCTTAGCTTCAATAACCTCGGCGTGGTCGTCATCATTTCCAGGTTCTTCATGATCGTTCTCCATGGAAACGTTTGCTACATGCCTCTCAGGCGGTATTGTCTCTAGATAGTACACGTTGTCTCCTACCTTTGAGTTAAATACCACATCCCCATCATCATGTGTGCCGACGGCCTCATCCTTCGTACACACTGTGGTGACGCCTTTCACTGCCAATTGCCTGATCGAGATTAGATTTACATCTAATTCAGGCACCCACAGGGCGTTCGACAAGGATAGACTCCACCCGCCACAGGCTTTGGTCATCTTCACGACGATCGTGCCTTTTCCCTTGACTTCCAGGTACCCCTTACCAATCCGGATCTGTCCAGTCGCAGGCACGAAGTCCACGAACCGATACCTATTCGGGGTCATATGGTTTGAGGCTCCCCAGTCAAGATAGCTGATCCTGTCCCTTTCCACGTGGTTGATAGATGATAAAGCCAGTGTGGAGATAAGTCCCTTGGATCTCGGTTTATCTTCCGATCCTTTCTCCACTTTGTTTTCTGGGTCTTTCTCTTCCTTGTCTTCTTTCCCTCATGGCAGTTGCACGATATGTGGCCTCGTTTTCCACATTTATAGCATTTTTTATCCTTTGGGTTTTTGTGCTTTTTCTTAGCGCCATCTTGATTTTGTTGGGGCTTGGTCTTCGATTGTTTGCAAGCCGCCATTGCACTGTTCTTCTCGGAGAGACCCATGGCCGCTTCCATTCTCCTTTCCTCAAGTAGGAGATCGGATTTCACGACCCTCGAGGTTAGATTCTTATCGAGTCTTACCGTCCTAAGATATGTCGTGTAGTTTGGGTCCGCCACGAGGCCGGCTAAGATGAAACACGCCATCATGTGGTCTTCGATTCTTAAACCTGCTTTGGAAATTTTTTCGCACAGATCGTATATCTTTCCGCAGTATTTTGCGACGTCCATATCGGGGTTTTTTATATGGTACCCAGTTCCCGTATGCATAGGACAGTGTCCATCGACGTGGACCTTCTATGGACGTCCTCTAGCGCCTTCCAACAATCCCTCGCTGTCTTCAAGGATTTAATTTCTCCGATATATTCGGGGCGAATATGTCGGAAAAGATATGCACGTGCCATGTTATCCTTCCTCATGCATTCTGGGTCCAGCCTTTGCGCTTCCGTAAATCCTGGTTCTATTGCCTCCCAGCAACCCAGGAAAATTAGCGAAGCTTCCGTCATTGTCTTCCAATACTAGTAATTCCCCTTTCTTAGGACCGGCTTCATATCGCTGTCCACATCACTTACTTTGTCGTGATCGGCCATGGCGTGGTCTCTTCTCGGATTATCTTAGAAAACACAAAAAACTCAAAAAAATAATACCGTTTGTCCCCGCAGTTTACTGCTCTGGGCCCATAACCTGTTATTTAATAAGGTTTTGGGTTTATAAAATAACGATTCACTTATATTCGTTTTCTCCAATATATTTCAGTCTTATAACACGTCTTACCACACAGGAATCTCCAAGTCAATAGAACAACGTGGTCGACTTCTAAGACAAAAGAGCGTCGTTAGAAGTCGTACCAACTTAGCTTGTAGTAAGCAGCGATCATACCAACTTAACATTTCTCAACATTGATCGCAGGAGGAGCGGTCAAATATATAGTCAAATCATATAGTCAAATGCATTCCGGTACAAGTAAAGGTACGACATACAACAAAATGCTACTCGGAACTACCCGTTTGGCAAAGGAATCGCACCACAGGAACTCCGCCCGGACGTGCGCCAAACGTGGCGATATTCAGCACCATCGTCGTTGGCCACGAGCGGAATATATACCCAAAAGACCTCGATGCACTACGGGACCACGTCATGTTCCCGGCAGAAAATCTGCAGTCTTGAACGCATTGGCCAGAGGAGCAACAGGAAAAACAATCGTCCCTGGAACAGTAAACATCCTGGGAATGATGGACAAAACACATTAACGACAATAGCGAAAAATACCGTATCAAGCTTGTTTTATGGAATCTGGAACTGTCAGTGCAGCAATATTTGGAATACTCGCAATATTTAAACTAATCAAGACAATAATATATATAGCCGCACACGGATACCAGTTACGTGAAACTTACGAATGCGGAATCGCCCTATTAGGAGCAATATGCGGCTCAGTCACCCACCCGCTACTATACCTCAAAAGAAGACGAAATATCGATGATCAAACAGCACAACCTCAAGGGATATCGATAACACCGGTAGTCACTCAACTACCAACGACATCTACGTCCGCCTTGAGCGAACTCAGAGATACCATCAGTCAAATTTCCTTTGGAAATTTGAACTCCAAGGGCGGGGATGTCACGTCCCGCGCTCCGCACGCGCCGTAACAAGAACAAGAAAACCATTCTATACAAAACACGCGAATAAGGATTTGAATGCACAAACGAACACACGGCACTACGAAACGAAAGGAAGGATTAACAAAACGAGGGCGATTAACGGATCCAACCAATAAACAAAATACATATACACACAATTCTAAATAAACCAGGAAATAAGAATAACTACAAAAGGGGAAAATAATTGAAACGCCAGGAATATATATATATATATAAATATATTTCAATCAATCAATTTGGAGAGTTACATATAAGTATAAACATATATGCCGAACATGTAATAACCTAGTAAATATTAGAGACAGTGCTTCCAATACTATGCAATAAATACAATATTATCAATTTATGAAATATAAGTATACATGAAGTCAAAAACTAATAGTTTAACGAATACATAAAACATACAATATTGTATTATTAAAGAAATGAAGGTTACATTGTCAGAAATATATATATGTGTGCGAATTCTATCAAACCGATAATCTAAGATACATACTTAAAACTAGCCTACATTCCGGTAAAGGATAAATAAATAATTGACATTTCATTTCGTATGAATACTACACTGCCAGGAGAAATATGCATATGAATACGTATATATATATATATATATATATATGTATGTGTGCGCGTATGTTTTATATTATCGAATACTCTATAAAATAAAATACTCAAAACAATAAATAACGCAATCGAAGAATTACAAAACATTAGCCATATTAAAATGACACACAACATAAATATATATATACGTATATTCACACGAACAATACTTTTGTCACTTTAAAACAATATTAATAAATAAATGTTCTAATTGCGGTAGAATAAGGAAAAACGTGCCTCAGACGGAAAATTACTTCGATATCAAGCAAAACTAAAGACCCGTCACTATAACTTTACTGATGACATTTATGAGCAGCCATGTTAGATTTACACGCGTATGGCGACAGGAATATTAGGGATTAATGGAAGTCAGTCGCGAGAAATAAATCATGAAAACACATTGTTAACACTTTTCTTTAATAAAATCTGTGCGCAACTACAAATGTAAAAAATATATATATGTCGGAGATGAAAGAACACCGGAGTCTGTAATTGAACAATTGTAGTTATTCAATCCGATTGTAATTGTTCGAGAGTTGTGATAATGAGCTTGGGCTCGAGGCGACAGTCAGTCGCCGAACGTAGCCGCGGTTACGGGATGAACGCTTTGTTTAACAAAGGTATGGAGTAATTCTATAGCTCTCCTTAAAAGAAATATTCGTGGCGACACGCGTCAGTAAACATTCCAACGGTTTCTGTCCCGTGGCTCGCCACACGCAGACCCTATTCTTCGAGTAAGATGATTGCCAGATGTCGATGCGTCTCCGCAGTACATGTTCGGCTAGCCCGAGGGCCCGTTATAAATCTTAAGGTTTAGTTAACTAAAGTCCTTCAAACAGACAAACAGTCTTTGTCCCAACTACGGGAAGATAGGGGAGACATATTTTTCAACGAGCGGCGTCTCCCACTAGCAACTTTCCCTCGAGGGCGGCTAGCATCTTTTTCTATCCACCGATATGGAGATTGACCAATTAGCAGCAACGCCAATTTCCCTTACTTTCTGAACGAAGGCTTTTCTCGACGAACCCAATGATCTCGTATCCTTAGACACACCCCATTATAGTTTTCCTCTGTGGCATCATCGGGACGGGAAAGGCATTCTCGCTCGCGATCTTATTGATGAAAGGAGTAACTCTTTACGATCAGTGAATATTACGCGTCCGACTTTGATTTTGTGAGTACGTTCATCTATCATCCCGTCGACCACGGATTCGTTATTGAACCTAGGATCATTGTCATTAGTTTCTCGAGTACCTAACTACCACGGTTACTTGTCCGGTTCTGTAATAATCGTATTTGCACTAGTCAATGTCTTCTCTATTGCATAACGACAACGTGTAACCCAAACGAAGATTCGTTTCACGCCCCTAACCCTAATTCTAATGTAAACCCGACATATATAATAATTCTATATTGAAAAAAATATGAAATTAACATGATACATACATTACTACATAAGTTATATATAAAATATGTATATTATACCCTTGCCTACTGACTGATATGAATTTCTTTCGGTCTCGAATGCGTTAAAAGAGAGCGCAAAGAAGTCGAAATTACTTATTGTAATTAGTAAAACGATCTGAGTGGCAGACAGATACAAGAAAGAAGGAATATTATATTAGCGGAATTTTTATAGCAATTATATAGGGTTTCGATCGCATAATTAATCAGTATCAACTTACCAGTCTTTAACGGAAGGACAAAAAGAAGAGCAGACGGCACACAGACCGCAATCATGATCATTTTCAAGTAGAATCTCAAACTGCCGTACATCTTCGAAAACTTCGTTAGTCGTAAGGGATCAAAGGATGATGTCCGCGCTGCGGAAAATAGATGAGAAGCGGCTATTTCAACAACCACCGTGTAGGTACTGCACTGGCCAGAAGTATCTGCGACAGAAATCAGAATACACTCGTTTTCGCATGGTTGGATCAATTTCGCATGGGACTAACCTGATTGAACCTAACGCGGGATAATTGCTCAACTCACGACTTTAACCAGCCCGCTTGATTCTCTGTAAATGCTTGAAATTGACGCTTGGATTCTTTCCAGATTAACTAGCTTTGCCCCTCCCTCCCTTTATCTATTTTCTTAGATCGACTTAGACTGCCACAACATATTATCTTTCTTCTTTTCTTTTCTTTTCTTTTCTTTTCTTTTCTTTTCTTTTCTTTTCTTTTCTTTTCTTTTCTTTTCTTTTCTTTTCTTTTCTTTTCTTTTCTTTTCTTTTCTTTTCTTTTCTTTTCTTTTCTTTTCTTTTCTTTTCTTTTGATCTTTTAAAGCCCTAAATCGCTGGCTATTTTGTATACTATATATTTTGTACACTCAATTACTCTGTAAGTCATAAGTACATATGTTTTACAACGTTATTTATCATACTTCAGTTAAACCCCAGAAAAGCCAGAAATATATTTTCAGCATATTTTAACGCGCCCCTGGCAAAGATCTCAAAAACGAGTTGCGGCACAATTTAAAGCACCAAATAGCATCGCGGGTCTCGTTGTGGTAACACACGGTTCGCCAGTTTTTTTTTTTTTTGATATCGGTGACTGCCATATTCTCTTGAGTTTCCAAATCGTAAAGAATCTTTCCCCAGGGATGGGTCAACTGTGTATGTCCCCATGCGACGTAACTTGCTTAAGGAACACGAGCCGGTGATATGCAGGCAACGTATAATTGATTATCATTCGCTCTGAAACGCTGAAGTAATGACCAGTGCAGTGGTCCAGTGGTCATATTGAATGCCGCTGGATATATCAGCATTTGGCAACCTAACCCAGAGAAGCAGGAAATATGAAGCCACCGAATACCAATTAACTTCGTAGTTGCACGGTTCACATTCCATCATTTCTGAATATGCGAGGACAGTCCTCTTATTGTGCTTTTAATTCTTTTATTTGTTTCATTTTCAGCAAATATACTGGTTTTTTAAATTAAGCTTCTTTTTATACAGAGTTACAGATTATATTAATTTTATATAGAATATATATAAGAAAGATATTTAATTTTTTGCTAGTTAAGTATTGATCGATTAAGTTACTGTACCTTTGTTCCGATAAATGCGTGCCATTTCCTCGAATCTAATATCATAGCAAATGCCAATACCTATTTTGCAGCCCTTCACATCGAACGTCGTTAGGGAGTTACCAGGACTGAGTGAATCACTCTCTCGAAAAGTAATCTTATTAGGAATGTCGATGTCGAATAGATGTACCTAATAACATAAAAATGTAGTCGCTAATTCTATTGCTGCATCTTTTGTAATTTAATATCAACCAACTCCTAAACTTTAATTATTTTTTATTTAATAACTGACAGCGTTTTTATCACTTTCTTTTATTAAAAAACCTTATCATTTAATAATGTTTAAAAAGGAGAAAAAATAAGTATTTTCGTATGTGAAAAATTTATATTACACATTACAACAAAAATGGGCGTTTCCCGTATCATAACGTATTTTATAAACCGTAAATTATAGAATTGGTTATAGTATACGTATGTACATATGTATATTCCTAAATTATTCCTAGATAGAGTCACTTTCTTCACCCCAATATTTTCAAATTCAAAGCCATAAAGGAATATATTACTTACCTTTCGGTGTTTTGCTATCAAAGTTCCATCGGGACCCCAAATAGTACAGGTATTGTACAATTTATCGCCCTCTATTTCAGGCATCGTACCACCAACTACATAGATGTTGTTTTCTTTAGCTGCGTTCGATGAAGCAACGCTCGTTTCACCATCAGGAATACTCTCGGCGTATTTTGGAAAGTACTCTGCATTGCAATATTTCAATTAATGAAAAATAACTGTCTTTTGTTCCAACCATAAATTAAATTGAAATGTTTGTCAGTTTTTTATTTTCTAAATTATCAAAATAACTAAGTTTTATATTTCGACTTAATTAAATATGCAATTACTTAGCTAATAGTATATATAATAAATTGTTTCTACAGGTTCAAAATGAAAAATGAATATTTAGAAATATTTAATTACGACAATGCTATTTGTGTTAGCATCAGTGGCTTGTTACTCAACGACTTTGCTAGTACTTTTTGAAACATAAAGTTAGTTTTCAATTAACACTTATACTAGAGGCGAAATTATAAATGCAAAATAATTGATAATACTAATTTATAAGTACCTAATTATTAGTATCTTAAAAAATATATTTATACAAAAATCACGATAATCATGAAAATGGGGAAATCCTATATTCTCGAATCAATTCACAATTTATTTTGTATATTAATTAGATTTGTGACGGATGAAAAGAGAGAGAGAGTTGTGCGTTTCGTCCCGGGACTACCGGTGGACTCGTCAGTAAGGCTATGCCCGGTAGACCCTGCCTTAGACGTAGAGGCAGTCTCGCTAGGTGCGGTATTTATATCAATCGCTCGTATATTCGACCGCTAGCGAGTTAGACAGACAGACTCGTTGTCGTCGTAGCCCTCTAGTGTTGGCGGTTGGTACCCGCGGATCGCCCGGGAGGTGTTGCGCCGCGTTGATGCCTCGACCTGTCGGCGTCCTGTTGATACCGATCCGCCACAGATTCCGCGCTCATCAGTACGTACTCACTGGCGACATCGAGAAAATGTATCGGCAATTCCTCGTACGACCAGAGGATCGGAAATATGAAAGGATATTATGGCGCAGCGCGAGTGGAGAAACAGGAACATATGAGCTTAACACCGTAATACTCTTATCATAGAAATTGAAGCAGTCCTCAATTCCCGCCCGCTAACTTCTATCTCCACCGATCCAAATGATCTCCTAGCCCTCACTCCCGGACATTTCCTCATTGGCGATTCATTAATGTGCTTACGTGATCGAGATTTCAGGGACATTCCATCGAACCGACTCTCCAAATGGCAGCATATCCAACAGCTTAAACAACATTTTTGGAACCGCTGGCATAAGGAGTATTTGAACGAGCTAACCAACCGCAATAAATGGAGCAAGGGTGGACACAGCATCCAAAAGGGCACAATCGTCATCCTCAGAGAGGACAACGTTCCCTCCATGCATTGACCTCTGGGCCGAGTTATCAAGGTTCATCCAGGCGCCGATGGTGTTGTCACGTAAAATAACAAAATAAAAAGGAATAACAAAAAAAGGAATTTGAGGTAAAAAATAAAAAAAAGAAAACTTTATTTTTTTTCTAACATCAATACACTTTACAATCTACTTCCGAACTCTAAGCGTGACTTTCTAAGACTGACTCTTATGATTTTACTTTCGATCGGATCCGATTACTTTCTTTTGTCATTCCTCAACATCCCCACCGTCCATGCATTTGCTAGGCGTCCGCGATCGTTGCCACGTGCTCTTTCTTCTAGAACCTTCGATGGAAGGACCGTTGGGATGTTGATGGTTCATTAGGCACTTCAGCGATATACATTGTCGCCGAGTGCCGCCACATCTTTATCTCTATCGTCAGTCCGTCGGATTTGAAGTATGCCGGTCGTGACACACGCGAAAAGTGACTGACCAAAAAAGAACTGAATGTTTTGACGACATTAAGAAACTGCAGCCTTGTATTTCAGCAATATCATATCAGCAATAACAAATTTTGAGAAATATCTTTATGTCCTATTCCTGTGGCGTACTTTGGATAACGCTAATCCCGGCGACACACTAAATTTTGAAATCCATACGACTGATTCTACAGAAGCGGGGATTCTACAGCAGCGATTTCGCTTGCACAGTTGTTCATTTAATTTGTGAATTGTAAGAAACCTCAAGTATGTCAGAGGACATAGTGATATTGCTACAAAAGCGACTAGACAAATAGAGAGCTACATGTGATTTTATCGTATTTTTTTAACCCTTTCGCTTCGGCAATCCAGTCCGCCGAAGTACTGTCACTGAACGGAAACGCGCGCCAGAAATACGCACAGTGTGCGTGGCTACTGTATATACGTTTTCCTAAGTCTTAAATAATAATAATTCTTGTAAGAACCGTATACGAAATATCGTTTCACTGTCAATGGATTTAGTAGATTTTTTAGCACGAAACAATATACGATTTTGATGTTGTTTCAAGAACGAGTAACTTAAAGAAGTGATTAATCCAGTATGTCAATAAAATCAAGGGAAAATGTTCTGTCGATAACGAAAAAATATATTAATGACCACAGATAGCATTTGTATATGCATCATTTTTGTCAAATTTTGTCTTCCAAACACAACTTTTTAATATTTCTACTATTTATCTACTTTTGCTAAAATACATTAAACACATTTCAATACTAAACTAAAGATCTTTAAACTTAAAAATGACTTTTGCTTATTCCCATGTCACAAACAATTGGCTTTAATAATTATCGATCAATACTCTCTTATTCGTAAGCACATCAGCATATTCGATCCATGCAAATTCACGTAAAATGTTACTACTTCCTGCCTTTCGTTACATGTATCTTAATAAATTGTATCTTATTAAATCTTAATAAATATGAGTCTTAATAAAAAGAAGTTACTTTTTACGTAGACCAAACCTAGTTCTATTATTAAGCGCGTAAGCAGATAAGATGAAGATCAAATAGAGGCAAAGCTAAAAAATAACGACTATATATTTTCATGTTTCAGCGTTGAAAACTTATGTGGGTGAAACGCTAGAATTGACTGGAGTTCTTCGACAAGAAATGGGCACTTGTCTTTGCATAGACAGCAACAATGTGCCTCCGACAGTCAGCAAACGTTACTCTCTACAAGTTCACTGTATGTATTATTAAGCGCTTATCATAGAGTTATTATACAAATATATTTGCAATTATCATTCTTATATATTATACAAGGTGAATCAGAACACGCGGAAAATATGGCAGAGGTTGATTCTGAATACTGAAATAAGAAGAAAATTTTATATAACATAATATGCCTAATATGACCATACGTTCCGCTTATAGCTTATTTTGCGATGCTAAACATTACACAGATGGAAAATAGATAAATCGTGCTGGCCTTATTTCCGGACCAATACGCTCTTCGGATCCGAATCCGTTCGATTATTAAATACGGGGGCGTTTAAAATCTCTTACTTATAAAACGTTAGTTGACGTGACGATCAACATTTTCGACAAATTCGTGTAAGCTGTTCGAACAAGATGGACGATCTATGACGCGACGCATTCGCGTTTCCGTAGAAACTGGAACTGGTCGATTCGAGTAATTTCTCTAAAGATAGGTAAGAAAGTACTGTGACACAAAGCAAGCGTCTACTCGAAAACGTTTATACGAAATTTTCTTCTTATTTTAATGCGCTGAATCAGCCCCTGCTTGCCTGGAAGCCGTACTTTCCACATGTCTCGAACTCTATCATACCGATCCACTAGGTAAACAAAATAAAAGCCTGCCAAGCACTGTGGCGGCACGGGCCACGGAACTTTTCAACGGCTCCGGATGCAAAGCGCGACGCCGCCAAAGCGCAACACCGACGTGCCCAATGTACCATCGATATCTTCACACTCTTTCCGCCGAATTCTCGGAAGAGCATACACGTGCCAGCACTGGGCTACGATATCGATGGGCTACGAAGGGAAGAATCTGCGCGATCCGAAACAAAAGCACAGGCAGTCTGTCTTACGCCATTAAATGTGTAACTCCTCGGTATTATTTGCATAGCAACGCGTCGAATGATCTCTCGGTATCTATCGTTATTTGTTAGTTGTTACCAATTGTCTGTTAAGTGTAATTGTTAATTGTTAATTGTTAATTGTTAACTCTGATTGTTGATTAGTTCTAAATAAACTATTGTTCGTTAAAAACACCAAGAGTAGTTCCTTACGCACCTATCACCATACCACCTCAGCACGAACGCCGTATAGATTGTTTTCACCTATTCGATTCGTGCTAGATTTGACTAAAATACTCATGCGAAGTTACTGAAAATATAAAATCCGAATTAACATCCAGTTTTCAACAACCTGTCTAAAGATACCGCTCACAAACAAGCTATCATTTCTTGAAACAAATATATAAGATTTATTTACGTTATCAATTTTGTCGTGTGTCGAAATACAGCCCACTCAAAACATTCTATGGACCAAACGAAAAAATTGTTGACATTGATTGTCAACAAGTCCTACAAACTAGGATCTTTCATATTTCTTTCGCTTTTGATAATCAGACACAACCTCCCGCTAGCCGATGAGTCATTCTGCTATATTTGGCTTATCCTTTGTTATTATACAAATTACTGCCATTGTTCACGGCTGATCTACTAATTCGTTTGGTGACTAGACACTACGTTAGATATTTTAATCAAATAAACTCATAATTGTATCGATAAAATACTTCCTATCAGTACAATATATGATCCAAAATTTAAACATCCTGCTTCAGGGCGACATATCCAGTGAATTAACGGCGCCTGAACAATCCCTTGAAACGGGTAAATCTATAACTTTATTATCTAATTTCAACCTAATATCCACAAACTGATCAACATAATTTCACTATGCCCAAAAAGAATCGCCTTGCAAATGATATCGATATTTACGACATTTCTTTGCTATATTAATATAGTATTATTTGTTATAGATCCAGACCACCGACCTCGACCAGGGCTATCAAAATTCGCCTTCGTCATGGCCAATAACCAATATAATATTAACTACGATAGAAACTGTCATTGTTAATTTAACACTAGCTATCGCTGCTATAATACGAATAGCCTGTATACATATTAAATAAACTGTAATAAATAACTTATTATTTTAAAATACACCCTGTCTTATTTATCTACACCTTCCTTTGTCTTACGTCCACCTTGACCTACGCATTGTCACGTAAAATTCGTGATAGAAAAGGATTTTTGCAATCCACTAGCGATAAAAAGTTCGCGTACAAGGTAAATAGCGGGCAAAAGAACGGTATAAAGCATAGAGTGTAGAGTATAGTAGCATCGCAGAAAAAGAAAAATCAACAGCTTGCTCGGTCATTGCGCAGCAACAGATCGAGCAACGATACAAATGATCATGGAAGTGCGTTTCTGCTTCCCGGTCTGTTCGAACTATGATGATTTGTCTTTCTGATCTTTCCGACTCGACCGTTGCACCGTTCACTCGACCATCGACCATAAATTGTTTCGAATTTTCTAGAGAACGGACACTTGAAACTACGTGCTTGCGGTACATTCGATAGCCAGAACAGAGGGATCCTTCGTGAGCCTGTTTTCGTCCTGCGAGACGAGCAAATTATTAGAAATTTCCTGATGCAATTGTACGCGGTTTTATGCAACTTTGATTATACACGTGAACGATATTTGGCACAGAGGAGTAACATTTTCGGGGTAACATTTGCGCACTAATAGGTTCCCACGTAGCTAAAATAAAGCAAAAGTTGCGCGAAATTAACGGATGACAATTGAGAAATTTCTTGGGTGATCTACGTTTATTACGAAATGGTTGGATGCGAGAATCGATATCTGGTAGCATCTAAGTTGTCCGAGAGAGTTTCACGATAAAGGAACAGATCTCTGCCGATACTCTCTATCCGACTATCGTAGCAGATTTGCGTACTTTTGCAAGGTTCTCCAAATTAATACAAATTTCTAACTACCGTAACATCGAGATATTATACATCGTAAGGCAAAGTTAAGGAGAGTGGCGATGACCTCGGAAACGCGAAAAATATCTCAGAAGATAGAATTTTGGTGGCGCGAAGGACAAATGTTCGTGATGGTTTTTGCCAATAGCGATTCTGATTCTCCCTTGACGTGTCTGCTCGGCGCCACTTCCGGCATCGTGACAACCACCGTAAGCCCTAGGACACCCTTACAGCCTCCTTTACATCGCATATGCCCTTCTCGCTGTTGATGAAAATCCAATTTGTGAAATTAGACGTTTGCTCGCTTTGAGACAAAGTAAACCGCGTTTCTCACAGGTGTTCGGCAGATGGCGATGATGAGATATATAGTGCAACAAAGTGAAATTTTACGCGCGTAAATCTAACAGGATTATAATGTAACAGAAGCACAACAAAGAGGAAACTTGTGATGAAAAAGGAAGAATATATTACCAACGAAACTCTTTTGCTCCATTTTCTTTCGTAGAATTATATTTCACTTGCGAGTATTATAGCAGGTCTGCCTTTGATACAAAAATCATAAAAGGTTTACGTATCTGCACGTATATTTACGCTGTATGAACGACACTCGAGTATTACACGCATGCATTATCGACAAATAGATCCACGTTCGAGATAAGAGTTCCAAGAGATAAGAGCATCCAATAGAGATCAAGTTCTTTGATACTTTCTTATGGTATAAATAACGAGAAATTATCAGGAAGTATGTTACAGTGAAACTGCTCGTACTTCGTTACTTTTACTCGCATGTATGACACCTACAACGATATTCTTTGTTGAATCAATAAATAAAAGCGCTCCCCAGCGTACATACAAGACTAGATCTTGAAATATAAGAATCGACGTAACAATAAGACTAAAAAAGTTCGAAATGAAAGTAATTATGTATATTCGATATATCTTTGGTAATCATTTCTTTAATCTCCTTCTTTGATCCAGTATCCATATTTAAAATCTACGAATAAATGATATATATTTAATATATACATTAAACTATACTTTTTAATAATACATACCATAATTTAATATTATGGTTGAAATTATGACGTATATAGCAATTAATACATACACATGTGTTTAGTTCTATTAACTTAGAAGCACATGTAAATTAAAAATATATATATATATATATATATATATATGAAACAATAATAAAATAATGAAGTAACATTGAGAATAGAATCTAGTTTAATTACACATATATACCCTTTTAATAATTCCGTTCTTATAAATTTTATTAAATTTACAGTGAAGCTTACAATTACACTAATGCCAATGAATATTAACGTATGCGTTTATTATTACACTAAATAAAAATGAAAGTAATGCAATGAAAAATACAATATACCTTAATGGAAATAAAATACGTAAATAGCGAAGTATTTATTAATATTATTATATAGCATTATATTATATTATTATAATATTTATTAATATTTACTTACCTTTTACGTTTGCACAAAAACTATAAAATTTTAAATATAAAGAGAGATTTATAACAGAGATAAAGCAAGTCACAGAAATTAGTGTCTTTCAATGGCAAAAATGCGTTAAAGGAAGTGAAACGATAATCTCCGTCTCGCGTCACAAGCGGAACTGTGTCAGTTTTGCTCCTTGAAAGTACACGTAGCGGTACATGAGCTAGAGAACATTTCAAATCATGTTGTTGTTTTTTTGCTTCGGAGTATCAAGATCGTGAGGACATACATAATATATTAATAAATAAACTCCGGGCAAAACAATGTCGCCGTTACGTTACCGTCGAACCGTCGAACCGTCGAACCGTCGAACCGTCGAACCGTCGAACCGTCGAACCGTCGAACCGTCGAACAAAGACGAATTTGAATTCTCCGACTCTCCCCCGATCTGTTTATACTATACCAGTTTAAACGGACGCAATCGTAAAGAGTTCACGAGAGTTATGGATCAGTATCTACGAGTATCTACCGTCTTTGCGAACATTATCTATAATTATTTATTTAGTCATTTGAAAATATACTTGAAGGTTTCAACAACGAGCAATCTTGTCTAATAAATCTCACGATCAACCATCCTCTACACACAAGTCCTCTGAAAACATAACGACTTTTCAGTTCAATTTGAATCGTTGCGTTCAACGCCATCAGGGTGTCCTGCATAACGCGGGCATCCGACTAGGTGCTGATACCACATACAAGAACAAGTCGAATATGTGAAATAAAGCTTTTTAGCTTAAGGTCCCGTTTTGAAAAAAATACAGTTTGAACATGTTCGGTTGGCAATTGGCTTAATACACGCGTATGATAAATAATAAGATTTATTACATGATTTTACAAAATTTGTTAAAATTGATTAAGAAGTTACTTTCAAGAAGTAATATTTACATAATTGTAAATTGAACCCTATGTTTAACAAAATTAGGCATTCTTAAGTATTTGTTATTGTAAATTACTATTATGCTTCGCCAAGTGTGATTGGCTATTTCTGGAACACAGCGTTCATCGATGTCTTCAATGAAAGAGCATAAGTTTAATAACCTAACTTATCGACGAAATAAATCCCTGGCCCCCGGGTAGCGTGTTAGGAAGCTTCCGTGGTAATTCTTTTAAAAGCAATTAACGAGTGATCTGTTCGCGAATTATTGTATTGTATTATATATTATGTGGCATCATGATATCATAAGGAATACAAGTCACTATGATTTCTTCGTACTATTTCACAGATGGAGTGTGCAAATTTGACTTTACAATGAACAAAGTCAAACGTGACAATGACAAAATTGTATGTGGCAAAACTGGATACCTCAATGTTATACAGTGTGTCAAGAAAGTGTTTGTTGTCATCCTATGTCTTTGGGAGGTAATTCTACACCTTCGGATTTGCGAAGATCTGTTGAAAAAGAGCATCACAAAATTGACCTCGAGCATTCTATTGCACGTATTGCGTGTTTGTGCGCGTATTTATCCATCGATGTATTGCAAAGAACAGTTTGTCCAATAGGGGTTTCACACGCAGCAGTGGGAAAAATAATACTCTCACCCTGAGAGAATTGACCGGCGAGGGCGCGGCAGAGGCCATGGAAGCGCTTCGGTGAGGTGCGCTAGGTCCGTCGCAAATCTGCCCGGCAGGGGAACGGCACGGATTGTCTGGCACGGCGGCTCCGGCGACGAGGCGCGGTGTAACGTGGCCGCATATCGCTCCATTAGGGGGTGTATTGAGCGCGGAGGGGGTGTATCCCTCACACCAGTTCCCGGGCCCCTCTAGATCGCTGCCGGGACGGTCATCGTGGAGGTTTTAGTCCGTTGGCGTCTGCCACTACCACGCCGCTTTTTCCCAGAAGCGACCTGGTGTCCGTGCGGATTTCCTCCACGTTAATGAAAAAAAAAAAAAAAAAAAGTGGGAAAAATAATACGCCAAAAAGGTGTACGTTATAAGGTTCGCCGTGTGCGAAATTATGTCGTTTGACGAATATTCGATGGTTAGCCGCTAAGAAAATTATAACGCAATCCTTGGAAATATCTTGTTTACGGATGAGAGCGATTCTTCCGATAGCAATATTCTCGATCGTCAGACTGCCAAGATTTAGGCTTGTGAAAGTTCTCACATTATGATACAATGATACAGAGATTCAAGCAGGCTCGAGCAAGTTTGATTTATTATTATATCATATATATATATATATATATATATATATATATATATATATATATATATAATGATATATGTGATAATATATATATATATATATAATATATAATATATATATATAATATATATACATATATATATATATATATATATAAATGATAAATGATATAAATGATATATAAATATATATAAATATATATATATATATATATATGTCGGGTTAACATTAGAATTTAAGGCGTGTAACGATTCTTCGTTTGAATTAGCTATCGTTTTATGAAACAGAGATTATATTTACGCGAATATACAAGATTTTACAAAATATTATGAGTATTGAGTTTAATGAATGATAAGATTAACAAATGATAAGTTTAACTAATGATTCCAAACGAATCCACGGTCAACGGGATAACTCTTTACTATGCGTAGAATAATTTTAAACACAAAATACAATTGCTGAGACACTCGGTAAATTGCTCGATGTATCACTTTCCAAGGCGATCACACGAATGAATATCTGATGAAAATCTTTTTCGCTATACGACTGCATTTGTTTGTTATATGCTCGCTGGAGACATCGAGAAGGTTCCAATCGTTGTTGCTAGGCAATTTCTGTCAAAAGTTTGTTGTATACTCTTTGGAAACATCGAGAAAGATCCAAACGCCGATACTAGGCAGTTTCTGTCTGGAGATTGATTCCTAATACAACGTGTGTCCCATTATATCAGCATCTCCAAAGTACAATTCTATGTGATTTCTAGGGAGAACAATACAACCGATCCACACCTTCGTCAGGCAAAACGTTTATCCCGTGACCGTGGCTACGTTCGGCGACCAGTTGTCACCTCGAACCCACTTTCGCTTTCACAAATGTCAAACAATTACAAATGACAATTGCTTAATTACAGTTATGATAAAATCTAGGCTAAAGCATTAGAAGGCTTCCTCAAAATTGCAAAGGGAAGGCTCCGGTTTTCCTTTCATCTCCGACATATATAATAATCTGTTAATAGCAGCGTTCTCTTCATGTTAACTACCCTCATTATCCCAAAAGAAATAAGGGATTGAACGATTCGTGGCGTCGATTAGTCAATCGTAACGGGAATTTACGATTCCCGTTGGCGCACTTCCTCGAGATCGCGTCTCCCCACGAACGTGCGAATTTACATATTTAACAATATATATATGGCGGGTTAATGTTGAAATTTTGGGTGTTTGGGCGTTAATTTTAGTTTCTTTACATTTTTTTCCTTTAGGAATACCTGCACTTTATCATTTATGGAAGTTTTGTTAACAGAAACGAAAAATTTAGAAAAGATATGTATAATCAAGGAATCTCAGGATAGCACACTTAGACTGCAGATTTTTCTGTATGCAAAAGTAAGTCAAAGGAAGAGGATGAAGTTTTCTTGTATAAGGCTTTGTTTCTGCTTGAGCTAGCTTACAATGAAATACGTTCAGTGTGACAGAGTATCGACAACTATTTCAAACTTTAGCTTTAAATACAAAAAGTTTACGCGCAAAAATAAGCTGAAGAAAAGAAAAATGTTTTTTTTCTTGTTTGACGTCTTATCCTGTCTGGCGGTATGGAATTATTCTGGAAAAGCCTGTATATGTACAGAGTATATAAAAAATACACTTATTTGACCGGACCACCCTAATTCTACAACTCTGGATGATACAGTTTTACAAACGTCTACTCATCGCGAGGACCAACTTGCCAACTTTTCAAAATAAGCTATGAGTCGCAATTGAACCGTTTTCTGGAGAAATGACGTTGAAATTTCATTGGGTCTTACATCGAGGTTATTCGCAACAAGTTTATATTTCGCAGTCAGGTAGAAAGTAAGCAATGTGACATCAACGAGAAAACAACAAGTTTTCGTTAGCAGGTGGGATAGCCCGTGATAAACAGAATGGAGCAATCAGCGTGATTTCACATTATTACAGAATTATCTACTGCGTGAAAAAAGACTTTCAAACAAAGATTCTGATTTTATTAGCTTTCTTTTAGAATAAATAGAAAATAAAATTTGTAAATAACAATTAATCTCATTATTTTAAATAATATATCTAAACTTGTTGAAATTGCAAATAATTTATGTCTGTCTTTTAACATTTAAACAATTATTTAAATGAAAATTTATTTAATAGTGCCCAGTATTGCGCGCAACACATTTTTGGAACAACGAACAATTCGATAGTCGGTAATAGAGATAGATGGCAAAATAATTGGATTTATTGATAAAATGAGGATTAAATTGATTAAAAAAAGTAAATTGATTAAAATGTATACAAATCCTACATATACAAGAATAATATCTTGCACATCATGGTATCCAAACATACTTTCCCAGTAAAGTTCCATTTGATCCTCGTGCTAAGTAGCATACGGTGCCAGCAAACGTCAATTTTTACAAAATTTTGCATGAATCAATCGATCCAGAGGCTCCGATCCTCCGAAATCACGCTAGTGGACACTTATACGCCCTGACACTTTTTATACATGCTGTACATAAAAATATATGTATCGAAACTGTTGTTATTTCTATACTCAGAGGTAAGATCAGAGTAGTTATTATTTTATTGAATGGATAAATCTATTACACCGTTCTGAGCCAAAAAAAGCCTTTATTGCACACGCTTACAAAAACTAGGGATAAAAACAAAAAAGCATCTTAAGCCTATCGATTAAATCTATCGATTGTAACTAGCATCATCCTCTAGTTACTATTTCTTATCACTAACGCATCTGCATATGGATGGCGAGCACGAACTCACGTTGTCATTTTCAACAGAAACTTTGATACAAAGTACGCAGATTTGTGTATAAATACATTACGGTTGAAAAATTGTTGAATATTTACTACTGTATCTGTTATACTTGATCGTTAACACCTATTTTTTTCGCCTGCCTAACTTACTATCCTCAAAACGTTATCAGATTATACATTTTGTTCGGCTGATAAAATGGAATTTCTTGGAATTTAGAGCTCCCTTTACATTCACTTGTTATTGTACGAGTATTTTGCTCGCTCACCAGCCGTTCACTCATTTTATTTTGCAATCGTGACAATTTGATGCTGCTTCTCCACTCTGTATAACGTGTTACCTACAAACACCGATATGTATATAATCTGATGCATTAATTACTATACGATACACCATGAGAACGTTAATACACGCAAAACGAAATAGATAAACAGTATCTGCTAAAATTATAGCTATAATATATAATATAATATATAATATAATATAATATAATATAATATAATATAATATATTTTTGTTACAGTCGACTTCTCCAAAAGTCAAAAGCTTGTCTTGTTATTGGCACGTACCGTAAACACTCGACTAATTGCGTATTTCTTAAAGCTATATTTCCCCTCTTTACAACTTTTTTACGAGATTAGTTTGAAATCAGCCCAATTGATAAACCATTTCAATTTTCAATCTCCTATATTCAAAACTTATTATAATCAATTCTATTTTAGTTTTTGCTATCAAAGGAACATAAATTGGAAGTTGAAACAAAAAACATGGGTTCTAATTAAATATTACTATCTGCTTCTATTCTTAATCGTTACGAATTATTTATACATTATTACCAATTATCAATTGTTTATTATACATTGCTCGTTGCATTCACCCTATTACCCCTACACTTCCGTATCATCAACCATATTGCTATCTTCGAATAATTTTCCTCAAACGCAAAATCTCCCACGTACCTAACCTTTTAATTTCAAAGCTAATTAATTCACGGACATCTTCGATCTTTAACAAGCGTGTATCCTACCAATGATTAGCAGTTACTCTTCATTAATTCATTAATTCATTGATTCAATCTGTAACGTTTCGAGTATGTACATCGCATGTCGTATCATTGTATCGGTATTGTATCTGTTGATTCGAAAGATAGCTGGTTACTCAGGTGGCTAAATTGATCTCGCCATAGACGAAACTTATTTGTGTATCCATCTATGTATATATAAAAGATATACACAAGCAAACAGATAAGGCAATCGAGAATCAATGGATTCAATAGCCGGTAAATATTTACAAAAAAAGGAGATACCGCCGATTTTGACATTTTTTAAATATTTTGTTAATGTTATCAGTTTGAGTAAGATTTTATTCGAGGATTGCCGTTCATTAAAAAGTTAATATCAAAAAAGTTCAATGAGTCATTTGCATTTAAGAGAGTGTACTTAGTCAGATTCTTAGTAAACACTTATCCAACAGCCGATCGTTTAGTAATTTTCGATTCGATTATTCGTGTTCGTTTTTTCGTGTTCGATAACGTTTTGCAGAAGAAGATTCGATTCAATGTTTGTAATATGTCGTGTATACAATTTTAATAATTACATTCGATAATTGCACAAAAATCGGGACTGAAACGTTACAATTATGGAGACGTAGGAACGACTCTATTCCTCAAAATTGACAACGCGAATGAAAGAGAAAGAGAGCCTCGTTAAAGACTGGCGATAAGTTGAAAGATTCTTATTTGCGATTTTTGATCAATGAAATTTTTGCTAATATGTTTCTCGCGTTTTACTGGTTAAAATGACACCAAACACGATAAAATTTGGAACATATTTGCTTACTTAATAATTGATAATTAAATATTATTCATATTATATCATGTTTGATCTTATTTTAGTCGGGGAAATCCTACAAATGCGTTAGTGGAAATTTAATTTTAAAAAGCCTAAAATAAGGCAATTTTCAGTTTTGAATGATTACTCGGATACATTGTCTCAACGATAACTGATAATATTGGATCATGTTACACTGCTCGATCGCAATGGACCGCCAAATTTCCGCGATACCTCAGGGAAATCTGTCCTTCTCAAAGTGGACACGACGGCTGTGTAACTACGTAGAGGACTTTTTCGTGCAATTATCGAATGTTTGTACTAACCGTTTAATTTTTTGTTCCAAAATTCTTATTCTTTATATTAGATGAATAATTCAAATATCTCACTGTGAAGTACCTGTGTTATTATTGATTGGTGTTTTATAATTATATTAAACAACGAATACTGAATAACGAAGTATTTTTCGGTTAAGGATTTCTTTCGTTATTCATAATTAATAATTATTATACATAGCAATTTCGACAAAGTAACGAAGATGTAGAGTCGAATTCGAGTACGATAAGTAGTCACAGAAAATTTATCTTTTCTCCAATTGATTGCGTCTCCTAGTTTAATGGTGTTTTATAAACGGGCCGCTTATCTTGAAAATGGTAAATCCATTTTCCTTTGTTTCGAAATATTGAAACATTACGTTCGATTGGACTATTTTACTACGTTTTATGACCTTGAGTGACCTTAAATGACCGCGATATTTAAATCCGTCTTCAAAAGAGCAACAATGGGACAAATAGGTATTCAAAACTACACGGCTACACTTAAAAAAAAAACGAAGCCTATTAAAGTGTTCTTTAAAACTCGTAAACGCGTCCATCTGAGAAAAACTTTTTCCATCGCGTAATAGCCTCCTCGAAACCAAACAACTTTTGTTTCAAACATTTCCCTGCGTCTCAAAAAATTGAAAGAATTATTCAGGTGGTTTGCTGTTGAAGACTCAGCCTGTATATCCCCAAAATTCCATGTAGTTCCGATTGTTAGGCAAACTGATATTGTAATCTAACACGAGTCAACCTCATCAAGGGGCGAGAGGGAGGGGGTGTCAATAGACTAAACACAGAAGTATTCGCCTCTATATGTACCTCTATTCGCTATTTTGAACATGAACAGAAAGATAACAGTACGGAGTGGGTGAGAAAAGCATTAAGAATTTTGATCCAGCATTTTTTAATCTCTTTATTGTGACATGAAAACTACGGAAAAAGTAATTTAAAAAAGCGACCAGATATCAATGACCTACGAAAAAGATAAAATTCATCCGGACAGAAAGAAGGAAGAAAACTATTTAACGTTTCATCAGAGAAAAAGAATCGAGGAAAAGGCTTGGTTATTGATCTTGTGAGACAGGAACGTCATAAATGCTAGTATAGGTAATCTTGCAGAAGTTGTTAAGAATCTTTATCGTAGTTTGGTATGAAAAATATCGAATAATTTGGATTTCGAATCACATACAAATTAAGATGCAGGGGAGAGTCGCACGGTACCTTGTGCTAGAGTTGATAAAAGTGAAAATTTACAAAGTGACTTTATAGCACAAATGGAACTTGATAAAAGTAGGAAAATTAATTTTATGAAATTCAATAATACGAATTGACGAATTAACAATGTGCAAGAATAGTAATGTCGGAATTTGTAGGAAACGAAAAATTGTCGTCCAGTACCGATCAATTATTTAATTATTTGATCTTTTGCTCTAAATGGTTAATAATGTTTTAAAATGTCCTCTAGATGTCAGTATACATATTCTTATTCAAATTTGATTATTATGTATATCGTATGGAAAATACTTAATATTTTCTTGATCTGCGCATTCGACGTGTGCCCAGACTTCACATTCGTCGTTTTTGAAACATTGAAAGCTTCAGTGACCTGTCTTTGGGCCATTTTATTTTTGAAGAGTAGCTTCGAAGCCCCCATTCATGTTCTCCTCTGACCATTTCTCTCTTTTCTGTTTTGGACTTTCAAACATTTTTCTATGGGAAAAGGTAGAAGAAAAATTAAACGGACACCTTCTAATTTAGTCTCAGTTGCCAAAATATTGAACTTACAGGTAAAAGAAATTCGGTCTATGACTAAATCATCGGTATTGGACGACAAATACGTTGAACAAATACGTTTTAGATTATAATGTATATAATATACAAAGGAAATTATAAAAGTGGGGCAAATAACTAGTAATTACACTTAATAAATTAGATATAGTATACATTAAAAAACATTTTACTTACCTGAAAAACAACATGTCAACTCTAGAAAATAATTTTTAATTTTCGAAATATCAATGTATATGTTTGACATATCAGATCAATATGGCTCCGAAATATGTTACACGGAATTGTTCATTTTCATTTGTTTGTTCCAATAAAAGCGCTAATATCTGGTGAAAAATCCTATGTATTTAGAAATTAACAGAAGTGTTAAGTGAGCTGTTATTTTGCCCGCATTGTATTACTTACATGTAATGCCTGTTACACGTTTTATCTTTAAAATAGCAAACTCATTATTTACTCGAGATTTATTCCTAGCGCACGAATATTTTTCAATAGAGCGATGCAAAGTTTTACTGTATCTCGGATCATCACAAGTTAATCAAAATCTTGAGGATTCGATTTCACCTGCTCAAAGTGACTTTTGCAGGCAAAAGAAATTGTTCCTCGGATACTTTAATATTTTTTACTAAATTTCATCAAAAATAGAATTTTATTTGCTAATAGAAGATAACTATGTTTTGGTACTCCTACAGAACAATATCACGACATTCGCTAAAATTACAAATATTGTACAGTATATTCACTACAAGGCTAATTGAAATAGCTTGTAATCCAACATATAAGAATGCTACTTGCAAAGTATTTTTGCTAGTAACAGTTTAAAGTAGAGAGATATTCCTAAAAAATCATATATTTTATACATATATGTACGTAGTATATACAGTGGATATAACTATGTTTCTGAATTTATAAAATAACAATTGTCTTGTAATACGTAAAAATCTCGAGAAGATTTAAATAAAAATTTTGATTATTTGTTTGAAAATAATTTATTATTTGCACTGAAATGTTACATCTCGAATGCACTGTACTTTGTTACGCGATTCGTTCCTGCACAATTTTTTCAGCAAGCTATCTACATAAACAATACATGATAAAAACAAAATTAGGTATATTAGTTCCACCAGTATTTTAATTCAAATTAATAATTTACTGAAGAACATTTATTAACACGTTGACTACCACGACACCCGCATTCGGGTGTCAGCAAAGTTTCTGGTCAGGCCGCGTAACCCATATTCGGGTGTCGCTTATTTGACTACTTGCTAAGGATCGTCGTAGGTATTTGAAAAGATATTTCATAATAATAAAACTGTTGAATTGTTATAAAATAAAAATACGTTGTAATACGTTGTAAATAAAAATTGTTATAAAATAAAAAATATAAAATAAAAATAAAATAAAAAAAAACATTCTATACATAGCTGAGGTTGGTCGGGACAATTTGGACAAGAAGTTGTTGTTTTCTTCAAATTCTTTTGTGCCTTTGTTCGGTCCATTCGACGTCTTTTACTTGCATAACATAGTTTGCACGCGCGTCTAATGCTTCTTCCGGAATCATTTTTCCGAACGGCGATATTGTGCTGACTCTGTCGAAGACAAGGATTCTTCGTATTTTTAGACAACCCTAATAATTTTGCAACTAGTAATTGTCTAAATATTCCAATATTTATATTTTTCCTTGTTGCAATTTTGTGAACCGTCAAAGCGTTTACAACAGAAATTCCCAGAAGGAATTGTATGCCACGTTTTCTGTACCATTTGATTCCTTTTCTAATTGTGGTGGCATAAGAAACCATTTGATCGGAATAATCTATACCACACTTTCCTTCGTTATATTCGACAACAGCTAGCGGTTTTAATGTAGCGAACAAGCGAAACGAAAGATCATTCTTGAGACCACCACTTGAGCGATTCGCATTACTAAAATATCGATAGGAGCACCTAGCAGAGAACGCTTGGTACTGCTGTACGCGTGGCCTGACGCAGATTTTTTTGAAAACACGCGTGGCAGTCAATGTGTTAAAACCGTTATTAGATATTTATTTAATCAGTCTAAAATTTGTAGTACAATCATGAAAAGCTAACAATAGAATCACATCTAAACTTTACAAGCATGCCGCAAAATAACAGTGTCATTTGTATTTATACAGCATTAGTCTGTTGTCGTCAGATTCACAGTGTCGCGGAATCAGTTATCGTCTGAGTTGAGTCGTCTTTCGGATACGTGATACACATTGTATAGACATTTACTGAAACAATTCTTTTGCCTACCAAGCATTAATTGGTAATATCTGATGAGTGAAGAACACAATTTGATTATTAGAAAGTTGATTTCTGAAATTTCTATAAAGAACGATTAGTTTAGTGAGGTAAATATTTTACACGAATGTTTATAAAATGAAAAAATATTCAACTACGTACTAGCTTTGTATGAATAATTTTAACCTAAAAATTTGTTCTGTGCTAAAATAGCAGTGGAAATTATACTACATGTAAAAGTGAGTCATAAAAACAAATACAATTTTCTTATTTTCTATCTTTTTTACTTTTATCGCAAGTTTGATTTCTATACATATAACTGTTTTCAATTTAAGGAGGAACTTATTTTCTTAAGGGCTTTTCATACAAATTTGAAAAATAACTGTTGTTTTTGATCCCTTATCTCTATCTTTATCCTTCTATTTTTGTGAGACTGTATCGGTTATTTATTCTTAATATTTACAATCCGAAGTCTAATTTATGTGCCGTATTAATTTTCTGTGAATAATTTAGAGATATGTGAAATCTTGCTATATATATATGTCGGAGATGAAAGGAAAGCCGAAGAATTTCCTTGGAAATTTTGGGAACATCCTCTAGTACCTTAGCCTAGATTTTATTATAGTTGTAATTGCTTAAGATTTGTAATAAGCGAGATTGGGTTCGAGGTGACAATCCGTCGCCGAACGTAGCCACGGTCACGGGATGGATGTTTTATCTAACGGAGGTCTGGAGTGGTTGTATGTGTTTTCCGAGAAATGTGGTTGTGGCGGCATGCGGCCTCGAGAGCGGGCCTAGCCACGTGTGATGTTGCCTCGGAGGTACCGATGCAATGGGACATACATTGTATTAGTAATCAAAACTCCAGGCAGAAACTGCCTAGCAACGGCGTTTGGAACTTTCTCGATGCTTCCAACGAGTGTGCCTAGCAACGGCGTTTGGAACCTTCTCGATGCTTCCAAACGGGTATAGAAAACAAAATGCAATTGTACAGGGAGAAAAATCTCCACGAGGCTGGCATTTCTTGCGATTGCCTTGGAGAGTGATACATCGAGCATTTTCGACGATCGCATTTGCGTCTAAGTTAGTTTCGCTTAGTAAGGAGTTATCCCGGTGACCGTGGATTCGTTTGAACTCAAACATTGCTAATAGTATTATTTAATTTAATTATTCGTAGATCGTATTATTCATTAGGCTTAGTGTTTGTTAGACTTATTATTAGTTGTACTTATTATTTGTTAAGCTTAGTGATAGACCTGTATATACGTGTAAATAAAATCTCGGCTTTGTGAAACGATGGCTAGTCCACATGAAGAGTCGTCGCGCGCCCAAAATTCGAATCGTGACCCGACATATATATATATATACTGTTTGGTACCTATTAGAAGTGCGTTCGATCTAATGTGGAAAATTCTTAATTTTAATAAAATAGTCTCAAAATGCTAAGGCTGGGGCAAACTAAGAAGTTTCTGGAATATACAGGGTAATAAGTCGCTTCGCAGATATGTGTACATCGGGACAATATGTTACATATGTAATCCCTTACACAGTTTCATATTATCTTGTAAAATAATCATTCTTCTTTTAATATCAGTTGGTTTTTGTATTTTTATTTCATTTATCTCATAGGTTATAATTCCTTTAGGAAATTTTTGCAAAAATTTTCGCTGGATATTTTCAGAAAACCTTATTCCTGAACAAAATTTGTTTTGTACTACGAACTGTCGCATTTAAATAAGAAAAATTCTATTTATTTAATTTTGTCATTAAGCTTCTTCATATCCAACTTCAAATTATCTGTAGCTTGTTTATAATTAATTAAGTTTGAAATGTTTGTTTGTTAGTTATTACAAAAGGGTCATAGCTAAGTTTTTGAGTTGTGCTCAGGTTATTATAACTTCAGTTATTATGCTCTGAGCGTCATGTTGTTTCTTAATAAAATTCTTTAGTCTCAATAATCAATTTTCTCTGTTCATAAAGATGGTGGTTGTTTATTTTAAGAATTTTGTTCTTAATTAAAAATATTGCGGACATTCTTTTATTATGCATTAGTTGGTATCCAATCTTCTTGGATAGGACGTATTGCATATTCCATTTTTATTTGTTTTATATTTTATCCTGTTTCCTAGACTCACTGCACAATCACGTTTGTCTCTCTGCTAATCTAACTTGTACTATTATTCTTTTAGTTATTAACAATAATTTCATATCTAAGCAACTCACTTCAATTATGTCTTCTGAGTCGTTAGTATATTTATATACTTCACCGTTGATAATCCTGTAGATTATTCTATTCTCTCCGTTTATTACGCCCCAAGGCTTACTGTAGGCCGTGTTCCTAACCGTCGCAAACAGATCGTCTTACATGACCGTCGAGATATACACAAAGTAGCGATAAACGCATAGTTGTCGTCAAGCAGCGAGTTCCAGAAACATCTATTCGCCTTCGGTGCGTTATTTTATCCGCATAAAGAAAGAAGCTGGTATACGTGATCATAGGCGCGAACGGTGGCGTGATTCAAGCGTAGTGGGGGTCGTATCTCAAAGAAGACAAAGGACAAAATGGAAGGGCAGTCAGTGGCAAATGAGAATTCAAACGGGATGCATCGAAAGGTTCAGACGAATAAAATCAAAGTCGCTTAGTCTAACGAATACATCGAGAAATATCATAAAATCGGGTCAAATTACTGTAACAAACTAATTGTATCATCGTTAAATCATTTGTGACGTATTCATTATAACTTTAAATATCGTTAAATATACACGTTTATATTAACCGTGTTAATTCAAAGTTAAAATCATTTGAACTATCTCTGTTATTCTAAACGAAACAGGGGAACGACTAATTCGCGGCGTCGATTATCATAATCGTAGCAAAAATTTACGTCTCCCGCTCACACGTTTCCCTCGCGATCGCGTCTCTACGCGAACGGTCGTTCTCGATTTGGTCCTTCGAGCCGGATCACGAGCATTGGACGATCAAGTGAACAGAGATACAGCAGTAAATCATACAGTGCTACATGATCACATCATCATCAGCATCGCAGCAACCGTTAGCGGCGAACCTCGCGCCAACAACTAGAGGGTCAAACTTCCGCAAGGAAATGTCTTGCACGTCAAACCAGACACACACGGTGACGAGCAACGTTTCAATTCGCGACAACAAGGTATGTTCGTTCATTGTATTTTCTTTACAATCCGCTATAACATTTTTTTCATCTTTATTTTTACACTGCGATTTAAGGCAAGAAAAATGATTGAAAGTTTCTTTTGTTCTTGTTTCAAATCATTTTTCCTTCTTAAAAAGGATTTTAAGAAAGATGAAAAATATATTTTTCTCAAAGTATGATAGCGTTTGTGATAGATCATGTATGATCTTGTCCTTTCTTTGCAATGCTATATCTCTAGTGTCCTTAAATGTTCCATATCTTTTCATTTACTTATACTCTCATCTTATTCTTCTGGTCTGAAAGTATAACTGTTACAGCTTTTAATGGTGTTTTGTTTTTATGTCTTGAATATGAGGTGGAATGGTGTAATAGGTACTGAAGTACACTAGGTGATATTTAACCAATAATGCAAATAACATCGGCTGATTCTTAACGTCGATAAACAATAGCGTCGTTCGGTTGATTTCTCGATAAAAGCGTACCCGTTTCTTTTCGTCTTTCGCGTCTCACGGCTCGTGGTCGAATGTGCTTATTTTTTCGACCGAACTGATTCTTTTTCCGTTGCCCATCGATATCCCCACTGACGTGCGTTCGTTATAAGTGCCCTCGTGGCTGGCGCCTGTATGCCCTTCAGAGAAATTCGGCTGAAGGAGCGTGAAGATATGGATGACAGATTGAGTGCGTCGTGTCGCGTTTCGACGGCGTAGCATAGCGCTTTGTATCGCGGAGCCGTTGGAAAGTTCCATAGTCCTTGTCGCCACAGTACCCCCTTACCAGTGATAACGCTACGTAAATAAAAGAATATATGGATATTACGAAGTAGTGTGCGCATTTGCCGGTTCTTAACACTTATCCGAAACCTGCCTGAAACCGATCGGGAAATCGGACTCTTCGCCCAGACCGCGTAACGTATCTATTCCGGGTATTTTCTCCGTTTGTCGTTTGGTTATTGGCGTTCGCCCTGCTTTCGTCGCGGACATTCGTTTGGTCTACCGGAATTAGCACGTTGCGAGTCTCGGCGGACCTTTGTTCGAGGTCTTCGGGAATGACAAACGCAGGCTTCAAGCGATCTATGGAAACCGTTACGTCGCGTTTATTTATTTTTACCGTATATGTCTTATCACCTCTCTGTATGACTTTATACGGTCCATCGTACGGTGGCTGTAATGGTCCTCCAATCGCGTCGTGGCGCACGAATACGTATGGCGACGTCTCTAATTCCTTGAAGACGAAAATTTTCTTTTCGCCGTGGCGAGTAATCGGGTGTGGTCTGACCCTCTCCATGCGTTCTCTCAGCCGGTTCGCGTATTCCAAGTTGGCCCGTTGACTAGTTGGCAAAAAGAATTCCGCCGGCAGACGTATGCCGGTGCCGTAAATCATTTCGGCCGCCGTTGCGTTTAGGTTCTCCTTTATCGCGGTTCTTATACCTAATAAGACGATCGGGAGAATTCCGACCCAGTTGCTCGTGTCGTGGCATTTGATCGCCGCCTTTAATTGTCTGTGTAGGCGTTCTACCATCCCGTTAGACGCTGGATGGTAGGCCGTTGTACGCAAATGTTTGACGCCGAGCAACCGGCATAATTCCTCGAATAAACGCGATTCGAATTGACGTCCTTGATCAGTCGTAATTTTCAAGGGTACGCCGAAACGAGATATCCAGTTAGAAAGGAGGGCCGAAGCCACGGTTGACGCTTCCATATCGGCGATAGGTATGGCTTCAGGCCAACGCGAAAAACGATCGATACACGTAAGGCAATAACGGTATCCTTGCGAATATTGCATTGTGATGATATCTACGTGTATATGCTCGAACCGGCCCGCTAGCGTTCCGAACGTTCCGACGGGCGAGGATACGTGTCTGGTGACTTTGTTGCGCTGACACGGTATGCATTGTCGTGTCCACGTTCGGCAATCTTTATTTACCGACGGCCAGACGAAGCGCGTCGCTACCAATTTTCGCGTAGCTCGCATCCCCGGGTGGGAAAGTCCATGTAGCGCTTGGAATACGGTGCGGCGTAACGGTTCCGGTACGTACGGTCGCACGGTCTCGGTTTTAATATCGCAGTATAACTCGACGTTGTGATCGGGAAATCGTACTTTTCTCAGCTGCAACGCGCTAGAGCCAGCGTTGATAATTTTGCGTAGCTCGCTATCCTTTTCTTGTGCTGCAGCTAGCGTATGGTGATCTATTGGTTTTCCGATGGCTTCGATGCGAGATAGAGTATCGGCTACGTTATTTTCTACCCCTTTTATGTGACGGATATCCGTCGTAAACTGTCCGACGTAGTCCAGATGTCGAAACTGTCTCGGCGAACACTTATCGAGGTTCTACAAACATTGTGGCCTTTTTCCTACTTAGTTCGGTAATTTTCAATTTTAAGGTGTTGAACAATTTCGTTTCGTTGTAATTTAGGATTTGTTAACGAGCACTTTTCACAAACTGACCGCTGTTACTTATTTATATATATATATATTTAATTAAAATTTAAATTTATTATTAATAATAATATTATATATATAATATTAAATTTATCAATTAATTATTAACAATTTGGGTATTAGTTAATAAAAAATATAATAATTAAATTGCATTTAATAGTAATTCTTAAAATATATCTAACTGTTTATAAATAATTCAATAATTTTTATTCCTATAAATTAACTATATAATTCTAAAATTACTATTAAATTACAATTTAATAAATTTAATTATATTTTAAAAATTAAATTTATAAACTATATAGTAAGCTAAATTAAGCTTATAGGTTCATACCCTATCGATAAATTCAAAAATTTTTTATATAAAATATAAAAATATAAGTAATATGTCTGATAAAAGTTATATTTTGATAAAATATTTATGTATATAATTAAATTATACTATTACTATTTATATAATAAGTTAAAAACTAATAGAAATTTTTCTATATAAATTTTATTTTTATATACAATATTTAATTTTTTCAAAAAAAAATTATTTTTTATAATAAAATATATATATTCTCTTATTTATCAGTAATTATTTTATTTTTTATTATATTAAATTCATCAAGAATTTACATTAAATGATTATCAATAGAATTTTCAACAATTATTTTAATTAGAATAATTAATATTAAATCAAATAATAAAATTGTTAGAATCATATATTTTATAATATCATCAATTTCAAGATTATTCATTATTATTATTATTTCTTTAAATTATACACAAATTTTTATTTTTAAAAATTATATAATTAATTTTCTAATAAATTTATCTATATTTTTAAAAATTGGTTTATTTCCGTTTTGTTTTTGAATAATTTATATTTATAATATATCTTCATGAAATCAAATTTTAATTATTTCAACATTTATAAAATTTATTCCAATTTATTTTTTTCTTCAATAACTTTCATTACACCATATCTAATTCTTACTTTATTTATTAATAATACATTCATTGCTTTATATACAAATATAGACTTCTCTATAAAAAAATTATTTGGATGTTCATCAATTTTTAATTCATTATTTTTTTATTTTATTCTTCATACTAATAAAACTTATTCATATTATTAATTCTAATTTATTTATGTATATTTTCAACTTTAATATATTTTTTTAATTTTTATAATGTAAATAATTTAAATTTTAGAAATTTTTCAATATATTCATATTTTATTTTCATTATTTTATTATTTATATATTCCTCTTTACCATTATTTTTTTCATTTATATTCAAATGAGAATTTATTTGTAATTTAAATTTAAATTTAAGAAATAATTTAACAATTTTATTATTATTATTAAGAATAATTATAATATGAAATTATTTCATTTTATTAAAATATATTTTATTAAAATTTAAATTTAATAAAACAATTATAAATTTTGAAATTTCTCAAATAAAAACTTTCATTTCAATAGTAATCTTATTTTTTCTCTTATATTTATTTAATTTAATTTAATATAAATATTATTAATTTAATCATTAAATTTGCAATTTAATATTTTTCTTAAACTATATTAAATTATCATAAAATAAATTTTATAATAGTATTAAAAAATTTTTAATTTTTATTAATAAATTTACAGTTTATTTCTTTTTCAGAAATATTACTTTTTTATTTAAAGCTTAAAAATAAATTATTTAAATTTTATAAAATTTAATTAAAAATAAAAATTATTATTATTATTTAATTTTTAAAAATTTAATATAAATTTATATTAAAGATTTTATGTTAAATAAACTATTAATCTTCAAAATTAATAATATAAATATTATATTTATAAATCTTAATAAAAAAATGATTAATATCAACTAATCATAAAAATATTGGAATAATATATTTTATTTTTGCAATATGATCAGGAATAATTGGATCCTCAATAAGATTATTAATTCGAATAGAACTTAGACATCCTGGAATATGAATTAACAATGATCAAATTTACAATTCATTAGTAACCAGACATGCATTTTTAATAATTTTTTTTATAGTTATACCATTTATAATCGGAGGATTTGGAAATTATTTAATTCCATTAATATTAGGATCACCTGATATAGCTTTTCCACGAATAAATAATATTAGATTTTGATTATTACCACCATCTCTTTTTATATTATTATTAAGAACTTTATTTACACCTAATGTAGGAACAGGTTGAACTGTATATCCACCTTTATCATCTTATATATTTCATTCATCACCTTCTGTTGATATTGCAATTTTTTCATTACATATAACAGGAATTTCTTCAATTATTGGTTCATTAAATTTTATTGTTACAATTATATTAATAAAAAATTTTTCATTAAATTATGATCAAATTAATTTATTTTCATGATCAGTATGTATTACAGTAATATTATTAATTTTATCTCTTCCAGTTTTAGCAGGAGCAATTACTATACTTTTATTTGATCGAAATTTTAATACATCATTTTTTGATCCAATAGGAGGTGGAGATCCAATTTTATACCAACATTTATTTTGATTTTTTGGCCATCCAGAAGTTTATATTCTTATTCTGCCAGGATTTGGATTAATCTCTCAGATTATTATAAATGAAAGAGGAAAAAAAGAAACTTTTGGAAATTTAAGAATAATTTATGCAATATTAGGAATTGGATTTCTAGGATTTATTGTATGAGCACATCATATATTTACTGTAGGATTAGATGTTGATACTCGGCTTACTTTACATCAGCAACAATAATTATTGCTGTTCCTACAGGAATTAAAGTATTTAGATGATTAGCAACTTATCATGGTTCAAAAATAAATTTTAATATTACAATTATCTGATCAATTGGTTTTATTTTAATATTTACAATTGGAGGATTAACAGGAGTAATATTATCAAATTCATCAATTGATATTATTTTACATGATACTTATTATGTAGTAGGACATTTTCATTATGTTCTATCAATAGGAGCAGTATTTGCTATTATTACTAGATTTATTCATCGATATCCAATAATTACAGGTCTAATATTAAATCAAAAATGATTAAAAATTCAATTTATTATAATATTTATTGGTGTAAATATAACTTTTTTCCCTCAACATTTTTTAGGCTTAATATCTATACCACGACGATATTCAGATTATCCTGATTCTTATTATTGTTGAAATTTAATTTCATCAATTGGAGCAATAATTTCAATAAATAGAATATTATTTTTTATTTTTATTATTTTTGAAAGATTAATTTCAAAACGATTAATTATATTTAAATTTCATCAATCATTCTTTAGAATGATTAAACAATTATCCTCCCTTAGATCATTCACTAATTGAAATTCCTTTAATTATAAATAATAAAATTAAAAATATTTTTAATAATTAAAATTTAAAAATTTATTAATAAATAATATATATATATATAATCATTAATATGGCAGATTAGTGCTTTGAATTTAAAATTCAATTATAAAGATTTTTATCTTTTATTAATAAATTAATTTAATAAAATTATATAATGAATTTCAAAATCAAATAAATTTTAATTATTAAAAATTTCTACATGAAATATAATAACATTCCAAGATTTAAATTCTTTTTATTCTGATAATTTAATTTCATTTCATAATTTAACTATAATAATAATAATAATAATTATTTCTTTAACAACATTTTTTATTATAGATTTTATATATAATAACTTTTTAAATTTAACTTTATTAAAAAATCATACAATTGAAATTATTTGAACTTTAACTCGTATAATTATTTTAATAATTATTTCTTTTCCATCCTTAAAAATTTTATATTATATTGATGAAATTATAAATCCTTATTTTTCTATTAAAGCTATTGGCCATCAATGATATTGATCTTATGAATATCCAGAATTTAATAATTATGAATTTGATTCATATATATTAAATTATGAACTAATAAATCAATTTCGATTATTATAAACTGATAATCGATTAATTATTCCATTTAAAATTTCTATACGAATAATTATTTCTTCATTAGATGTTATTCATTCATGAACTATTCCATCATTAGGAATTAAAGTAGATGCTATTCCTGGTCGAATTAATCAATGAAATTTATTTTGTATTCGTCCAGGAATTTATTTTGGACAATGCTCTGAAATTTGTGGAATAAATCATAGATTTATACCTATTATATTAGAAAGAACTTCTTATGAATTATTTATAAATTGAATTAAAAATAAAATTTGAAAAATTAGTTAATTTAAATAACATTATATTGTCATTCTAAAATTAATATTTTATTATTATTTTTCTATCATTAGAAGTCAGAAATAAAGAATTGATCTTTTAAATCAATTATAGTAATTAAAATTTACTTCTAACGAATACCACAAATAATACCTATTAATTGATTAGTTATCTTTATAATATGTTTATTTACTACCATTTAGTACCATTAAATTCTCCAAACTTTTTAATAAATTTTATAGTAATTATTGAACTTATTAGACTTTTTATTCGCCCTTGAACATTATCAATTCGTCTTTCAACAAATTTAATTTCAGGACATCTTATTCTTATTTTACTAAGAAATTTTATAATAAACTTCATTATTTTATCACCATTAACTTTAATAATTCAAAATATATTATTAATTCTAGAAATTTCAATAGCTTTAATTCAAGCTTATGTATTCTCAATTTTATTAACATTATATTTTTCTGAATCAAATTAATGAAAAAAATCTTTCCTTTTCATATTGTTACTATTAGACCATGACCAATTATTGTTTCTTTTAATACTATAAATATATTATTAAGAACAATTTTATGAATTTATTTAAATAATTTATTAATTATAATCTTAAATTTATTAATTTTAATTTTATCAACAATAATATGATTCCGAGATATTATTCGAGAAAGAACATTTCAAGGAATACATTCTTTTTATATTTTATCAATAATAAAATTTAGAATAATTATATTTATTATTTCTGAACTATTTTTTTTTATTTCATTTTTTTGAACATTCTTCCATAATTCAATTTCTCCTTCAATTGAAATTAATTTAATATGACCACCTAAAATAATTAAATTTTTTAATCCATTTGAAATCCCTTTATTAAACTCAATTATTTTAATTATATCAGGATTTTCAGTAATATTAAGACATTATAATATATTAAATAACAAATTTAAATCAAGAATATCAATATTAATATCAACAATTTTTTTAGGATTTTATTTTAATTTTATACAAATTTTTGAATATTATAATTCATTCTTCTGTATTAATGATAGAATTTTTGGATCTATTTTTTTTTTATCCACTGGTTTTCATGGTATTCATGTCTTAATTGGAACATTATTTTTATTATATTCTTTAATTCGAATAATAAAAAATCATTTTTCAACAATTCATCATATTAATTTTGAATTTGCTATTTGATATTGACATCTTGTTGATGTAATTTGATTATTCATTTACATATTTTATTATATCATTATAAATTAAATTAAATTTTAAATATATAGTATAATTAAATTACATTTAATTTCCAATTAAAAAATTTAATATTAAATTAATATATTTAATTAATATAATTTATTATTTATTAACTTTTATAATATTAATAATTATTTTTTTATTAAATAAATTTTTATCAATATATAAAAAATTTAATATAGAAAAAAACTTACCTTATGAATGTGGATTTAATCCAATCACAAAAATAAATATTCCATTTTCATTACCATTTTATTTAATTTCATTAACATTTTTAATTTTTGATGTAGAAATTATTTTACTAATTCCTTTAATTTCATATATCAAAACATTAAATTTTTTATATTTATTTATTGTAATAATGTTTTTATTTTTAATATTAATTTTTTCTTTATTAATAGAATGATCATGTAATTATTTAAATTGAATATTTTAAACTATTCTAATTAAATATTTTAATATATAAGGATTTAAAAAATAAATCAATCTTTAAGTCGAAATTAAAAGTAAATTTTACTTCTTATATAAATTTAAATTTATATATTAAATAAAATAAATTTTAAATTGAAGCCAAATTAGAGGCATTTTATTGTTAATAAAATAATTGAATTTAATATTCCAATTTATTAATATATATATATATTTATATGTATATATAAATATTATATAAAAAAAATTATTTTAAAAATTATACAAAATTTAAAATTTAATTTAATTTATATAGTTTAAATAAAACATTATACTTTCAATATAAAATTATTAATAAATAAAAAATTAACTGTAAACAGAAATAATTTAATAAAGCTTCTAACTTTAATAATTGATTTAAAATATCATTATTTCTTATAATTTATTATTAATAATAATATTTAAAATTTAAATTCATATATATATATGTTATTTAAAAATTAAAAAAAATTTCCCTAATATTTTCAATATTATGCTCTAATATAAGCTACTTAAATTCTATAAATAAACAAATTTTTTTCTTTTTATTTAATATATGAATATAATTTAAATTAAATTAATATCATTAATATTAATAAATATAAATATAATAATAATAATAAAGAAATTTTAAATATAAAATTTATTTCTAATATATCACAAATATATCTTATAATTTTTCCTATAAATTTTTCTAATAAACCTTTCTCAAAATAAAATACATAATAAATTATTTTATTTATTAATTGTTTTATTATAAACTTATAAAAAAATTCTATTATAAAAAATCTTTTAATAAATATCTTACTTTTTTTAAAAAAAAATTAATATTTAATATTAATATTGAAAATATTGATCCTAGTAAAATTATTTTAAATACAAAATATTTATAAATACAAATTAAATTAATATTTAAATGATAAAAAAATAAATTAAAAATAAATTTTCTTAAAATTAATATTATTATTAAAATTATTGATATAACTCTAATTATAATATAATCTTCTCTTAAATATATTAAATTTATTATATAATTATTTATTATTATTATAAATATTAATTTTAATTATAAATATTAATATTAAATAAAATTAAATAATTAGAGTAATAATTATTTCCTAAACCGCCAACTAAATTAACTCATTTTAATCAATTTATATTTATTAAAAAATTTAATCTCAATAAAAATATTAAATTTCTTAAAATATAAAAATTTATAAACTTAAATAAGATAATAATAACAATTACAATTGTAACCTCATTCATTTTTAAATTAAACTTATAATATTAATTTTTTGATGACCAAATTCATAATTTGTTCTAACTAATAGTGATAGACCTATAACTCCTTCACATACAGAATAAATTAAATAAATTAAATAAATTCATCTATTAAAATCAATTAAAATTATATAAAATAATTGAAATTAAATATTCCAACCCAATTAAAAAATTTAAAAAATAAATATTATTTAATAAAATAACTAAAATTATTAAAACAAAATTCAAAATAATAAATTCTAAAATAAATTTAATATTAACCAACTTAAAAAAATCAAATTTCTTAAGATAATATTAAATTTCAAAAAAATTTTATAAAAATATCTATAATTCCCAAATTTATTTTTTTTTATTTAAACTATTTTTTGTTAAATTTATATATTAGTTATATAGTTTAACAAAAACATTAATTTTGTAAATTAAAAATTTAAAAATATTAATATAACTATAGATAATTTTAATATATTAATTCATTATTAATGAAAACTTTTATAATTCTATTCTTCCTTATATTTATAAATTTAAATATTAATTTAATTTTAATTTTAAATTATTTTTATTTAAATACCTTTATATCACCTTTAAAACAAATATTATATTTAATTTTTTATATTATTTTTATAAAAATAAATATCATTAACATATAAACAAATAATTTCATTAAACGTATATATCTTATTAATTATTTTTATTAGAGGAATTTTAATCTTATTTTCTTATTTTATTAGTTTAATTAATAAACCATTTAAAAAAACCAATTATTTAAATTTATTTTTTACAAATTTAATCTTAATATTAACTTTTTTATTCTTAATTAATCATTATGATATAAATATTAAAATATTAAATTTTAATTATTACAAAAATAATAAAATTTATAATATTAAAAAATTATATTTAAATCCCAACTATTATATTCTTTTAATATTTATTATTTTCTTAATTATTATATTATTTATTATAACAAAAATTTGTTATATTAAAAACAAAAACTTACGAGCAAGAAAATGAAAAAAGTAATTTCATCAATTTATAAAATTCATATAATAAATTTACCAATATCATTTATTAATTTACCTGCAACAATTAATATTAATTACTTATGAAATTTTGGATCAATACTTGGAATATTTTTAATAATTCAAATTATCTCAGGATTATCTTTATCAATACATTACTGTCCAAATATCAATATTGCATTTAATAGAATTTCAAATATTATAAAAGATATAAACTCAGGATGATTAATTCGATTAATTCATAGATACGGAGCATTATTTTATTTTTTCATTATATATTTACATATTTTATTTAATTTTATTTTATTTATATTAATTAACTTACAAATACCTTACATCTTAGGTGATCCAGATAATTTTAAAATAGCAAATCCAATAATTACACCAATTCATATTAAACCTGAATGATATTTTTTATTTGCATATTCAATTCTACGAACAATTCCAAATAAACTAGGAGGAGTAATTATACTTTTCATATAAATTTCTATTTCATATTTAATTCCATTAATTAATTTAAAAAATAATAAATTTTATTTTATAAATAAAATTTTTTATCGATCATTTATTAATATTTTATATATATATTATATATTATATATTATTATATATTATATATATATTATATATTATTATATATTATATATATATTATATATTATTATATATTATATATATTATATATTATTATATATTATATATATTATATATTAATATATATATATAAATTTAATAAAAATTAATTTTTTAATTAATTAAATTTGTAGAAACAAACTTTTATATATTTAAATATATTAATTAAAAACTTAATCTATATATATATACATATAAATTTTTATAATTGTTAAATTAATAAAATTAATTTAAAATTAATAATGATTTATTATAAAGAAATTTTATTAAAAATTAAATATTTTTTTAAATACAAATTAAAATACTATCAAAACAATAAATTCTTTTATTAAATAAATTAATATTAAATATATTAAAATTAACACTAATAATTCAACCCAACATATTATTATTAATTTATCATATCGAATACGAGGTAATACACCACGAATTATAATTAATAAAATTAAATGCAATAAATAAACTAAAATGAAACTAAATGATCATCAATTTAATCCAAAAAACATTATTGTTAATAATAATCTTATAAATATAACATTTAAATATTCAGATAAAAAAAATTAATACAAATAATCTTCTATAATATTCAACATTAAATCCAGAAACTAATTCTGATTCACCTTCAATCAAATCAAATGGAACTCGATTTAAATCAATTAATGCTCTAATTATAAAAATAATATATAAAGGATATATATAAAAAAAATATATATATATTATATTGAAATTTTATAAATATAAATAAAGAATAATTCTCAATTAAAATTATTAGTAAAAAAAAAACAAAAATAATAAAATTTCAAATGAAATTATTTGAGAAACTGAACGTAATGAACCTAAAATTGAATAATTACATAAAGACACTCAACCAATTATTATAATTGGATAAACCCTTAATCTCAAAATTAATATTAAAAAAATAATTCTATAATCAATAAAAAGAAAAGAATATATTCAAGGATAAATAAATCATAATATTAATGATAAAAAAATATAATTATTGGACTATATAAATATAAATTATTAAAATTTAAAAAAAAAATTCCTTTGATATCAATTTTAAAGCATCTCTAAAAGGTTGAAATAAACCTTTAATTATTAATTTATTTGGACCTTTTCGTAATTGAATATAACCTAATATTTTACGCTCAAATAAAGTTAAAAAAGCCACTCTAATCAAAATTATAAATATCATTAATAAAAAATTAAAAAAAAATTATTATATATTATAATTTTATTATAATTTATTTAAATTCTAAATTTAATGCACTAATTTGCTAATATAATAAAATTATTAATTAAAGTTAATAATATAATTTAATTAAAAATTATAGTCCTTTCGTACAAATAATTTATTTATTTTTATAGATAGAAACCAATCTGACTCACGTCGATTTGAACTCAAATCATGTAAGATTTTAAAAGTCGAACAGACTTAATTATTGAACTTCTGCATTTAAAATTTATCTTAATTCAACATCGAGGTCGCAATCATCTTTATTAATATGATCTTTAAAAAGATATTACGCTGTTATCCCTAAGGTAATTTATTCTTTTAATTTATAATACAAGATCATTAATTATTCTTTAATTAAAGTTTATATTTAAAATAAAGTTTTATAAATTTACTAATCCTCCCAATTAAATATTTATATTTAGAAAATTTAAAATCTAAATATAAATATAAAATTCTATAGGGTCTTATCGTCCCATAAATATATTTTAGCATTTTTACTAAAAATTTAAATTAATTATATATATGAGACAGTATATATCTCATTAATTCTTTCATTCTAGTTTTTAATTAAAAAACAATTGATTATGCTACCTTTGTACAGTCAATTATACTGCAACCATTAAATAATTAAATCATTGGGCAGATAGACTTAAAATTAAAGTCAATAAGCCATGTTTTTGATAAGCAGGTGAATATATTTAATTTGCCTAATTCCTTATATATATATATATTTCAAAATTTATTAAAAAATAAAAATTTTAAACATAAAATATTACTAATATAATCATTATACTTAATTTAAATAAATTATAAATTATTTTTTTTTAATAAATATATATTATTCAATTTTATATAAATTTCTTAAATTTTTAAAATAAAATTATTAAATTATTAAGTATTTATTAATAAAAATTATTACTAAATCAATATAATTATAATATAAATTTTTAAATAATAATAATAATTTAATTATATATTTAAATTTATAGATTATCCCATAAATTTTTTATATAAAAATAAAAAAAATTATAAAAAAAATTTTTTATATTTTTTATATATGAATTAAATTCATTTAAAAAAAATAGATATATAAAAAAATCGATTAACATTTAATTTCTAAATATATATTATAATTTTTTATTCAACAAAAACATAATTATATATTGAACTCTTTTTCTTTCGAGAATAATAAAATTATTAAATTATATTAATTAACCCTGATACAAAAGGTACAAAATTTATTTTACTTATTTAATTCTTTAAAATTTCATTCACATTACTAAATCTATAAATCATTATATTATTTCATAAATTATTACTTTAACAATTATTTATTATACAACTTTACAAAAATATAATTTAATAAATTTTAAACTAAAATATTAAATTTATTATTTAAAAAAAAATTCAATTTAAATAATTTTCATTAAAAATGAAATATTATAAAAACTAATTTTTTATCTAAAAACATTTTCCAATATTTTTACTATGTTACGACTTATTCCACAAATGAAATTGACGGGCAATTTGTACACTTTTCAAAACTATTTTCAAATTAATTAATTTATTGATTTTACTTTTGAATCCTCTTTCAAATTAATATTAAAATATAATTATTAAAAAATTAAATTTATTATAACTCATAAATTCTTAAATATACTACATTTTGATTTGAATTAAAATTTTGTATTAAATTTTTATTAAAATTAATTTTATATAATAATATACAACAATACATAAACATCTACTTAAGTTTATCTTATCGTGGATTATCAAATTAAACCACAAGTGGCAGATAGCGCGGAGACAATGTATCTATGTGCTGAATCAAAAGTAAAACTTTTTTATTTCTAACTTTTCCAAAATTAAACTTTTACTAATATATTTGTGATGTTAGATTTACTTATTGATATGTATTTAATTATCATTTACTCAGTAAGCAAATATGCTCCAAATTATATCGTGCTTGGTCTTATCTGAATGAGAAAAGTGTGACAAATATGTTGGTAAATGATTTCATTTACTACAATGAATCAAAAATAAAAAGAATTTGATTTATGAGTTGAGGGTCTCAGCTTGTGGGAAGTTTTTAATGTTTGCGTAATGTACGCCTAGTATAGGTGCTCACATAAACGTTGCACTTCATACTACCATTTCTTGACTTACAATGTAACCATTCCTTAGACTATGAACTTACAAATTAGTATAAGTATGAGATATATAATTACGTATATATGATTACACAATTGCAGGGAACATTTTCTTAATTTAACTGTGTTTGTATAAAGTCAATTCACATCGGAGACCAGGCCACACACCGCGGGCAGCATGGCGCCCAGATGTCTGCACATCCTTGGCGCGTGCCCTCAGTAGTCCTAAGTACCCACCAGGGGTCTTGGAATTTTCATAGTTAAGGTCCTTCAGGCCAAGCGAGTATCTCTTGTCTTAGATTTCCTTTTACGTTTATTGTTTACTACGGGTTAACAGGGAAAGTAGGTTTTCCTCGCGTCTGCTATGTTGCGTTAGCAACTTTCTCACGAGGGCGGCTAAAACCCTTCCTGGTCCACCAACCGTCTTATTATCCAATCGGAGACGGTGTCTACTGCCCTCACTTCCTTAACCAAAATTGTCATCAACGAATCCGATAGTCCTGTGTCCTTAGACACACTCACCCCTAGCCTTTCTCAGACATAGTATCGCCAGAAAAACTCACTTATTCTGTATCCTTAGAATAGTCAATATATCTATACCGGTCTCTATCCTTATAACAATCGCGTACTTAACGTATCAGTGTAACTAGGTTTTACATAAGGTGATTGGAGTGAATTGTGATTTGTGTGTGTTAATTCAGTGTGTATTTCATTGTGATTGCTGAATTCATAATAAAGATTAATGAAAACAAAGTTAATAGTTGTGTTACGACTCAGCTATTTTATTTTATCGTCTAACCCTCAAGTTTACGTGACATTTGCATTGTTCTTTTGTGATCTTTGCTTACAATCTTTGGTTCATTTACTAACTAAACATACGGTTTTCTTATTGCTATAATTTAATTTTCTACGGTGGTTAGCCACCAATATTTATCTTTATTGTCTTTGAGTGTCTCACTTAAATCTACGGTTGACAATTTATACATAAGTCTTATATTGCTATCCTTATGGTCTATGTCGCTATCGTACAGTATTTTTTATTATTACGTTTCTGCTGTAGTGATAGAATAATGCTAAGTTATTATTGTTTTGGATTAATTTCACGCTATCTAAACAGGTGAAGGATTCCGGGGGGAAATAACCTGTTTTTTTGAACGTGTTTATGGTATAACGGGTTTGACTATAGATTGTGGGCGACGATGAAGTTTATGATTATTTTGTGTATCTTTGACCAGTGGTCTGACTAATTTAAGAATGAAGAATCGATATGGATTAATTTGGCTCTTCGTATAGCTTGTGATTTGCTATATTTGCTAAATTTCAATTCTGGCAATCTATATATTCCTAAACATGCTGTGATGTATTTTCTTTCAATGATTCTTAATTTTTCCGTGGCGTTGACACTTACATTGAAACAGATTTAACGACCATACATTAGAATGGTTGGTCTAATTAGTGTTTTGTAGCAGTGAAGTTTTATTGATCTGTGCGAATCTTTCGAGTAAGGTAGTCTTATGAGGTATAAGAAGAATTTATCTGCTTTCTATAACTGTGTCTTTATGTTGTCGTTGTGATTTAACCCGAAGTTTAGATGGACTCCGAAGGATCTAACTTTGTTTGCATCGGAAAATTTTCCGTTGATATTTTCTGTTGTATGGAAGAATATTTTCGAATTTATTCTCACGTCGTACTTTGCTTTTGAAGTTTTTGAAATATATGGACTGAACGAGATTGTTTCACATTTATGGGTGTAGATTCTTAGCTTCCGTGTTGGAAAGCGTAATTTTCTACTTTCTTGACTAGGTCTTGCAGCTGGATTTTTATTTGTCACGGTTTATTGTTTCTGATGTAATTAACATATCATTTACGAATGCTATTGCTGATTTATTATTTTGATTGCCGTTCTTGTTCATGCCATACATTTATAATAGGACACTAAACATGGATATTGAACAGGATAGGCCGGTTTACCGTGTCTTACTGTAGATCTCGATGCGTTTGGTCCTTTTGCTTGATCACTCTGAGAGGTAGAAGTATCTATCATTTTCTTTTTAATTTTTCCTTTATTAAACGTTCTTATTTGTTTCTACAAATACTTACATTTTTGTATCATTTGCTAATTACTATAGCATGGGGATTTCTGTGCTATTACCCATAATAAAAAAAAAAACAAAATAAAATAAGGAAGGTTTTTAACGTTTCAATTAGAATGTATGGGTGTGTGATTTGTTAATAATTGAGGATGAGTAAGGATAACTATTATCATTATTATTATCATTATTATTATTATCATTATCATTAATATCATTATTATTATTATTATTATTATTATTATTATCATCATCATTATTATCATTATTATCATTATTATCATTATTATTATCATTATCGTTATTATTATTATTATTATTATTATTATTATTATCATTATTATTATTATTATTATTATTATTATTATTATTTTCTGTGTCCCTTGGTTCTCCTGTTATTTCTCATTCTTCTATTACGCGTCTCAGGTCTTCTTCTTTCTTTTTACATAGCTTGCATCTTTTTTCTCCCTCTTCTTTCCAGTATTCCCTTGATTTAGTCTCGTTTCCACATCTGAATCTTGCTAATATTTTTCTGTCCTTCCACTTCATCCTCCCTTCTAAGTATTTTGCTAACTCTTCTTTGGCGATTTTTCTATAATGTTTGTCATATTTTGATTCCCTTATCCTTTCCCCCCTCTCTTCTGCTTCTCTCTTTCTCCTTTCTTCTATAATTTGGTCTAGTGTCATCTTTTCTTGCTCTTCTCTTACTTCCATCTGTGTCCCTCCATTTCTCATCCTTTCTAGTCCCTCCTTTCTCTTTCTTGCTCTTTTCCGTTATTGGCCATTTCCCCAGTTTCTCTCTCTTTCCTTTATGCACTTCTTTACTAGTTCCTTTTTTGACTCTATGGCTTTCCCTTCATACCTTGCTGCTCTTCCTAATACTTTTTCTTTGATTTCTGTTAGCTTACATTCTTCTATCGATATATAATTCGGTGTTGTCATATCTAAACCTAAGCTCCATTTCACATATCTTCTTTGTATTCTATCCAACCTTTCTTCCATGTTCCAGCCTCATACCTATGCTCCAAACAGCGCCACGTTCTCTACCAGCGTTCCAAACATCTTCATTCTCCTCTTGTTGTCCTGTTTGGAAATTTTTTCTTCCACGCTCCATGTTTTCTTCATTGCTATTCTTGCTCTCTTTTTCCTGTCTTCTATGTGTTTCTCATCACTACCGTTTTTTCAGTAGTATGTACCCTAGGTATCTTATCTCGTCCACTTCTTCTAATTCTCGTTCTCCCCATTTCCATTTTCTTTGTCTCCTCTTGTTCTTTCGTTTTTTTCGAAAACTACACTCTTGGCCTTTTTCGTGCTCAGTTCCAATTCGGTTTCCTTTAAAAATATTTCGATTCTCTTTAGCATTTCCTTTAGCTTCTCCTCTCTATCAGCCATCAGCACAATATCGTCTGCATATGTCAATGACCATACTTTTCTTTCTCCTACCACTATGCCCCCCCCCCGGACTTGTCCTTTCCTTAATTCTTCTTCCAGCCCCGCCACGTAGATGTTAAATAACGTAGGGCTCAACGGGCATCCTTGTCTGACTCCCCTCGCTGTCCAAAATTCTTTTGTGTTGTTATTCTTGATTCTTACCACATTCTTTGTTTCTGCGTATATCATTTTAATCCTTTTGGTTAAGTTTTCGTTAATTCCCATTTTTCTCATTTTCTCCTCCAATTTCTTTCTGTTTAGCCTGTCGAACGCCGCTTTTAAGTCCGCAAAGCAGGCATGTAGTTTTTCTTTTTCTCTACTCAACTGTTTGTCTATGATATGGTTTATCACAAATACCGCGTCTTTCTTTTCTGAATCCGAATTGGCTCTCTTTCAGTTTGTTTTCAATCTCTGCCTTCAGTCGTTCGTGCAGTATCCCTGCACAGATCTTGTATGCTGTATCCATTAATGTTACTTTTCTGTAACCCTTCCCAGCTCTCTTGTCCCTCTTTTTATATATCGGACATATTTGCTCCTTTTTTCCAATCTTCTGGTATCCCCACCCCATTCCATATTTTCCTTAACAGAGCCCATAACGCTTCACCCACTTCCTTCGGTGCATACTTCCATACTTCATTTTCTAACCCGCCTTCCCCCATTGCTTTCTTCTCCTTCAAGTTTCTTAGTTTGTATATCACCTCTTCCTTCTCTATATATTATCTTCTCTCTCATCCATTATTTTCTCTTCTGCTCGATGCTCCTCTTTTTTCCTGCCCTCTTTGTGCTCTGTTCCTTCTAAAATTTCCATAAAATGATTTTTCCACTCTTCCTCGCTTATTTCATATAATCTTCATCTATATTCTCTCTTCTTCTTCTGTATTTATTTATGTATTTCCACGCTTCTTGTTCTGTTTTTATCTTCTTGATTTTCACCATTTCTTCTTCTTCGTATCTTTCCTTTCTTTGTTTGCACCTCTATTTGAATGCCTTTTTTCCTCCATAAGAGCTTCTCTACTGTATTTTCCTTTCATAAACTTTGTCACCTTCCTTCTCATCTCTCTTTTACTCTCTTTTCCTCTCTTTCTATTCCTTATCTTTACTTTCTTCTTTTGCATTGCTTCGTTTATCTTCTTGTTGATTTCTGTCCACATTTCCGCTACTGTTCTTCCGTTGCAGGTCCAGTCTTTACATTCGTCCAAGTATTTTTCCACACTTTTGTTTGTCCATTCCCTCTTCTCCTTCTCTTCTTCTTCCTTTTCCTCATTTTTTTGTAATTCCGCGCCCCCCCCCCCTATTTCTATTTCTAACGGCATGTGGCCTGACTCTGTTCTTTTTCCTATTTTCATGTAAATTATTTCTTCTGTCGCCTCCTGATTGCCAATCACATAGTCTATTACTGAGTTTCCTCTCTCGCCAATATAGGTCCGCTCCTCTCCTTCTTTATCGCTGCCATTGATTATCTTTAGCAGTGTTCTTCCTTCCACGTTTATTGTCTTGTCTTTTGATCGTCTGTTTTTTTCTTTCCCTACGTCCTCGTTTATCGACCCTCCCTCCTCTCCCGTTCTTGCGTTCCAGTCTCCGCCGATGATCACCACTTCCTCTTCTCTTCCGTCTACTCTTTCCTCTATTTTTTTCCATGTCCCTTATGTATCTTGATTATAAACCATCATTATCCTATACGTCTTGTAATTGTATATTATTTTTCTTCCAACTATATTATCACTAATTCCTTTATATCCTATTTCTCTTAGGTTTTTATTTATACCCGTTGTTATTCTTCCCTTTGCTCTTCCTTTTTTCCTTACTGTCATTGCTGCCCTGCATTTCCAGTCGAATTCTTTGTGTAGTCTATATTTTAACTTTTCTCTTTTGTCCTTACTTATTAGCTCTGCTACATTTCAGAAGCACGTTTTCATCCCCATTGTAGTCCCCCCTCCTGTTCCTCTTTTTTCATTTCCCTTGCCCTCTCTTTCTTTCTTCCTCCAGCCTCTCTTCGTTTTCGTTCCACCTGTACCATTTGTTCTCTATTGTTAGTTTCTTGTATCCTGTCCTTACATATTCGCCTTGTTCCATTCTTTCTCTGGCTACCCTTCTTATGTGTTGCTTCCCATCCCTTTCTTTTTTTTGTCAGATCATCGTCCATGTATACACCCTTTTCCCATTTGCTTTTCTCCTTCATTATCCTTATTTTTTCCTCCATTGATTTCATCGTTGCCACTATTATTGTGTTCTTGCCCCCCCCCCCCACCCCACCTTTATCATATGTGCTTTTTCTACTTCTGCCCCTATCCTCATTTTTTCGTTTATGAACTCCTTTACTGTCTCTTCATTGCTTCCTTCGTTCCAGTCCACTCCCTTGATTACTATGTTTCTTCTTCTTTCCTCTCTCTCTCTCTGTCCTGTCCTGATCCTCTCCAATTCTTCTGATTCTACCCAATAATTCTTTCTTTTCCCATTCCCACTCTCCTTTCTCTCTGTCTGTCTCTCTTTCCCTTCTTTCCCTTCTTTCCCTTTCCTCTTTCATTTCTCTCTTCAGCTCCTCCACTTGCTTTTCCAATATATATATTTTATTTCCTCGATCATTGCCTCGAATCCTCTTTCCATTTTCTCTGTTTTTTCCACCACTGCCTCCATTACTTTCTCTCTGGCTGGTGTCTCTTTTTCTGTCGAACTGTATTTGTCCAGTGTATTTTTGAAGACTGCTTTACCAGTACTCCTTGGTCTTCCCCTGTTTGTCGCCATCTGCCGTTTCCCTACCTTACTTTGTTTTGCCGCGCTTCTAGCCTCCTAACCTCTTCTTTTCTAGTTTTTTTTATTTGTAGCTTTCTCCCGTTCTTGTCTCCTTTTTCGCTTTTCTTTTGCCTTCTCCTTGTATGCTCACTCTTTATTTTCCCTTCTTCATGCCTCTTTATGCTTCCTGTTCCTTTTTCCCTTCACACTTCACTTTTTCCCCAGAGATCTCCGTCCGTGTGTTACCCTCGGCCCGAACCGAACCGAAAGCCCAAGTAAGGATTACTATTTTTGGCAAGCGAGTTTATGTAATTGTCCATTTTGTCGTCATATGCTTTAGAGAATTTTGTGTGCACTTAGTATCGATGTTAGTATAGTTGATATATATATATATATATATATATATATGTATATGTGTATATTAGTTAGTTAGACGAGGTAGAACAAGAATTTTCGCGTTGATGGATTGGATAAGAATGTGAATATTCGTTGTTTGATATATATTTATTCCTATGTTTGCCTTCTTCTTCTCTTTTAATTTCGCTATAGTAGTTTGTCGTTAGAACCAAAGCTCAGTTCATTTACTACGATGGTTTCTATTGCCACAATTTTCTTGCCCTTCGAGTTTAATAATCGAGGATGATTCCAACGATCCTCTCTGTGTGGGGTTCGTGTGGTTTCGCAAGCCTTGCCCAAAGACGGGCAATGTTTTGCCAACAATGGGAGGAGGAATGCGAAGATCAGTGGGTGTTTGAGTAGCTGAAAACACCGTTCGCACAAGCCGACACAGCGGACAACCCCTTTGTTTAAAGTTTAAACAATGATTCTATCCTCAAAACCGTTCACGAAAATAAAACGAGATCGATGATAGGAAGTTCTAATTCGATTCTCGAGGGCAACGAAATTATCAGAGAAGAAGGAAATTTTCAAAATTAATTTTCTTACCTTGAGGAGTAGGTGCTGTCTGGCGCCATTACCTCAGCTGCTCCGGTGGTCGTCGATGTTTTTGTTGGGTTTATTACTTGAACTCGAATATAGTTTACTATCAACTTTTACTTTATTTATCTATTTCGATACAGACTGAACAATTTACTAACTGGATTAATACCGCAATTACAATGCCCGTTTCTGTCTAAGCGATGAAATGAGGACTTCAAAGATAAAATTTTCTTTTTACTTAGTCGCGGCTCTCTTTTCTTGACCGAAAAACTAAAGACCCCGAAACGCAAAATACTATACAAAATTTTTAAACACAATGATGAGCGCAATAACGAACGTAGTAACAATGAACACAAAGAGTGAACAAAATAATAATGAACCGTAATAACAATGATCACTAAGAATGAATACAAAAATAATGAGCACAATATGGTACGTAAATTATAATGAGCACAAAGAATGATTAAAATAATAATGAGCGCTGCTCTATGTTGCTACGCATTATTTATAATGCCATCCCCCACGGGGTGGTGGTCCACTGGGGGTACGCTTCCGTGGGAATCGGGATGTTGCAGTTTGGGTTTCCTGAAATCGTACGTGAGACTGTCTTCTCATATCTATGATTCTTACCTCTGAATGAAAATCGACGCATCATAATAGTGTGATGCCGGTAGTGAACATCTTAAGAGAATCTTAATTAGCCTAGGCCCTGTTTTTAATATTTGATTTCATTCGACTGCATGTGGCCTTCTTTCATCTACTGGCCGTCGGTTTTTCGTAATCGCCACGCAAGCACGTGTTGCCGTACGGGTATATGTGTCGCTATCGAGTTTTACTGCCTCGGCTCCCATTGTTGGCATAACATACGGTCAGCGTTACAGTTACGTAATTATTTCATTCTAACCACTTCTAGTTAATTATGATTGCGACAATAGATCATGGGAGTTGTGGTGTCTTCACAAGAGATACCTTGCTTTCTCCCATGGGTTATTTACATTTTCCATTTCTGCTGCTATATTTTTATTGATTGTAGTATAATTTGACATTAATTGATGTACGGTACAAGGAGAAATGAGAACATTCTCCCATGAGAATATTATATGTTTTACCAGTTTATATTTTTTAAATGTTATATTTTATAAATTATATACATGCAGAAAAGATATGAAAGTTATAGAAGGAAATCTAAATAGAATCTTGTTATATTTTTTATTGATTACTATTAAGGTGTTTTGAAAGCAAAATGATAGCTTATACGCAATATTTTATTGTTTTACTTCTCATTAAATTATGCAAGTAAATCAGTTAGTCAATCAAAGTAAGACTATATATACATTACAAATAACTGTAACGTCTTAAAAATTACAAAATTCATTAATGGATATTGAAACATGGTAACATAATCCTTAGAAAGGTCTGTGAAATATAACACAAGGGTGAGCAGAGAGCAATCGCCGGTATCAACGAATGCCAAAGGATATGCCAAAATAGTAGGTCTTATTAAACGATCAACGCTTTTGCAACGATGTAAACATTTGAAACATCCAACACTGAAACGCTGGATATTTCTCGCCTCTCGCCGTAGAGAAAAGCTATAGAAATTACGAAAGTACGTATGCAGTGTAGGAAGTATCGAAGAAAGGATGTATTTAGTGATGGAAAATAATTCGACTCGAATGCGTTAGATGTTCCTAAGAATCATGCAATACTAAACCATTATTCAGATAAAAGGAAAGGAGAAGAAAAGTGGAAAGATTAGAAATGATATACTTGCGTTGCGAACTTTGGGACGGAAACGGAAAGAAGAATAGAACATGTTTAGAATATGAACATGTTGGGTAGTGGAGAAATGACACTTATAGATATATGGAAGGAAAAAAATAATAACGGATGGATTCTTTCGTTCGTGCACTTAAATCAGATGATCATGTGGTTAGTATGAATTTCTGTAATAACGTCATTGGAAGAAATGGAGTTAATTATTCCTGCGCGATATAAAACGCAGCATACGCCAACCTCCTAATTATGGAAATTTTCATCACTTTATAGACGAATATATTTGTATGATTTGAATGTACAACTATCTCTAAAGAAATTACATGTAGAATTTTAGCATGTTTCTCTTGGCATAAAAATTGTGCAATATGATCAAGCAACAGTGATATAAAATAATATCACGTTGCAGTTTATCTGAACGAAAAAACGAAATATTTGCTTGTGTAATATTCACAAATAAAACTATGCAATTACCAGAGATATCGCAATCGATCGAAAATGTTGCACGATTCAAAACAGTTTCTTAAAAAAAGTTGAAAGAAGTGTTGGTTTATTAGATCATGTGAAACAAGAAAGTATTCACATAATGACAACTCCGAGGCTCTACTTCCTAGGATTATAGGATTTGGAGGTGCAGCTCTACCCCAGAAATGCTTGTAGAGCCTCTTCACCTCCCTTGCCTCTGGCGGTTGCCTGCCTGGTTCTAAGTAAGCCAAGTCATTGTTAACAATTACATCGGCCAACATCCTTGGACACATTTTAAAGATCTCCTGACAGCATGCGTTGACCCAAGATGACGGCATGCAGATAGGTTGTGTTCGCGTCGCTTCGTACACTGTCCGTGTGTACAAACAGTACGCCACGAATGTAATCCAGATGTCTTCACGTGGGCAGACGCCACCCGCCACCCGCCACCCGCCACCCGCCACGAATGCAAGCATGGTTTTGTAACCCTTGAAAACGCAAAAGCCTGAAAAAGGGGCAGAGTGGTCAACCCCTAAAGATACTAATATAAGCGCTACACCGATAAAGCAAAACAGCCCAGAAATCAAGAAGCGGTCTGATGAAGAGAAGGAGGATACTAAAGAAGAATCGCGGCCAATACCCGACATAAGGGAACGAGCTAGCGATATGGAAAAGAGGGTCCTACCATTCTGCCACGACCCGAGCAACAAAGTTAACAAGGGCAAACCGCAACGATAATGCGTTACTTTAAGGATATGAGAGGATTTGTGGAGAATATCTCCTGCTCCACAACTGTCATCTAGCCGGAAGGCTAGAACAAGCTAAAAGCTAAGAATAAGGAAACTGCGATATTAAGCGCTGTGAGTAAGTCGCTGGAAGCCAGCAAGCGGCTTAAAACGGCCGTTAAGAAAACAACGAAGGCCGAGCCAAAACAGCTCTCGTACGCGGAAAAAGTGAAGATGGCCAGCAATAAAGCGGACAAATGGCGGTAAAACCACCGAGAAATGTGGTTATAATCCTAATCGTGGAAACGACGAAGGACTGAAGCCGGAAGGACTGAAAGCGTTCACAGAGGATGTACAGAATACACACATAACGTACGGACATTCGGAGAAAAAATGAAATAATCAGATGACTCATGCGGAAAATCGTTCTTTACATAAGTGGATGAATATCTGAAAAATATTCGAAATTCGAACATCTTACACATGTTCGCACATTTATCGAGAAGTGAGTTGTGTATTATACAATTTTTCTAGATGTATATGTTTTTTTGTCACATAAATGTTATTAGGCCAGTTGCTGAACAAGAGCATAAAGATTCATCACTTTGAGCAGAGGCATATGCTTGTACGAGTTTAAAATAATCTTCTTACCATTGAAATCTATCCATAGTTACGCTATAAATTATAATACAATTTGTATATTGTATTTGTATTCAACAGTACATCTCAACTGAACAAATGTATTGCGTAACAACTATTTATCACTAAAGCGAAGATGTCTAACCCAATCGAATTTTATTGTCAATGTTAGTATTATTTTAGAAATGATATAAATAGTAAAAATGAAAAGGAAATAACTTTTAATTCTCTGATAATTTAATAAGAGGAGCATCTAACGCTCCTTTTCTCTCGATCTGTTTAGCAATAATTTTATTCACTAATTTTTCGAGAGCTTCAAATATGATCTCACTGCGCTCAAGACTGTCAATAGACAACGTGCAGAGAAAACTTTGGTGCCTCATCTGTGAAATGCTGTCAAAAAGGCTTTAAGTGAAAACATACATACATGTCTGTATGAAAACTGCAACTGCTCATGAATTCAATTTCGACTCGGATTTGAGAATCCTATAAGATATCATTTTAAACTATACTAAATATATAGAGTACGCTGTCCCGCGTATCCTGAAGATATCTTTAAAATGACGGTCCTACCAAATTAAATTCAGACTGTTTTCTGAAACTGCTTAATCAAATGATGCATTGATTTATTTTTATAGTAGTAAATCTGGGCATCAGAAATTTGCTCCGTCCATTTGAAAGTCCATCGAACTCGGTCTATTTATCACCGTTACGAAACATATATACTCTAGTAGGAACATTCCTAACACGATAATGCTTAGAGGAAAGCACGCCAGAATCGCTGTCTCTCAAATCCATTCAATGAATAAGAGACGAATGAAGATGCGTATTATAGTTATATGCAAGTATCCGTAAAGTGGTGTGAGACGTTCGAACAGGTTTGTTCGATGAAAATCAGCTACATACTCTGTTCCGGGTGAAGAAATGAGCCGCAAGTGGAAAAGGGTGAAAAGGGAAGGGGAAATAAGGAGAATACAAAGAGTTGATGAATGTAAGGAATGGAAGCTGAATCTCAAAATAAAGAACAAGAAAAAACAAGCTACTTACGATAACACGATTGCTAGTCATTTGTTCTCGATGACGATTGCCTATACCACCGCCCTTGTTGAATATTTTAGCAGTTCTAGTATATTTGAGCATATTATATTTATATTTCGATGCACACTACCTCTTCGACCATTTATTTCCGTGATTATGACTGAGGAACAAACAGAAGATACTTATCGTAAATGAAATTTAAGCAAGAAGGAACTTTTTGCGATGTTAACTCCAAATGAGAAAATATGTATATATCAGTATGGATCATGACCTGCCTTTTTTTTATATTAAATGTTTTGAAAAGTTGTATTTCAAAGTATGGCATGGTTTTCGTCGAAGGAAATCGTTTCGTGGAAGGAAATAGTTTCAAATAGTGAAAGAGCAAAATTATATAACTCTGAAAGAATAATATAATTTAACATGAAAATATTAAAAAACTGAGTACATCGAAATATAATAGATATTTTACAAGGGAAGTAAAAATATAGGTAAATAAATATAAGTAAAAAAGTATAAGAAATCATTTATTTTTTCTAAAATATATTTTGTATGGCGCGTGCTATCATTTTGTTATCTCAAATTTATCTTCTATTTATATTTCTTTACATAATTTTCACAATATATTTATGAATTAGATGTATTTTCATAACCTACTACTAGCGTTCTACTAGCGAGTTTTCGCATGCTCAATGAGATATGTAGTATAGGAAGTGCATAAATATATATTTTTTATGTATCTTCAAACACGAACTAGAATATCGAGCATGTTATCATTTTCCTATGGATTGTAAAATGATCAACCGTGGTTGATAAATTAACAAATTGTAAAAATTTGTCGATTTGTAGTACGAGCGCGGAGTGCGAGTAGTAACGATAGTGAACACACAATTGAATACCCAAACGACAAACTCCTGAGCTTTATACTTATTTTTACGTGGGTCCAAACTTTATCGATTCGATATAGGCTCCGACCGCTCTGGGTTATTTAAAATATATGTCGGGTTAAGATGGGAATTTTGGGCGCGTGACAACTCTTCGCGTGGACTAGCCAATGTATGTCCCATTGTATCGGCACCTCCGAGGTAACCTCACACGTGGCTAGGCCCGCTCTCGAGGCCGCATGCCGCCACAATCACGCTTCTCGGAAAACCCATACAACCACTCGTCAGACCTCCGTTAGGCAAAACGTTTATCTCGTGACCGTGGCTACGTTCGGCGACCAATTGTCACCTCGAAGCCAATCTCGCTATCACTAATTTTAAACAATTACAGCTATAATAAAATCTAGGCTAAAGTACTAGAGGATGTTCCGAAAATTTCCAAGGAAAGGCTTCGGCTTTCCTTTCATCTCCGACATATAGGTAGAGAAATAGGAAAGGATAGGGGAAGACGTTTGGATATAGTGGATTTGAAGTACAATTTCATTCGCAAAATATAGCGAACCAAGAAAGAACCGTGGAAAGATTTGGACATTTGTGCGCTTCATGTGACGCTGGAGAGAAGAAAAGAAAAAAGAAACGAGAGGGAAGAGACCAAAAGAATGAAAAATAAAACCTTTCTTCACAAAAGACAGAAAAGATTCACTATGCATATTATTCGCTTCGCCTTATCGTTATCCACGTACGTACGCACGCACATTCACGGTTTCACCTTATACACTTGTTTCGTACTATCGTATCATTTTACCGACCAGTAGCGGTTGAAAATCCTATGTACTGTCTACCTCTCACTCGGTCGCAGATACATCGTTGAAGCCAGTTTAGACTCTAGCTCTGTTTAGACTCTAGGATATCGCGCGGGAATATACGCGCTTTTTCTCATACCTATAGAAATGTTAACTCAAATTTGGCGAAATTACTTATAATATTTATATTGATATTTATTTGATCTATTAGAATCGTTTTTAGATTAATATTTATATAATATTCCATAATCCATACAATGATTTTCTTCAAGCAAATAATAATTTAATATTTTTTTAAAAGTGTGATATCGTCCAAAACAATCGCTTCTGTGTAATGAAACATTGCAAAATTTACAGACAAAACATATTCTACTTCTTTTCTTTTTTAATTGTGCAAATTCTACATTGGGGTTTTGGGGCTTTTTTACTCCGACGACTAGACACTATGTTTATAAGTTTATGTTTTCCGAAATTTGATAGTCTTTGTGGGTGATCTAGTCTGGATGATCTGCTTGTCATATGTCTCATAAGTGTTTGCTGTACTAGATATTTCTTCGTCGTTTTCCTTTGATACACAATCTTCTATCCACGAAATTATCACTTTTTGCAGGAAATTTTTTATATATATTCTTATTCTATGGCCCATAATCGTTCCCGTTGGGGCCCCGGGAGCATCTCCTTTCGTCCCCTCGTAGTGGTGATACCGCTTGCCCTTCACCGTTGTTACTTCTGAGGTAATGGGCGTGATAGGTATTGAAGGAACACTCGAATATGTTTAACAATAAATATTTATTAACAAAATATATTCGGTGAGTATACTTGACGTAAAACTCGCGGTTATTAATTTCGGTTCGTGGTTCGCGGTTCGCGGTTCGCGGTTCGCGATTACAAGTTCGAACTCGGGTAGATTCGGGTAGATACGATTCGATATGCGCTACGAGTTCGGACGATGATTGCCTGAGATGTCGAGCAACTCGGATCAGTGATTGCTGCCAACTATCAACTATCAATTCGGACAGGCGTCTCGCGACTGACTTTCCATCACGATGATGCTGGATAGGAAAAACTATGATGGGGTGTGTCTAAGGATACGAGATCATCGGATTCGTTTAGGAAAGCGTTGGTTCGGAAAGTGAGGGAAGTGGGTGTCGTTGTTAATGGACTAAATTTTGAGTTGGTGGTTGGAAAAGGATACTAACCATCCTTGAGAGAAAGATGCTAGTAGGAAGCGTCGTACGTGAGAAAAGCAGATTTCCCGTATCTTCCTGTAGTGGGCGGTAGGTATAGGGGCTGTTAAGACAAAGACCATTTGTCCCTTTGGAGGACCTTAGCTAAATTAATCCTAAGATTTGTAGCAGGTCCTTAGGTTAACTGAAAATATTCTGTAATAATGTATAGGCATCTGACAATCATCTTGTCCGAAGGATAGGGTCTTTGTGTAACGAGCCATGGGACAGAAACCGTTGGAAAGTTTGCTGTCGAGTGTCGCTACACTTCCTTCTGTTACTGCCCTCTTAGTACACATTCCTTGGTCAGCCGTTCCACCGTCTTCTGGAGACGACTGACCTCACTCTCCAGAAAGCGCACCCTCCTCCGCAGATATGCGCTGTCCGCGTGTTCATGTCCGTGAATCGGTTAGCTGTCCTTCTCGGTCCCTTCTCTTTCATCCGATTCCATCTTTATATCCTCTTTCCGCGCGTCGTCGCCGCCAACGGCACCGTCGCGGATGCAGAGACGGCAGAGATCGGCCATTGTTGAGGCGACGGCGGAGGTGGTGGTGATGTCACGTAAAATATCAAAATAAAAAAGGAATTTGAGGTGAAAAATAAAAAAAGAAAACATTATTTTTTTTTTCTAACATCAATACACTTTACAATCTACCTCCGAACTCTAGGCGTGACTTTCTAAGACTGACTCTTATGATTTTACTTTCGATCGGATCCGATTACTTTCTTTTGTCATCCCTCAGCATCCTCACCGTCCATGCATTTGTTAGGCGTCCGCGATCGTTGCCACGTGCTCTTTCTTCTAGAACCTTCGGTGGAAGGACCGTTGGGATGTTGATGGTTCATTAGGCACTTCAGCGATATACATTGTCGCCGAGTGCCGCCACATCTTTATCTCTATCGTCAGTCCGTCGGATTTGAAGTATGCCGGTCGTGACAGTGACCACGTGCGCCGTTGGAGTTCAGCGCTGGACGCTTTCGCCCTCCATGTGGCCAACCTTGACCCAGTAATCTTCCGGTATGATCGCTTGCCGAGCGCGTTCACAACGGTCGAAGAGGAAGAACACGATGACATTTCGTCGTCGAATTGTTGCAAAAATTCCAACTCTGCGTTATTTGTAAAAATCTGTTTCTGCTTATTTCTTGCGAGAAGAATGGAGTTTCCATACATGGATCAGTTGACCAATAGTCGTAGAGAGCATTCATTTTTACTTGTCTCGTTAGAACTGCTAGGCCTAAAAATTTCTTTATTTCTGTTCATTTCTTTGTTTTTGATGTAATTTTGTATTTATCTATAACTTAATAATGATACCTATTCGGTTCTCTCACCAGATACTCATTAAAAGAGTCATTTCCAATGAATAAATTTGCACTGCCTAAAACACATTCTGGAGAATTCGGCATGATTTTTATGTCGGGATGTCGTGGGACGAAGACGCACTCAGTGCACTCCGCTTGTTTTCTTCTTTTTTTTTTTTGTACGTGGAGAAATACTCGTGGACACTCTACCTCTGCGGCAGCAGCAGAGCAGCGTCGGTCTCTTACCGACTAAAACTCCACGGTGGTCATCCTGACATTTGACAGAAGTGTTCCCGGGGTCTCTCATGAATTACTAACAGTGCACTCCTTGCACTCCGATCCTCTTGATCGAGCCAACAATGCAAATTTCCCTAACCGATTAATTTGTCGCTAGGGGAGGCCATCGCCCCCGAGGAGGCCGCGCGAAGCAGATCTTCGTCCCTCTCGCCCAATATGTGCTAATAATGGGAAGAGAAACACGGAGACCATAGGTGTTTTCTATGATTGAAAACACCGTAATTAGCACAACGTTTCGGCTGCGTCAGATCACTAGTTAATGCAGAGAACGGTCGTTGTGAATCCAAAATGTCTTGGGCAAAATCCGCGTTAATCGTGTGCTTGATATTCTTGTTCGTTGATTGTAACTGCCAACGGATACTTTTATTCCGATTTCAAATATCGTACAACTGCGAAGTTATCAGAGAAGAGAATATACAAACTTTAAAATTCTCACCTTAAATGTATGCGGAGTCAATCGTGTTCTATTATACAATTCGGCGGTTAATCGAACTTTGGCACTTATTTCGCTTGGGCAACCTTCGTAGTTAACACTTATAAATTTCGTTTGAAACAATTATTCGAGAGATAACTGGCAGAGTGACGGTGTAAACACTTCTATCGATAGATGGTAGCTCTTGTTAATACTTATAAATTTCTACTAACTTGATTCCGATTAAGACAAACTGTAGTTAATACTTATAGATTTCAATTGAGACAGACTGACAGAGTGGAGGTGTAAACGCTTCAATTGACCAAATGGTAACTAACTTGTGACAAAATGTGAATATCGTAATTGCTAGCTTAAGCTGAGGTTTCGTTTTTTTTGGTTGTCTTGTTTACGCTGTGTCTTAATTTCTCATATTCCCTTTTACCTGAGGAAACGCGGGTGCTGCTTATCTTCTGCTGAAGTTTCGTCTTCTTGATTATCCTATTTACACCGCTTATTGCATAACCTGAAGCGTCTGTCGTAAAGTTAAAGGGTTTGGAAAGATTCGGACATTGTAGAATAGGTTTTGTCATTAGCGCTGTTTTTAAATTGTTGAATGCATTTTCTTGATTCTCCGACCATTTAAAGGGGATGTCTTTGTTCAATAGTTGTGTTAATGGTTTTGCAATTTTGGAAAAATTAGGTATAAATCTTCGGTAGTATCCCGCTAGTCGCAAAAACTGTTTGATATTTTTTGCTTTCTTTGGTCGTGGAAATTTCGATACGGCTTCGATCTTCTGTGGATCGGGTTTTACACCATCTTCACTGATTGTGTGTCCCAAATAACTTCGTGTCGTAGGAATTCGCATGTATCGGGTTGCAATCGCAATTTGGCTTCCTTTAATATTTCCATTAACTCGTTAAATTTAATTTCGTGTTCGTGAGGAGATCTTGAATAAATCACTATGTCATCCAGATTGTTCACAGAGAGTATAGTTTCAAAATTGAAATAATCGTTCTTGCTCAAGATTTAATGAATTGTCTGGAATAAAACAACTCTATCAACTTTCGATCTATTTCGTTCACAATTGTTCGCTGTATCAACCAGTGATTACGGTGTTTTCAACGCAAAAAACAAAACATATCTTATTAAATAAAATATAAGAATATAGACAAAATCACACCAATAAAATAACACCCGCTGGGAACACATTTAGGCATATATACACACATGAACAAATAAGGCACTGTTACCAAGTAAAGTCAAAATCCACACACGGAGCATCCGGATACATCTCACGAAACCTATTTAAACACCATGAGAGTACGTCCGGACAAGTACCCCCCTGACCTGAGGAATGGTGGCGTAGGTAAGCCTCCAACACTTGATCAGGGATCTCCTCCCAAAAACGAATCTTGGCACAGGCATCTGTATCAACCACTTCGATCGAAGGAGAACTTGGCGGCAACTGAAGGGTGTCCTCATCGGAGAAGGTTAGATCAATAACCAAAAGGAGCCACACTATTGCTACCCTCTGTGGAAGACGATCCCTCCAGCCTCCTTAACCTCTGCCCACGAGCTTTTGCGCCGCCACGACGACCACGTTTCCTAGAACGTTTCGGAGGAGGTTTGAACGGCCTACGACTTTTTTTCTTCTTCTCACACTAAAATAAAACACACAAGTTTAAGAAAACGAACAACAATACGAAACAGGATGAAGTCAAAACAAATTAAAATAATACATACTTCTACAGCTTCAGACATATCAGTATCCATGATCCAACATAACCTGTATTCATAAGGGAAAACATGAAAATGCAATAAACAAAATCGACACTACCAATCATACAAAATATCGAATAATCAAACACTATCAAAATCACTTATTACTATGAATTAATGCATATTATTACCTGAAAGGAAAAACTAACCTAAAAACTCGCCAAGCAAATTAACAATTATTACAAACTACCACTTGGCGCCACCTCCTATGGAATGACGTATTAAAAACTTGCCATTGGAATTTTAATAATTCTTGGGGAACATAGGAAATAGAGCGTGTTACACGTGCAAAGACTCGACAAACACTAAGTTGCCACACGCCTTGTACGTTTCATTGACATGAGCAAGGAAATTACCAAATACATCACAAATGCAACCTCAGGAAGGACAAAGCTGCCACGCGCCAGGCACGTTCCACTGGCATCAGTAGGGAAGGCCTGGGAAGCATCGCAGACGAAACATCAACAAAATACGAGCTACTACAATATCTACATTTTATCACGCACCTCGTATGTCACTAACACCAAACGAAACATGAGAAATTAAGAAGACGAAACTTCAGCAGCATCTACGTGTCTCAAGGATGTGGAAGATTAAAAATAGCGTAAACAAGATAATCAAGAAGACGAAACTTCAGCAGACTCCGTGTGTCCAAAAAAAGGTGAGATAATCAAGAAGACGGAACTTCAGGCGGCGAGGCGAGGTTCTCAAATTCTTTAATTACTATTGTAGGTGTGATAAATTCGTAATCTTTCGATGTGGTATTTATTATTCTTGTATATCCTTGTCCCTTATGGTTCTTCGCACCTACATTACCAAAATAGACTCCCTTGATTGGCTCGATTTTGGGAATAAATCCCTCTTTTATCTCCAGATTTGTAATGTTAATCGAACATTTGTAATGGTACCGAACTTCGTTTCCGCACGATTATCTTTTCTCTTGTATCGAAGGGGATATAAATATTTCCCCACTTATATGTTTTCGCTCGTAATCCAAACGCGCCTTGCATCCTGCGAAAAATTCGGATCCTAAGATTCCATCTTGATCGATCAGCAATGAGTCAACTACGTGAAAAATAACTTTTTTTTTATAATTATTATTATTAACGTGGAGGAAATCCGCACGGACACCAGGTCGCTTCTGGGGAAAAGCGGCGTGGTAATGCCGGCCTCCAACCGACTAAAACCTCCACGATGACCGTCCCGGCAGCGGTCGAATAGGAAGAGCATGACGACATTTCGTCGGATCTCACCGCCCCGCCGCGATTGCGGCGTCGCCGCATCCCATCCCGTGAGGGTCCCGGGCCGACGGTCATAACGTCGAGTTCCTCCAACCCTCTCCCAGACCCCCCAGTTCGTGTGTCCCCTTCGCCAGACGCATGAGCGTGTTCGGGGGCCTGGCGGCCCACCCCCGGACGGTCACGGTTGCTCGATGACGACTCGGGGCCCGTTTTACAACCCGCGGCTGCGCCGGTACTGTGGTATCCCTCCCCTGCACTGTAAACGATTTTTTGGTCCGTTTCTCTGTGCATTGTGATTCTGAAGTCGCCGAAGTCGTCAACAAGGGTTTCCATCCTGGTGCCACTCACTCTTTCGCACCCTGCCCCAGCAAAGGCCGGCGCAGGGTGACGGGGAGCCCCACAAGAAGGTGAGGTGAGTGGTCTTGGCAGATACGGGCCCACCAACTTCTCCGAGGTTCTTCGCACCGGATCGGCAAACTGGCGGGGGCCGAAGACCCCGACCAGTCACCACCCGGCTATAGGAGAACATTAGATTCATCGTGGTTTCCCGATGGGACCAGGGCGTGGTCCTACGCCCTGAGAACCCGTAGCCGCCTCGTGCTCCCCACGTGAAAAATAACTGGATTTCCCGCAACCTGCATTACGATTGCATGATTGCTGCAGCATGATTGCTGATTCGGATAAGGCAGGTTTCTTGATGACATTGATTTCTGATCCGGGGTCTAATAGTAAATTTGTCTTAGTTTTTAAATCTGGGGAAATTATTCTAGCGGTGGGAGTACTTGGAGTTTCGTTTATTTTTATTGAAATAATCCGGAGAGGTCGTCGTCCAAATCTGAGTCCGGCCGAACATATCCTTTAATTTGTTCCCGAAATCGTTCAAACTGTTTAGCTAACTGTCCTTTATGGCGAGGAACGCGTGCCCGCGAAGCTTATTCATTAATAATGTTACCAACTGAGGCTCCTGATGCCGCGGAATCATGTTTCGTGCGCGCTCGCATGCTCTTAAATATTGAAATACTGAGGGTCGATATCCGTCAAACACTGGCACCGATTCGATCGCATCTTTTAACTTAATTGGTTGGGGGCTACCGTCTGTCGGTATTGTCACCTAGGGAATTATCGGCGGTGATACGGGTGTCTCGATTTCCTTTTTTCTCTTGAGTGAACGCATGTCGTCTTTTAATTCATTGATTTTTGTACTCATGTCGGCTATTACTCGTAAATTCGCATCGCATTCGCATCTCGCGTCTCCCCTATTTTCCCGTAGTTGGGACGAAGACTGTTTGTCTGTTTGAAGGACTTTAGTTGACTAAATCTTGAGATTTATAACGGGCCCTCGAGCTAGCCGAACATGTACTGCGGAGACGCATCGACATCTGGCAATCATCTTACTCGAAGAATAGGGTCTGCGTGTGGCGAGCCACGGGACAGAAACCGTTGGAATGTTTACTGACGCGTGTCGCCACGAATATTTCTTTTAAGGACAGCTATAGAATTACTCCATACCTTTGCTAGGCAAAGCGTTCATCCCGTGACCGCGGCTACGTTCGGCGACTGACTGTCGCCTCGAGCCCAAGCTCATTATCACAACTCTCGAACAATTACAATTGGACTGGGTGACTGCAATTATTTAATTACAGCTATGGTAGATTCTGAATTACAATGTTACGGGATTTTCCCAAAATTCCAAAGGGAAGGCTCCGGTGTTCTTTCATCTCCGACATATTAATAAGGAACCATTTGGCTGAATAACGAAAAAACATATAAAGAGTTCTTTAGATTATGTGACGCGGTCAAAATCAAATTTCAGGAGTTGAATTTAAAAACATTTTGTCCCTATGAATTCACAACCTCCCAAAGCTTCGAAATCCACACATATTTCTTCCTTCAGATGATTCTGTGATTACGTTAGGGTTGTGAAGACATATTTTAAGTGAAACTAATTGTTTTAACTCGTAATTATTGTTAAAATAAGAATATTTAATGACAATTAATTGTTATTAAAAAATGTATAGGTTTCACTAATTGCTATTAATTTTTACTAACTAAAAATATATTTTTAGCATAAGAATATTTAATAACAAATAATTTTTAATAATTTTTATTGGGTAAAAATTAAATCTTAAAATAAAAGTATTTAATAAAAATTAATAGTTACTAATTCGGCTGCAATGGTCGGATCGCAAAACAGCTTCCAAGCCAGTCAAATGCGTGTGTCACGTCGAAGACAGAAGAAATCATGAAACCAATAGATCGCTGGTGATCTCCTCTCCTCGCGTCGCAGTAAATATATTCGTACGTTTCACGAATAACGTGGAGGAATTGAACTTCGTATAAGATGATGGAAATTTTATTGTATAAATCCAACGGAGTGACGGTTCAAAGTGTTACAGAATAATTAACAGAATAATGTGTTGAGCGCTAATGTAGGAGGGTTTTTATATGGAGGTTTTAGTCCCTTTGGAGAGGTTATCGTCCGATGTATATCAGAGGCGGCTATTCAGTTGCTGTTTTGTTATTATTTCGATAGCTGTGGCATGCAGGATGTTTCGTCTACTTTATTACTGACAGGTGCATCAGACGCAATGCAATACTTGAAACTTGCTTGTTGAAAAATAGAAGCAGTGCTGTCCATGATATTAACGCTGTGGTATATGTGTCAACACAAACATGGCATACATATATTGGAACTAGTGCGGCTATGGATATCGCCCATGTGATTCGAGTTTTAACAGACGTAGCCGCGTATGGCGCGGGGGTACCGGAAGAAATCCGTCCTTAATTAAAGCCTTAATTAAAGCTTATCGTCACACTGACGAATATTTTTTCCTCGATTCTGAAGTTTCATAAGGCTGCTTTTTAAAATATTGTAACAAACTAAAACGAAAGCACTGTTTGCAAAAATTTTATCATTTCTTTAATTTTTGTAATAATAACTCTTAAATTCATAATAAAACTAGTAGATGATATAATATAGACGCAATGGGAAGGTTATCAATTCTTCACCGGTAGTGTGTATTTTACAAAACAATGAGTATAAGTATTTTCTTACACCATTAGAATATGTAATACCACCAGAAAACGGCGGTATAATATACATACATATATACGTACATAGGCAGTTCGAATGAAAATAGAAAAACGTTTGAGAGGCGTTCCCTACATACTAAACAAGATAATAATCAATATTGACACTTAAAAATAGCAGAAAATATTCTAAGGCTCGATAAAGTTTTTGAACTAATGCATGATCCATTTTTTAATATCACTCGTACTTTATTCATACAAATTGTTATGTATTCTATGGCTTCTTTCAATATATATAGTTTCATAGTTTTATACGTATGACAATAAATATGTCAACCCTATAATTCATTATTATAAAAGTATATCAGATTTGCCGGCGAATCTGTGTTTAATATTTTTTTTACTATTAAATGATTCAATATTAGATACGTTAATATTACCCGAATATTTACACATTACATTTTCAAATATTATATCGCTTCCGTTCTTGTTCCAGTAAGGTTTTGTCACGTTATCGGAAGAAGGAAACATTACAAATAAAAGAGACCAAAAAATTTCTTGGAAATCGTTTCATAAGTAAACAGATTAGGGATATATGTGTTTCCAGGACGAGATTTATTAATTCATTCGTACTATAGTTAACGATAATATCGTTAAGATATTAAAAATTTATTTCTGATTTAGTGTGCGAGATTTACTTTAATTCTATTTCTCCATTTTCATTCATTCACAATCAATCTTTACAACTTTGCCTTCACAAAGGCTTGAAAGAACTATATTCATCAAATTATTTCTTGACGTCCATATCCATCACATGAGATTTTGATAAAGTTTTTCTTAAGATATGTCACTGAAAAGCATCCGTAAAAAAGATTTAAAAAATTTTTCACCTGCTCTACATAAACTTCAGCTTGTTATAACTTGCAGATCTATTGGGCTAATCCTTCTTTCCAATTTTTTTTATGTGTTTGTTAGATAAATAAGCCTGCTGGAAGAATCTGGCAAATAAAATGAAATAGCTGAGGTACATCAGCATAGCAAGTTTGATGTTCAAAGGCGTAACGTGACATTCAACTTGGGCACTGTGTACATAGTAGTAAGCTGATGCAGTTAAAATGCAACCCACAACCATTTGTGATAGCTGTAGCGTAGTAACAAACATGGCGACCCATTTTGGTATATTGAACCGCATTGCTTTCAGAGCATAATAGGAGTACATCCAGGCATGAACGAAAGAGTTTACCAAGCCAAACCACTTGCCATTTCCTGTGGCCTCTGCATAAGAGAACCAGGTATAGAGAAGGACTGTTACGTGATGGTACCAATGTAGAAAAATCAACGGTCGCTTTCGTAACACAATGAAGGCTGTGTCGCCAAATTCTACTAGCTTCGATAGGGCAAAGGTCCACGACCAAAAACCGAAAACTGGATCTTGAGTAAGATGGCTGGAAAGAATATAATTACATTTCTATTATGATATAATATTTTGGAAATATTGTTATATGTTATGAACATGATATATAAATTGAAGTTACATAGTGTGTTTCTTAATATCTGTCTGATGTTGTGTATTTTTCATATTACAAACAATTTACTTTTATGTTGAAAGTGGCTGAATTTATTTCAAGTATAGTACAATAATAACAAATGCAGTTATTTTTGTTATAATATCAAAAATAAAAATTTCCATTTATCCATATTTTATACATTTCTTTGAAGTTTCTCAATTTTCCAGAGCATCGAACAACATTTTGCAATAAAAGTTAACAAAAAGACGCGAATTTCTAGTATTAAAGAAAATTTACAGATAAAATTAAATTATAGATTAAAAATGTTTAGCTGAATTCCTTGCTTGTAGACAATTGCTACGTTTAAACTATTTTTCTAAACGTAATAATTTCCGGTATATTCCGTAAAATATGTTTTCAGTCTCAATTTTGCAGGATATTTTTGCTCCTTCGACATGGATTTTCCCGTGTAAAGATAATATGTGTCAAATATATTACGAATCCCCTGTTAGATACGTATGCTATCGCAAGGCGGATTGAGCATGTACAGATACTTTTAGCATAAAATCAAATTCTGTATGCATTTACATTTAAAAAGTTTCGGGCTAATATTATTAAAAAGAACAGTTTTTAAGGTAAATGAAGTTTTATTATCTATTATTCAACACACATCCCTTCCTTGTCATATTTTTCTGAATTGCTTCTACAGTATTGAGTTGATGTAATGACCCACCTGAGAGGCTCGAATTGCTTGACTGACTATTCCCTCTTATGTTTTTCCGGAGGAAAGCTTGGCGTGGGTGTGCCCTTTGAACGAAGAACGCGGATTCGTTGTTCACACTTTTCGTCAAGGAAGTGAGGGTAACCATCCGCGATGCCGATTGGTTATGAGTCATGCTAATGAAAAAGGATATGAGGTAGTCTCCCACCAACGTGGATCGGGGGGTGACTTCGTTCCTGGGGAAAACCAGTCCTTTTCGATAAACATGTGTTCGGTATTCCCACTCGGTGACTACACGCTTTCTCCGTGATTTCTAAGAGCCTAATAAACTCAAGGACTTTTCCGAAACCCGAAAATAAACTGAAAATACTTCTAGACAAACAGTTTGACTGGCAAACATGTGGAAACAATGAAGCCAAAGTTGACGGTCTATGGTGGGTCCTTGAGTTTATTGAGGGCCGCTGGCTGCCAGGTAGCGTCGGCTGGAGTACAGCTGTTCCATGCGACGTAACAGCGTGGGAAGCTAGTAGCGCTGTGTCGTCAGCAAATGTTGCTATTGTTATCTCTGTTGATGTTGGTAAATCGGCAGTGTAGATGGAGAACAGCAGGCGTCCGAGGACACTACCTCGGAGTGTGCTAGATTCCATTGGGAACGTTGTGGAAGTGACGTCTAAGTATTTAACCATGAGTTGCCTATTGGTTAGGTAGGACTTTAAGATGGAGTAGTTGGTGTGTGATAGGACTTTTTTAAGTTTGTATAGTAGTACTTTGTGTCATACTTTGTCGAATGCCTGTTGAATGTTTAGGAATATCGCTGAGCAATATTTTTTCTTTTCAAGGGATTGGTTGATAATGTGTGTTATGCGATGGATTTGCTCTACTGTTGAATGCTGTTTCCGAAAACCGAATTGATGATCTGGGAGTATTTTCAAATCCCCCAAGAGTGGAAGGAGTCTATTCGTTAGCATTTTCTCGAATAGTTTTGACAGGATAGGTAAAAGACTAATTGGGCGATAGGAGCAGAGTTTCATATATTGGTTTTCCGAGTTTAGGGATGAGAGTAATCAGTGAAATTTTCCAGGCCTTAGGAAAATATTCAAGGCGAAGAATTGCGTTAAAAATCGATGTGACGAGTGCAATCCCTTTTATGAGAAGTTCATTGATTGCTCTATTGCCTATTAGGTCATGCCCCGCTGCTTTCTTGGGGTTTAGGCGACTGGTTGATTCTATAATCTCTGCAGAAGTGAAGGGTTCAATAGGAGGAGACATTTAGAAGGGAGAGTGCAGGTGTTCAGTAATGTCTGCGGCAGCTTTGGAGGAATGGGGTTTAAATACTTTAGACAAGTATTTAGCAAACAGGTTGGCTTTACCTATAGGGCTACACGCCCATCCACCTTGCGGATAGCGGATTGATGGGATTATTTGCGGGAAGCGCGTGAGTTTCCTGGAAGCCCTCCATAGTGAGTAGTTGGAGTCAGCTGTGGGGGACAAATTGGCGAGATATTTATGAAAACAGTCGTTTTTATAATTTTTGATGATTGTGATTGGCTTTCTAGTTGCGTTGTTTAGTTTGCGTTTGTCATCTGGTGTTCTATGGGACTACCATACTCCTCTTAGTCTACGTTTTTCTGCTATTTTTTTAAATATGTAATGGGGATATTCACGTTTGCTGATAGAAGTCTTAGTAGGTGTGGAGGAGCGGATAGCGTTTATTATGCTCGTGTTTAAGTATTTCGTGACTGCTTCGATATCTTCATTAGTTTTTAGTGAAATAAGGGTTAAAGTTGAGTCATTAAAGACTTCTCTAAAGAGCTGCCAGTTGGTGAGTTGGTTATGAATAAAGCCATTATGTGTATTCTCGATACTTGTTGAACTGACTGTTGCTATCACGGGCGAATGGTCAGAAGAGAGATCAGCCGAGGAGTTGATTTGGACATATTTTGGCGAGATATTTTTAGTTATGAAGAAGTCAAGTAAGTCAGGTATTTTGTTAGTGTCAGTGGGTCAGTGTGTGGGTTCATATGTGGTGAAGTAGTTGAGATTGTTGGTGATTATGCTGTTTAAGAGATTTTTGCCTGTTACTGTGACCTCTGCCCCATTGGGTAAGTTTGGCATTATAGTCTCCTCCAGCTATGAATCTATTGCCCAGAGTGTCAAGAAAGTTATCAAAATCTTCTTTGGCGATGGAGTGTCTGGGAGGGCAGTATACTGCTGAAGTGGTGATTGTACCATGGTAGTCTTCTATTGCTACGTTTGTTGCTTGGAGGTAGTCTTTCTGGAATGATGGAAGTTCGTAGTGCTTAATGCTGGATTTGATAATGATTCCGGTGCCGCCGTGGACCTTTCCGCTAGGATGTTGGGTATGGTAGAAGTTATAACCATTTATTTTCAGATAGTTTTTGTCGGTGAAGTGGGTTTCAGATACGAGCATTACGTCGACTTGCTGTTGCTTTAGGAAGAGTTCTAGTTCGAATTTGTATTAAGCTAGCCCCTTGGCATTCCAAAGAGCTATGCGTCTTGATTTTATTTTGCGTCGGGGCGTATTAATTTATCCATGGTGAGTGTTAATAGTGATTGCAAATTATTTATTTGTTCAGATTGTTTTTCTATTAACTTTTCGAGTCTAATGTCACGTTGATTCGGGATTATTTCACATTCCGCACGTAAGGTGAGAGATTCGTATTTCAATTATGATCGTTATTACAAAATTTATTAGAAACTGACAAAGTAACGATACAGAATGTTATAACAGAACAGAATAGAATGTCGAGTACTGACTTGGGAGGTTTTTTTATATCAAGGGGTTGGCTCCTGTGGAGGGGTTATCGTTGGATGCCGGTCACATAGGGATCCTGTTACTGCTTAGTTACTGTTTCGATGGCTAAGGTATGTGAGATATGATTATCCTATTGCTGAATTCCCGGGGCCACTGTGACACTAGAGACGTTGTCTGTGTTTTATGAATTGGAGACATTATTTTGAGAATGGTCCCTGTGGTTATTTGGATTATTTTGATTTCCTTGTACTGCTTGGGAGTAGTATAGGAGATTGAAGTAGTAGTGAATTTCGGAAGACTGGGTATTTGATTGGTTGTCTCTTTGGCTCTAAGCTTGGGATATTTATTTATACATAAGGTTTTGTAGGCTGAGCGGCCTTTGTAGTTAGCAGAATGGTCACCTTGACAGTGGATGCACTTCGTTGGGGTTTCCGGTGATTTAGTGCACTGGTCAGTGGGGTGTGTACCTGCACATTTAACGCAGCGGATTTATATGCAATCGCTTCCTCTGCAATGTTTGCATTTTTCAAAGCTTTTGTTCATGCAATAGTTCTAGTGTTTTGTTATCGTGTTTTCGTTCTAGTTATCCTAGTTGAACAAGTTTTGAAGTGTCCGTGCCTGCCTGTTCAAATGGATCGAATAGAGCATTCTCTCTTCCTCCGAAGATGGTTGTATTTCATCTTCACTCAATATGTTGCGTCGTGCAACACTCTACCTGGACCCGGCCATACACCGCTGGCCAGACAGGCCCCAGATGTCCGCTCATTCTTACGGCGTACCCTCAATAACCTTAAGCACCCGTCATAAATCCCACTAATTTGCTTGCTAAGGTCCTTCAGACCCAACAAACATCTGTTTTCTGAATCATTTCTAAAGATTATTGTCTACCACGGCTTGACAAGGGAAAGTTGGGTTTTCCCACGTACGATGCTTCCTAATAACAACTTTCTATCGAGAGCAGCTAAGACCCTTCCTAGTCCACCAACCTTCGTTTAACCAATTAACAACAAATCCGATGGTCCCGTGCGCTAGACACACGCATCCTTAGCTTTCCTCCGCTACAGCATCGTCACCGAACATCACTGATTCTTCAACCTTCAAACATACAACATCCTTCGACCGGGTCTACACCCGAAGATCAGTCAGTCACTTATCTTATACATATGCACCAGCGTAACTGTCTTCTTCACAAAGTTGTTGGAATAAACTGTCATTCACACCTTGTTACATCAGTGTCATATTCAATTAACCACCTCTATTATCCTAATCGAAATAGGGGATCGATCATTTCGTGGCGTCGATTATCTAATCGTGACGGGAATTTACGACTCCCGTTGGCGTGCTTCCTCGCGATCGCGTCTCTCCGCGATCGAAACACAATGTCATAGATCTGTTTTGCCGCTTTTTAATTTCTTGTTTCTGAATATTTGCTTGAAACTTTTTCACTTCAGGGAATGACTCATCTTCTTCTTTTAGCTGATGCATCTTCGTGTTTTCACTCTGTGAAAAAGTTCTCTTTCTATTACTATTTCTTGTTGTCATTGAACACTTTTCTGGCTGTATTGCATCTTCTCTTATAGAAAGATGATCCTGTAAATGTGTCTGTGAAGTACCCGCGATCTTCCTTGAAATTGTTTCGCTTAAAACACTTTTCTCATTTACTATGTTTTGTAGGGCTTTGTGTTATTTCTTCTTCTGAGCTACTTCTAGCACTTTTCCTTTTTTTAGATCGGTTTTCACGTTTCCTCTAAAAATGTAGGATATATTTAATTACGTTATAATAGAATTTATATGCACAATGTACATACATTAAGCGATTAGATTTCAACATATTAATTAACCGATATCAAGCATTATTAGGTACTATATATAAAGGTTAGTATTGATCAGTAACATGAGATTCGGGGTAAGATTAAAGATATTAAATTTCATCATAATATGATACAAACATTTACATTACTGTCATCGTCACGAATTAATGGCCTTCGTAATTTTGCAACAAGTGACATTGACTGTTGTTTTTTAATATTAATTGCAGCTTTCCTTCAACCCTCTCTTTTTGCTCGGCTCTTCAAAACTTTCGGCGTAGTTGAAGTTGAAGGGCCAGGTTGTGGTGTTTGAGCAAAGTATCTCCAAAATGGTCGTTAACAGATTTTTTAACACCCAAGCAACGTATATTCAATATATCTTTGGTAATTAGTGCTTTAATCCGATTCTTTGATGTAGTACCGATATTCCGACAACCGATAAATCTACAAATAAATTCTTTATAAGTGTAGTATCGTGGAAAGAAGGGCCTGTGGTGGCACTCGATAGTTAAATAGCACCACTCGACACTAACTAGTGTCGGACGACGAAGTGGTTAGCGCCTTAGGTTACGAACGTAGGAGTCCGATTTTTCTTCCACGGTACAAAAAATGAGGAAAAGAGCGACCGTACCCAACAGCGACCTCTACAGCGCTGAGCACAGCTCAACGATACTACATAAGTATTTAATATATACATTAAACTATACTTTTTAATAATACATACCATAATTTAATATTGTGGTTGAAATTATGACATATGTAACAATTAATACAAACACTTAACTTAGAAGCATATGTAAATTATTTTTCAAAAAAAATATTTATATGAAACAATAATAAAATAATGAAGTAACGTTGAGAATAAAATCTAGTTTAATTACAAATATATACACTGTTAACAATACCGTTCTTATCAATTTTATTAAATTTACAGCGAAGCTTACAATTACACTAATGTCAATGAATATTAACGTATATGTTTATTATTACACCAAATAAAAGTGAAAGTACTCTAATGAAAAATACAATATACTTTAATGGAAATAAAACAAGTAAATAGCGAAGCATTTATTAATATTATTATACAGTACTATATTATATTATTATAATATTTATTAATATTTACTTACCTTTTACGTTTGCATAAAAACTACAGAATTGTAAATATCAACTTTTATAACAGAGATAAAACAAGTCACAGAAATTCGTGTCTTTCCATGGCAAAATGCGTTAAAGGAAGGGAAACGATAATCTCCGTTTCGCGTCACAAGCGGGACTGTGCCAGTTTTGCTCCTTGAAAGTACATGTAGCGGTACATGAGCTAGAGGACAATTCAAATTATGTTGTTTTTTTGCCTCGGAGTATCAATATCGTTAGGACATACATAATGTAGCAATAAATAAACTCCGGACAAAACTATGTTGCCGCTACGTGCAACTGTCGAACGAAGACGAATTTGAATTTTCCGATTCTCCTCCGACCAGTTTATACTGTACTAGTTTAAACGGACGCAATCGTAAAGAGTTATCGATCATGTAGTGGATCGTGTGAGGATCAATAATTTAGAGAATACGAGAAATTGCTGCTGCAACGCCTCAAATATATTTAGAATAAATAAAATAAATACGAATAAATATAAATACCGTCGAGAGACGCTCGTACAAATGTATTCGCGAAGCTAGGGTATGGTCGCTTGCGAAAAACTCGATAACTATGACTCGGATGACTCGGATAATAACTCGTAGATATTGATCGATAATTCGTAGGTACTCGGTATATACAAACTCGCGATCACGTCCATTTATTTATACTGGGGGAGGGGGGAGGTCGGAAAATTTGAATTCATCTTAGATCGACGATTGCCCATAACGGTGACTTTGTTTTGTCCGGAGTTTACCTATCGATATGTTTCGTGCGTCAAGGCGATGTCCGTGTTCCAGGGCACAACAACATGAGTCGCTCTCGATCCGCCACGTCCTATGACTCTACCGACTATCTACCGAGTATTGATCAGTTACTAACGAGTTATGAGCGAGCGGTTATACACTGTCTTAGCGAATCCGTTAATACGAGCGTCTTTGCGAACATTATCTGTTCTTATTTATTTAATCATTTTAAAATATACTTGACGGTTTCTACAACGGGCAATCTCGTCTAATAAATCTCTCGATTAACCACCCTCTACATACAAGTCCCTTAATACATAACGACTTTTCAGTTCAATTGGGATCATTGCGTTTAACGCCATCTATTCGCCCGGGCGCGCCATTTTTCTCTAGAATATAAATTGTACCGCATGCTTGAAATTGCCAGCCATGTTTATATGGAAGAGGAGGCGAAAGTGGAGCATATTGTAGAAGGAATAGTAGATGAAGAAAACAATAAGTGTACTACATCCATTAAAGAATTGAGGAAGAGATTAATCATATACGAGGAACAGAATTATCGCAGAGCAAAATTGATTGTGAAGCTAGCCAAAATTGAAAGGAGCAGGAAGCCCAGTCAATCTGGAGATATGAAGAAGACGAGATGTTACAATTGCGGCGACGAAGAATATGAGTGTGCAGAGTGCCCGAATAGGTCGAGAGGACCCAAGTGCTTTAAGTGTAGAGAGTACGACGGACACATCGTATCGAAATGCGACAACCTGAGCGAGTCCCATAAAGTTGTTTCTAGCACGTGGCAATCGTTGCAGACGAAGCGTGGTAAAGATTTTAAGATCGGAAATTTCGAATTGAGCGCGCTAATAGATACCGGTAGCGAACTAACTTTAATGAGAGCGAATCAGTATGTGAAAATTGGTATCGGGTCCGGAAGAAATTGTACACTCGAAGAATTTTCGACGAATATTGTGATAGATGATGAGTCGTACGTTGTAACGATACATGAAGTTTCACATACCTTGATGCAACACTCGTTCATAATTGGCACATACTTCCTGAATACCGTCGAATTAAACATAAAGGACGGAAATGCTTCTATTCGTAAAGTAGAGAAAAAAGATTGTAATAGACACCCGGAGGTGTTTAAAGTAGATATAGAAATGCGGCAAGACAAAGTGATTGATCAGTCTTAATCCGACTTTGCAAATCCGATCGTAGTTGAAAAAAGGAACGGATCTCTTCATGTTCCTATCGAGGAGAATAGTAGAGAATGTACGGCAGTTGTAGTTACCATGAGTCCTTATCTCGAGGACACCGTCGTCATGAAACAAAAATTTGTTAGATGAACCGGTTTTTTTGCGTGAAAAGGGAAAAATGCTATTACGCGTACCCAGAGAGATCCGCGTCTCTGGGTTATGTAGGACTCGGCAGGTGACATCGCCATACGCCCTAAAAACCCCTCGATCCTTTATTTGATTAGACACGGACAACCCCGGCATAGCCGATCAGCATTCATCAGGGTTGTCATTAACCGCGTCTCCGAATATTTAACGTTGCATGCTGGTACCGCTCCTCCTGTTCGCTGACCCCATAGCCATTTCCATTTCTCTTCTGTAATTTATTATCGATTTGCAGAACGCTTTGAGCTTTGTCCAGTATTCGTCCTTGGTAACCACGGTGTCCACCAAGTTGTCCACACTTATCCTGAGACCCAGGAAATTCTCGAGTTCGATCGTTATGTTCATTAGGTCCATTTAGGACACACGAACGGGACGTGTTCTGCATCGTCGTTCGGGTCACCACAATCCCTACACTTAGTGTCGACCCCCTTACCGATCCTCTTTCTGTAGCTGTTGAAGATACCATGCCCCATTAACATTTGCATCGTAAAGTAATCGATGTCTCTCCTTTTCTTGGCGAATATAGACGCATTACCTATCAACTTCCTAGTAAAGTTGTCCTCTTTGTAATTGCCCTATTCCGCTTGTCACTCCATTAGGGCTTTCTTCCTTATGTCATCCAGTTCTTCTTTTAACATGATGTATCTATCGATCACTTCACCTTCAACAGCTAAGCTCTTATAAATCTTCATTCTCTCGTATGATTCTTTCAACATCCTAGCTTTAATGTTGATCGGTATGTTGCCGGTCAATACACAAAGCACCGCATGAGATACAGTGCGGTAGGCTGTAAATGTAATGCACAGGGCAGTACGTTGGGTCCTTTTTATAATCTTCCTGTTCTTCTCATAGTTCATTGCATCAGCCCACACAGGCGCACCATATGTCACGATGGGTTCCCAAACATTGTAATAGAGCCTGCGCGCCAAGCCAGGCGGACCATTGATATTCGGCAGAATTCTTAGGAAACTAAAGTCCTTCAAACAGACAAACAGTCTTTGTCCCAACTACGGGAAGATAGGGGAAACCTATTGTTACGCCATACGGCTTACCATAGGTCATATTCTTAACTGTCGATCGCGCCACTATAATGTTGCAGACGGATCGTCGCGTCTGCCCGGCAAACAAACATTGTAGTGGCAAGCGCGTGGTTCATTAAGCAGGGCGACTTCCAGAAACGTCGAATCGTGGCCGTTATTTTACCTCGCGTAAAAGAATGTGACGTGATCCGAACGTAGTGGGGGTCGCCTTCCAGAAAAAACGAAAAAAAATCGAAAGGCGTTCAGAACTTTTCGAGAAGTCAAACCGTCAACACATCTGATACGTCGCGCTTTACTTATCAATCAAAACGCAGTTACATTTTTTTTGTTTCTTTTATATCTTTCTAGTTAATAAGTTGTTGAAATAAACATTAATTTATTTGTGTTAATTCTGTGGAATTTCATTGAACTACCCTTATTATCATAATCGAAATAAGGGGATCGATCAGTTCGTGGCGTCGATTATTTAATCGTAACGGGAACTTACAACTCTCGTTGACGTGCTATCTCGCGATCGCGTCTCTCCGCGAACAGTCGAAACGCCTATTTTTTAACGAACGACGTCTCCCACTAGAGACTTTCTCTCGAGAGCGGCTAGCATCCTTTTCTAACCACCGATATATAAATTGACCAATTAGCAGCAATGCCAATTTCCCTTACTTTCTGAACGAAGGTTGTCCTCGACGAATCCGATTTTTCCTCTGCAATATTTTTAAAGCTACACATTTCGAATTTTCCAATTATGCCGAAACAATTGCGTGAACCACCCTATATATTCCATACAATAAACTATTTTTTGCGTTTTAAAGTAGTTGAATATTTTATTAAAATACTCTGAGCAATTCTCAGGTTTCTGTGAAAACAAGATAACCCAAATGTAGTTGTGTTTCCTTCAGAATTATGCAGATTTTATTTGAAATATGTGAGGTGTAAGTGACCCCGACGTGATCGAGCTAATGAGATTTCAATGATCGTGATTCCGGGCGCGCTAACGATATGTCAAACAAGAATAAAACAGTTACGACCAGTGAAGTAGTCCGCGTGCCTTTGACGATGCCCTAGAAGATAGTGCTATGGTTCTCCTTACTAGAGAGATAGCTCGCGGCGGCGAGCATCGCGGGGCGATGAAGAAAGATCTACCGCTGGCTGTAGATGTCGCTGCTAGGGTACCGCTGTATTTTCTTTTCATTTAAGAATCGTGGAAGAAAAATCGGACTACGGTCGCCGGGATTTAAGAACCCAGATCCCGAACGTTCGTAACTTGAGGCGCTAACCACTGCGCTGCCGTTGTCTGGTATTAGTTAGTGTCGAGTTGTCGTATTTGTGCTGTCGAGTGCCGCCACATATGTATGCATTTATGAATTGAGTGGTTTACAAGTAATTACAATCGATATACATTACAAGTAATTACAATTTATTACAAATGACTCGCTGTGCATATTACTATAACAGTCAGTACTAATTCTATAGATCAGCAGCATTATAACTTTCCAATAAACAACCGAAAATCACGTCGTTGAATAATAAATGCATTCACTGTAGAACGAAATTATTATTACGAATATAAGAGAAGCGATTTAAAAACCATGTATTTTTTCATTTAAATTATTTGCATTTGCAAAGGGAAATACAAAATTTTAACAACGTTGCAAATTATAAAGACACAAATTACAGTTTCGTGTTTAAGTTATTGTTCAGAGTTTGTTGGAATACAACGATATTAATCGCATACAGATGAGGTGATTGATCGAACGGATTCTTTCCTTCGTTGTTCAGCGATATCCTCATTAGCGTGCGTTCGTGAGATGTACCACGGCGGCTAGCACGTGCATGCTCTTTCGAGAATTCGGCGGAAGAAGCGTAGGAATATGGATGGAACATTCCCGATGGGCACGTCGAGAAGCTACTAGAAGGTTCTGTGGCACATGTGACGCCACACAGACACCCACACAGGTCACACTCATTACTGCATAGAGAGTGGGGTTCAAAACCTTTTCAAGGGCCATGGGTCACTAAGCCAGTCAGTCTGTGAATAACTAGCCAACTGTCTACATTCCAGAACACACACACTTATAATTCCTGTAATAATTGTTTAATAAATATCACATTATATTGTTTCAACACAAACATTGTGTCTTCCACAGATTATTAATCTTAATTCCAAGATTAAATTCTAACAGAGCTTCCTAATAATTATGATACAATTGGTAAAATGATGATTTTACATGAAAAAAGTAAAAAATATATTAGATAATTGAAATAACGCGATATAAATATAATTGAAATAACATCAGTAAGAACGGATGTTTTAAGCTTTCGATTTTGAGAAAACAGGGTATGAATACGTTTAGTTAAAAAGCAATCCGTGTTTATTCGAGCATTCGCGGAGAGACGCGATCGCGAGAAAGCACGTCAACGGGAGTAGCAAATTCCCGTTGCAATTAGATAACCGACGCCACGAACTGATCGATCCCCTGATTTCTGTTACGATAATAGGGGTGGTTCAATGAATTTAACACTGTATTAACAGGTTAATATAGCTTGTATATTTAAAAATAATGAATGTAATAATAAAAACGTCACAAATTATTTAGCAATAAATACAGTTGATATGTTATAGGAATTCAACCCGACATTGCGATATCTCTCAATGAATTCGTTAGACTAAGCAATTTATAACGTTTGACTCTTCAGAAGGGACCGATTACTCTTCGATCCTTTTCGTTGTCTTCTCTGGAAGACGACCCCCACTACGCTCGGATCACGCCACCGTTCGCGCCTATGATCACGTATACCAGTTTCTTTATGCGGATAAAATAACGCACCGAAGGCGAATAGATGTTTCTGGAACTCGCTGCTTGACGACAACTATGCGTTTATCGCTACTTTGTGTATATCTCGACGGTCATGTAAGACGATCTGTTTGCGACGGTTAGGAACACGGCCTATAGTAAGCCCTGGGGCGTAATAAACGGAGAGAATAGAATAATCTTCTTTCTCTGTGGGATGTTAGAGACTGATGTGTACAAATCGAAACCGCTGAGGAGAATATCGAAAGGCGAGTGTCACAAATAAGTGAAGAGATATTATTAAGCGTCTTTAAAAACATGTTACGAAGAAATAATAAATGTACTGAATATCAAGGCGGGCATATTTAACAATATTTGTAATTATTTTTATGCATATTAATTGTAAGTTATCGATCCTTATCAGGAGCACGAAATTACACAATTAACAATTATCGAGATCGTCAAACTTTAAAACGACGAAATTTTCGGCTCTCTCGTTAAGTACCGAAAGAACTGAGTTACAGTTAAAGGTACGCGAAATTACATTAGAGAAATTAATGCAACGTGTTACGCCATGCGGCTTACCATAGATCATATTCTTAACTGTCGATCGCGGCACTATAATGTCGCAGACGGATCGTCGCGGCTGCCCGGCAAACAAACATTGTAGTGGCAAGCGCATGGTTCATTAAGCAGGGCGACCTCCAGAAACGTCGATTCGTGGCCGTTATTTTACCTCGCGTAAAAGAATGTGGCGTGATCCGAACGTAGTGGGGGTCGCCTTCCAGAAAAAACGGAAAAAATCGAAAGGCGTGCAGAACTTTTCGAGAAGCCGAACCGTCAACACATCTCTTATATCGCGCATTACTTATCAAGCAAAACGCAGTTACATTTCTTTTTGTTGTTCTCTTTATGTCTTCCTAGTTGATAATTTGTTAAAATAAACGTTAATTTATTTGTGTTAATTCTGTGGAATTCATTGAACTACCCTTATTATCCTAATCGAAATAAGGGAATCGATCAGTTCGTGGCGTCGATTATTTAATCGTAACGGGAACTTACAACTCTCGTTGACGTGCTATCTCGCGATCGCGTCTCTCCGCGAACGATCGAAACACAACGTTCAAACGACAATTGATAGTCCTGACGAAATAAACGTCGCTCAGAGAGTCGAAAATTTGTCTCTTCAAATTTTAAGCGGATACGAGTTATCCCCACTACTTCGCGGAACTGATCACTGCAAGTAGTTTCCGGTGTTTTCTTTGTCTGCTCCAGCGATAACGCAATTACTCATAAATTGCCAAAATAAGAAAAACGAAGTTTTCATATTTTTTATTTCATTGTTATAAAACGATTTAATTGGATCTTTGAGAATCTCACGATCAAAATGATATTGGACGATAGCTAAACTCTGGAAATGCGCAACGTTCGGTCAACTGCACAGAAGACCATGCCTAAGTCCGACACAATTCTTTGAAGTTACAATGAATGTTGATACTAAATCCGTCGTTTAGAGATACCTTGGCTTCTTATGACACTAAGTTAAACAACTTCCGTTATTTGCTGACTAGTCCAAATGGATCCAGACACTGGTTAAATTATATTTCTTTTGACTTTATTTGTCTAGATATAAAATCTGTAAGGTATCTCGTTGTATCTCAATTGCTTCTCTTCTTTCTTATTCCTACATTCGCCGTATTCACAAAACAACGATCCAAAGACAAGTAACAGCGGTCAGTTTGTGAAAAGTGCTCGTTAACAAATCTTAAATTACAACGAAACGAAATTGTTCAACACCTTAAAATTGAAAATTACCGAACTAAGTAGGAAAAAGGCCACAATGTTTGTAGAACCTCGATAAGTGTTCGCCGAGACAGTTTCGACATCTGGACTACGTCGGACAGTTTACGACGGATATCCGTCACATAAAAGGGGTAGAAAATAACGTAGCCGATACTCTATCTCGCATCGAAGCGATCGGAAAACCAATAGATCACCATACGCTAGCTGCAGCGCAAGAAAAGGATAGCGAGCTACGCAAAATTATCAACGCTGGCTCGAGCGCGTTGCAGCTGAGAAAAGTACGATTTCCCGATCACAACGTCGAGTTATACTGCGATATTAAAACCGAGACCGTGCGACCGTACGTACCGGAACCGTTACGCCGCACCGTATTCCAAGCGCTACATGGACTTTCCCACCCGGGGATGCGAGCTACGCGAAAATTGGTAGCGACGCGCTTCGTCTGGCCGTCGGTAAATAAAGATTGCCGAACGTGGACACGACAATGCATACCGTGTCAGCGCAACAAAGTCACCAGACACGTATCCTCGCCCGTCGGAACGTTCGGAACGCTAGCGGGCCGGTTCGAGCATATACACGTAGATATCATCACAATGCAATATTCGCAAGGATACCGTTATTGCCTTACGTGTATCGATCGTTTTTCGCGTTGGCCTGAAGCCATACCTATCGCCGATATGGAAGCGTCAACCGTGGCTTCGGCCCTCCTTTCTAACTGGATATCTCGTTTCGGCGTACCCTTGAAAATTACGACTGATCAAGGACGTCAATTCGAATCGCGTTTATTCGAGGAATTATGCCGGTTGCTCGGCGTCAAACATTTGCGTACAACGGCCTACCATCCAGCGTCTAACGGGATGGTAGAACGCCTACACAGACAATTAAAGGCGGCGATCAAATGCCACGACACGAGCAACTGGGTCGGAATTCTCCCGATCGTCTTATTACGTATAAGAACCGCGATAAAGGAGGACCTAAACGCAACGGCGGCCGAAATGATTTACGGCACCGGCATACGTCTGCCGGCGGAATTCTTTTTGCCAACTAGTCAACGGGCCAACTTGGAATACGCGCGAAAATTTTTGCAAAAATTTCCTAAAGGAATTATAATCTATGAGATAAATGAAATAAAAATACAAAAACCAACTGATATTAAAAGAAGAATGATTATTTTACAAGATAATATGAAACTGTGTAAGGGATTACATATGTAACATATTGTCCCGATGTACACATATCTGCGAAGCGACTTACTACCCTGTATATTCCAGAAACTTCTTAGTTTGCCCCAGCCTTAGCAATTTGAAACTATTTTATTAAAATTAAGAATTTTCCACGCTAGATCGAACGCACTTCTAATAGGTACCAAACAGTATATATATATATATATAGCAAGATTTCACATATCTCTAAATTATTCACAGAAAATTAATACGGCACATAAATTAGACTTCGGATTGTAAAAATTAAGAATAAATAACCGATACAGTCTCACAAAAATAGAAGGATAAAGATAGAGATAAGGGATCAAAAACAACAGTTATTTTTCAAATTTGTATGAAAAGCCCTTAAGAAAATAAGTTCCTCCTTAAATTGAAAACAGTTATATGTATAGAAATCAAACTTGCGATAAAAGTAAAAAAGATAGAAAATAAGAAAATTGTATTTGTTTTTATGACTCACTTTTACATGTAGTATAATTTCCACCGCTATTTTAGCATAGAACGCTATTTTCAAACACGAATTGTTCCAACTCGATAGTCCCTTGTTTTACTGTAAACGGAAAATTCTTTCGTGTTCTCAACCAAATTTATCAAATTCCAGCAATGACACATGCTATGTGATTGTCAGTAGAACATGGAGAAATGTTTCCAGTAAAGTTTCGAGCGACTTATCGGCGATTTTCAGGAGACACGACGCGACGATATCGCGTGTACAGTGCTTCTATCGGTGTTGATGCGCTTTAATACATAGTGCAAGAGAACACTAATAAGATTTCCCAGTGGGCCTGTAAATCCTTATAGATCACTCAAAAATATATCATATTGTTTGTTTCAACTACTAGCAATTTAAAACGTCGTCTACATATATTTAGAAAGTTAGCAAAGACATATATTTGTTCCTGAGCATGATTTCTATCAGTTGAGCGTTGTAGCAAAATGTCCGATACAATTTAATGTTGAATTTGTCTTTTTTTTAGGCTAGCTTGATTGGATTACAGGTAGATTTAAACGATCCGTGTGTTGCATCTCCAAGGCATCTTCGACTCATCGATACGCAGTGATACCCGGCAAACTTCTAGTGGACAAGCGACGTAGCTTGCAGGCAGTTTATATACATGTTTTGGCATGTGTTGTCGGCAGGCAATGTCTACAGACGCCTGTAGTCTGCCCGTACGCGCCTTAAGTTTCACTGACAGACATTGTCCGCCGATTACTACGACATCTGTCTGTGGACAATAGGCCGTCAGTGTGGAGTTATCTTTACCCGAATAATTTAAGAAATATAAAATAAACTTCAACGAAAAGTTGCTAGCTTCGATATCTTACTAATACAATGTTATCGAAATTGAATAAACCTCGTTACTGTATTTAAAAGGAAATTGCATTTATATTTCAAGTTTATACAGACAACAACAACAACCAATCAAAGAATCGCAACGAAGAAATAAACGGATACAACAAACAGAACACTGGATCGAAGATAGAACAATAAACAAGATAGAACCAAGAAAACAACAGTAACGAAGAACCGGGGCGCAGAAAAAAGCACGAAGCGTGCGAGCTGGAGAGGAAACCTGTGACCGTCGGTGCAAGCGGTAAGCCTACAAAATGGTTGCCGAGCAGGAATAATCGGCTGGAGAGCCAACCTGCTGGGACCGAGCTATATGGTGGCAGGTATCGCGTGGCGCCAGCTAAGCGAGCTGCCGCCCGAAAGGGTAGGTTTAACTTGTCCAATGATCCGCAAGGAGAGGGCAGGAGAGGGTTTTTCCAAGTCGCGCGCCGACCATCTATGCGCGCCGTTCCCAAGGCAAGAGGCGCTGGAAAGTAGAAGAGAGTCGAACGCGAACATCTAAATGCGAAGCCAGTATGTGTTTTTACTCCAGGTATGGCGCGGTCGACCAAAAGGTCGGGCCCTCAAACGCACACATTCCTTGTACAATTTGAGTGCTGCAGATACGGAAAAGTAATTTACAATTTATCGTAATTTATCGTAATGCGAATTTTGGCGCGTCGTCATAAATAGATTTTTTGTTTAAAACGAAATTGTTAAATATCCTTTTGTATCAATTCACATAACGTTAATAAATCAATATTGAACATATTACTCACAAATTGTACATATTTTTTGTGCAGATACGCATATTTTTCGTGCATATATCAATATTTGTATATTTTATGTGTATAAATCTCATATGCTTTTCGCAAATTTTACATTCATAAACATCCGCAATCTACACGTTACGTTTTTCGTTGTATTTACGGTACGGACATTAGGTATTTTAGTACATTTTCACACAGTGTGTATTTCGGATCGTTAATCTCATATGGGAGTAAACTTCATTTTCTTAATAATCTTGATCAATCATGTATTACATTTTCTATAAAATCTATAAGATCAGCAAGTGCTCTAATACTTGTGAACAGTCATATATCTTAATTCGTGCCTTTTGTATCAATACAGAAGCTTAATGCGAGAAAGAATTTTCGATATAAATGTTCTCAATGTTATAAATCGAGTTCCGCGCAGCCGAGTTAAACGGACGTGTAAACCAGTGTTTCAGAAAAAGTGCGGCAAGTGGGGAAAAGAAAGTTACGAACGGCAACGCCCATAGCTAAATGGTGGAAACCCGTGTCCTCTACTAACAAGACTATAAGCATAACTAAAATGAAAAAGCACATCCCACCGATAAAAATAATTAACAAAGACGAACGATATTACATAAATAAAACAACAAACATATTGTTACGACCGTTCGCGGAGAGACGTGATCGCGAGATAGCACGTCAACGAGAGTTGTAAGTTCCCGCTACGATTATGTTAATCGACGCCGCGAAATAGTCGTTCCCCTGTTTCGTTTAGGATAACAGAGGTGGTTTAATGAATGTAACACTGTATTAACAGTGTTAACATAGAACAATATATTTTACAATAATATGATGAAGATGTTACAGAATTTTGGCTCGACTTTAATCTCTAGATAAATTCGTTTGCTCGTCAGATTTGTCGAAGTGTCACGCTTGACTCGTCAGAAGGAACTGCACGCCCTTCGATTATTTTCGTCTTTTCTGGAAGGCGACCCCCTTAATGAACCATGCGCTTGCCACTACAATGTTTGTTTGCCGGGCAGCCGCGACGATCCGTCTGCGACGTTGTAGGACCGCGAGCGACGGTTATAAAATACAGCCTGTGGTAAGCCTCGTGGCGTAACAATTTAATATATGAATTTTATAAATTGATGAAATTATTTTATTCATTTTTTGCTCGTAAGTTTTTATTTTTAATATAACAAATTTTTGTTATAATAAATAATATAGTAATTAAGAAAATAATAAATATTAAAAGAATATAATAGTTGGGATTTAAATATAATTTTTTAATATTATAAATTTTATTATTTCTGTAATAATTAAAATTTAATAGATTTACAAATATAAAGAAGAATACAATTATAAGAGTTTTCATTAATAGTAATAAATTTAATATATTAAAATTATTTTATTAGTTATATTAATATTTTTAAATTTTTAATTTACAAAATTAATGTTTTTATTAAACTATATAACTAATATATAAATTTAACAAAAAATAGTTTAAATAAAAACAATAATTTTGGGAATTATAGATATTTTTATAAAATTTTTTTGAAATTTAATATTATATTAAGAAATTTAATTTTTTTAAGTTGGTTAATATTAAATTTATTTTAGAATTTATTATTTTGAATTTTGTTTTAATAATTTTAGTTATTTTATTAAATAATAATATTTATTTTTTAAATTTTTTAATTGGGTTGGAATATTTAATTTCAATTATTTTATTTTATATAATTTTAATTGATTTTAATAGATGAATTTATTTAATTTATTTAATTTATTCTGTATGTGAAGGAGTTATAGGTCTATCACTATTAGTTAGAATAAATTATGAATTTGGTCATCAAAAAATTAATATTATAAGTTTAATTTAAAAATGAATGACGTTACAATTGTAATTGTTATTATTATCTTATTTAAGTTTATAAATTTTTATATTTTAAGAAATTTAATATTTTTATTGAGATTAAATTTTTTAATAAATATAAATTGATTAAAATGAGTTAATTTAGTTGGCGGTTTAGGAAATAATTATTATTCTAATTATTTAATTTTATTTAATATTAATATTTATAATTAAAATTAATATTTATAATAATAATAAATAATTATATAATAAATTTAATATATTTAAGAGAAGATTATATTATAATTAGAGTTATATCAATAATTTTAATAATAATATTAATTTTAAGAAAATTTATTTTTAATTTATTTTTTTATCATTTAAGTATTAATTTAATTTGTATTTATAAATATTTTGTATTTAAAATAATTTTACTAGGATCAATATTTTCAATATTAATATGAAATATTAATTTTTTTTAAAAAAAAGTAAGATATTTATTAAAAGATTTTTTATAATAGAATTTTTTTATAAGTTTATAATAAAACAATTAATAAATAAAATAATTTATTATGTATTTTATTTTGAGAAAGGTTTATTAGAAAAATTTATAGGAAAAATTATAAGATATATTTGTGATATATTAGAAATAAATTTTATATTTAAAATTTCTTTATTATTATTATTACATTTATATTTATATTAATATTAATGATATTAATTTAATTTAAATTATATTCATATATTAAATAAAAAGAAAAAAAATTTGTTTATTTATAGAATTTAAGTAGCTTATATTAGAGCATAATATTGAAAATATTAGGGAAATTTTTTTTAATTTTTAAATAACATATATATATATGAATTTAAATTTTAAATATTATTATTAATAATAAATTATAAGAAATAATGATATTTTAAATCAATTATTAAAGTTAAAAGCTTTATTAAATTATTTCTGTTTACAATTAATTTTTTATTTATTAATAATTTTATATTGAAAGTATAATGTTTTATTTAAACTATATAAATTAAATTAAATTTTAAATTTTGTATAATTTTTAAAATAATTTCTTTTATATAATATTTATATATATATATATATATATATATTAATAAATTGGAATATTAAATTCAATTATTTTATTAACAATAAAATGCCTCTAATTTGGCTTCAATTTAAAATTTATTTTATTTAATATATGTAGTATCGTGGACGAAAGGCCTGGGCAATATCGGACGAACTATGAACAGTGTCGCGAGAGCCGAGGCGCCGTCGGGCCCATCAATGTGTCATCGGTCTTTTCAAGTGCATAGTTTCGTGGAAAAGACCTACGTGACCCTGGCCACGAGCGTCTGCAGAACACGTGTGCGGTGGGCCTAGGAAAAGGGCAATGGAATGCGACAACAGGCAGTCGAAAAGCAGAGCGCGAGTCGAGAACGAGAGTGCGAGTCGAGAAGCCGAGTGCGAGTCGAGCGGAGACGGAGGTTGCGAGTGGCGTTGCCGAGAGAGTGTGGATTGCGCTGTGTTCTGTACGTTTGGTATGAATAGTCCAAGTTAAGCCACAATCGTCTTTTCTGTCTGATTAACATCTCTATTGTCCACTCTTTGTGAACATATTACATCACGATATTACATAATTTTTGGGGGCTCAGCCGGGATTGGACAAGACAGAAAACGAAACGGTTTAACAGAGCTATTCGAGCTAGTTGTGAATTTACCGGTACGCGGTGCGGTAAAAGACGATATCGTTGACTGTTTAAGTTTGTGCAGTGTGAAAAATGGCAAACGTCGAGGACGAACGATTGTCGGGTGAAGAGGGTTCGACGCTGGAGGAGCTGAGGAATAAGCTCGCGCGAATGAACCTCCCTATATCGGGTGCGAGGTCAGTGCTGATTGCAAGGCTGAATCGGGCGTGTAGGGCTGGACAATCGTATCGTAAGGGATCGACGGGCGGTGAAGAGCTAACCGGTCAACGAGATTTAGAAAGTGTACAGAGAGCTGAGCGTGATTGCAACGAAGATGAGGATGTTGAGAAAATGAATACGAAGGAGTTGAAGGAGCGCCTCGCTAGTTTGGGTTTAAAAACGACGGGAAGAAAAGTAGAATTACGCGCACGGCTACGAGCGGCCATGGATGGTAACGACATATCGTCGGAAGAGGAAAGCGACGACGAAAGTGAGGATGAAGATGACAAGAAAAACGCAAGAGAATACAAGAGAGATACGCGAAGGGTGTATCAGGACCGTGACGAATGTTGTCGAAGGGCATGTGTTGGTTCGACACTGAGTTTTAGAGACGTCGAAGATGCATTAGAGTCGTTTAGTGGAAACAGAGGTGAAAATGTCGAACGATGGTTCGAGTCGTTCGAGGAAGTCGCTGATACGTGCATGTGGTCGGATGGGCAGAAGGCAGTCTATGCAAGGAAGCTGCTGAAGGGATCAGCGAAAATATTTGCGAGCTTCGAGTGTCATGCCAGGACTTGGCATGAGTTGAAGAGGGGGCTAGTGAAAGAATTTTCGAGGAAAGTCAACAGTAGGCAAGTTCATCAGAAACTTGAAGAAACAAAAAAGGAGAGTGATGAAGCATGTCTGGCTTACATGTACCGTATGCTCGAAATAGCCAGCCATGTGGACATGGAGGAGGAAGCAAAGGTGGAATACATAGTGGATGGAATAATAGACGACGAGAACAATAAGGCTGTATTGTACGGCGCTACGTCAATCAAAGAGTTGAGGAAGAGGTTAGTAATGTACGAAGAGCAGAAGAGTCGCAGAGCAAAGTCGATTGTGAAGTCGGCTAAAACCCAGAAGAACGGGAAGCCCAGTCAATCTGTGGATGCAATGAAGAAAAGAAGATGCTTCATTTGCGGTAGTGAGGATCATCTAAGTGTTAAGTGTCCGGAGAGGGGAGAAGGTGTTAGGTGTTTCAAGTGCAGCGGATTTGGACATATTGCAGCGAGGTGTACGGCACAACCGAAAGAGACTTGCGTAGTGTCAAGATCCGAAAAGGGGAAGTATGTGAAGGAAGTGGCGATAGATGATTGTAGGTTTGTGGCATTAGTGGATACAGGTAGTAACCTTACGTTCATACGAGCGGATGAGTATGTGAGGTTAGGATCACCACCTCTGGGAAACTGCAAACTTAAGTTTGATGGTTTTGGTTCCGCTGGCAATAGTACTTGGGGCGAGTTCATAAGGGTAATGACGGTCGACGGGTACGACTTTACTGTCACTCTGCATGTTGTCTCGAATAAGGTAATGACAAGACACAGCCTACTCTTAGGTACCGACTTTTTAGACCAGGTAGAGTTGCGAGTCAAACGGGGCGAGGTGACATTTTTACGACTCGACGATCAGACCGACGGTCACGAGGACGCGCCGGATGTACTGAGGGTAAACGCGGTAGAACAGACCGACGAAACAGACCTGACACACGTACGGGAACCGCATTATCGTGAAGCGATTCGCGATATCGTTAGGGGGTATAGGCCGGAGAAGAAGCGAGACGTCGGAATAACCGAAAAAGTAGTTTTGAAAAGCGACAAGCCGATAGCGCGAAGACCGCGAAGACTGGCGCCGTCGGAAAGAAAGGAAGAAGATGATTTGATGGAAGCGTGGACAAACGAGGGTGTCATCAAATCGTCAGACTCGGAGTATGCGAGTCCGATAGGTGTAGTTAGAAAGAAAGATTTGTGTGTGCGCGTGGCTGGATGGGCCTTGTTACTAGGCGAGATTAAGTATCAGGTGTGTCATCGGCCGGGGAAAAGTATGCAGCATGTAGATGCTCCGAGTAGGAACCCCCTGCCGAGCACTATGTATGTAACGGAGAGTGAAGACGGGCTGATTGCACGGTTGAGAAGGGCACAGAACAAGGACACTGAAGTCCGTAGGATTTTGGACGCCGCAACGTGCAGTCAGGCCGATGGGCAGGTAGTAAGAAACAATATTTTGTATAAGGAGTGTGAGGACGATGTGCTAATAGTAGTATCGAAGGCGATGCGGGCTCAGGTAGTCAGGCAAGCGCACGAGCGTGGGCATTTCGAGGTTACCAAAACAGAAGCTATGGTCAAGAAGGACTTCTGGTTCAAGGGGTTACGCGAAAAGGTCGAACACGTGGTGTCCAACTGCCTTGACTGTAGCCTAACCCAACGAAACATAGGTAAGCTAGAAGGGAGCCTGCGAAATTACAAGAAAAGAAGAAAGCGTGCGAAGCAGTACCGAAGGAAGGACCCGCACACACCTCGATTTTATGAAACCTTGGGTCCTGAACGCCGAAGATGACGCGTCTGATGACAGCGAGATAGAAGACAACATCTGAGGGCAGATGTTATTGCAGGATGGCCGAATGTAGTATCGTGGACGAAAGGCCTGGGCAATATCGGACGAACTATGAACAGTGTCGCGAGAGCCGAGGCGCCGTCGGGCCCATCAATGTGTCATCGGTCTTTTCAAGTGCATAGTTTCGTGGAAAAGACCTACGTGACCCTGGCCACGAGCGTCTGCAGAACACGTGTGCGGTGGGCCTAGGAAAAGGGCAATGGAATGCGACAACCGGCAGTCGAAAAGCAGAGCGCGAGTCGAGAACGAGAGTGCGAGTCGAGAAGCCGAGTGCGAGTCGAGCGGAGACGGAGGTTGCGAGTGGCGTTGCCGAGAGAGTGTGGATTGCGCTGTGTTCTGTACGTTTGGTATGAATAGTCCAAGTTAAGCCACAATCGTCTTTTCTGTCTGATTAACATCTCTATTGTCCACTCTTTGTGAACATATTACATCACGATATTACATATATAAATTTAAATTTATATAAGAAGTAAAATTTACTTTTAATTTCGACTTAAAGATTGATTTATTTTTTAAATCCTTATATATTAAAATATTTAATTAGAATAGTTTAAAATATTCAATTTAAATAATTACATGATCATTCTATTAATAAAGAAAAAATTAATATTAAAAATAAAAAAATTATTAAAATAAATAAATATAAAAAATTTAATGTTTTGATATATGAAATTAAAGGAATTAGTAAAATAATTTCTACATCAAAAATTAAAAATGTTAATGAAATTAAATAAAATGGTAATGAAAATGGAATATTTATTTTTGTGATTGGATTAAATCCACATTCATAAGGTAAGTTTTTTTCTATATTAAATTTTTTATATATTGATAAAAATTTATTTAATAAAAAAATAATTATTAATATTATAAAAGTTAATAAATAATAAATTATATTAATTAAATATATTAATTTAATATTAAATTTTTTAATTGGAAATTAAATGTAATTTAATTATACTATATATTTAAAATTTAATTTAATTTATAATGATATAATAAAATATGTAAATGAATAATCAAATTACATCAACAAGATGTCAATATCAAATAGCAAATTCAAAATTAATATGATGAATTGTTGAAAAATGATTTTTTATTATTCGAATTAAAGAATATAATAAAAATAATGTTCCAATTAAGACATGAATACCATGAAAACCAGTGGATAAAAAAAAATAGATCCAAAAATTCTATCATTAATACAGAAGAATGAATTATAAGATTCAAAAATTTGTATAAAATTAAAATAAAATCCTAAAAAAATTGTTGATATTAATATTGATATTCTTGATTTAAATTTGTTATTTAATATATTATAATGTCTTAATGTTACTGAAAATCCTGATATAATTAAAATAATTGAGTTTAATAAAGGGATTTCAAATGGATTAAAAAATTTAATTATTTTAGGTGGTCATATTAAATTAATTTCAATTGAAGGAGAAATTGAATTATGGAAGAATGTTCAAAAAAATGAAATAAAAAAAAATAGTTCAGAAATAATAAATATAATTATTCTAAATTTTATTATTGATAAAATATAAAAAGAATGTATTCCTTGAAATGTTCTTTCTCGAATAATATCTCGGAATCATATTATTGTTGATAAAATTAAAATTAATAAATTTAAGATTTTAATTAATAAATTATTTAAATAAATTCATAAAATTGTTCTTAATAATATATTTATAGTATTAAAAGAAACAATAATTGGTCATGGTCTAATAGTAACAATACGAAAAGGAAAGATTTTTTCATTAATTTGATTCAGAAAAATATAATGTTAATAAAATTGAGAATACATAAGCTTGAATTAAAGCTATTGAAATTTCTAGAATTAATAATATATTTTGAATTATTAAAGTTAATGGTGATAAAATAATGAAGTTTATTATAAAATTTCTTAGTAAAATAAGAATAAGATGTCCTGAAATTAAATTTGCTGAAAGACGAATTGATAATGTTCAAGGGCGAATAAAAAGTCTAATAAGTTCAATAATTACTATAAAATTTATTCAAAATTTTGGAGAATTTAATGGTACTAAATGTCTTAAAGTTTTTATAGGAAAATTAATAATTGAGTAAATTAAAAATCTTAATCATAAAGATAATGCTATTGATAGATTAAATATTAAATGTCTTGTTGATGTAAAGATATAAGGAATTAATCTAGATAAATTTAATATTATAATATAAATTATAATTCTTAAGAATGAAAAAATATATATCGAATATTTATTAGTTATAATTATTTTAAATTCATTAAATAAATATTCAATAAATAATTTAAAAATTATTAAAATTCGCGAAGGAATTAATCAATATGAATTTGGAAATAAAATAATTGGTAAAATTATAAAAATTCAATTTAATTGAATATAATTATTAATTGAAGGATCAAATATTTCACATAAATTGTTTATCATAATCATTTTCATTTTTTAATTAAATTATTTTTATTATTATTATTATTATTTATATTATAAATATTTTTTATGATAATATATAATAAAAATGAATTTATTAAAATTATAATAGTAAATAAACATATTATAAAGATAACTAATCAATTAATAGGTATTATTTGTGGTATTCGTTAGAAGTAAATTTTAATTACTATAATTGATTTAAAAGATCAATTCTTTATTTCTGACTTCTAATGATAGAAAAATAATAATAAAATATTAATTTTAGAATGACAATATAATGTTATTTAAATTAACTAATTTTTCAAATTTTATTTTTAATTCAATTTATAAATAATTCATAAGAAGTTCTTTCTAATATAATAGGTATAAATCTATGATTTATTCCACAAATTTCAGAGCATTGTCCAAAATAAATTCCTGGACGAATACAAAATAAATTTAATTGATTAATTCGACCAGGAATAGCATCTACTTTAATTCCTAATGATGGAATAGTTCATGAATGAATAACATCTAATGAAGAAATAATTATTCGTATAGAAATTTTAAATGGAATAATTAATCGATTATCAGTTTATAATAATCGAAATTGATTTATTAGTTCATAATTTAATATATATGAATCAAATTCATAATTATTAAATTCTGGATATTCATAAGATCAATATCATTGATGGCCAATAGCTTTAATAGAAAAATAAGGATTTATAATTTCATCAATGTGATATAAAATTTTTGAAGATGGAAGACAAATAATTATTAAAATAATTATAGGAGTTAAAGTTCAAATAATTTCAATTGTATGATTTTTTAAAAGAGTTAGATTTAAATAATTATTACAAATATTCCAAGTATTGATCCAAAATTTCATAAGTAATTAATATTAATTGTTGCATGTAAATTAATAAATGATATTGGTAAATTTATTATATGAATTTTATAAATTGATGAAATTACTTTTTTCATTTTCTTGCTCGTAAGTTTTTGTTTTTAATATAACAAATTTTTGTTATAATAAATAATATAGTAATTAAGAAAATAATAAATATTAAAAGAATATAATAGTTGGGATTTAAATATAATTTTTTAATATTATAAATTTTATTATTTTTGTAATAATTAAAATTTAATATTGTAATATTTATATCATAATGATTAATTAAGAATAAAAAAGTTAATATTAAAATTAAATTTGTAAAAAATAAATTTAAATAATTGGTTTTTTTAAATGGTTTATTAATTAAACTAATAAAATAAGAAAATAAAATTAAAATTCCTCTAATAAAAATAATTAATAAGATATATACGTTTAATGAAATTATTTGTTTATATGTTAATGATATTTATTTTTATAAAAATAATATAAAAAATTAAATATAATATTTGTTTTAAAGGTGATATAAAGGTATTTAAATAAAAATAATTTAAAATTAAAATTAAGTTAATATTTAAATTTATAAATATAAGGAAGAATAGAGTTATAAAAGTTTTCATTAATAATAGATTAATATATTAAAATTATCTATAGTTATATTAATATTTTTTAATTTTTAATTTACAAAATTAATGTTTTTATTAAACTATATAACTAAAAATATTAATTTAACAAAAAATAGTTTAAATAAAAACAATAATTTTGGGAATTATAGATATTTTTATAAAATTTTTTTGAAATTTAATATTAAATTAAGTAATTTAATTTTTTTTAAGTTGATTAATATTAAATTTATTTTAGAATTTGTTATTGTGAATTTAATATTATTAATTTTAATTATTTTATTAAACAATAATATTTATTTTTTATGTACTCAATGTACTGTACGTATTAATTTCAATTCAGAGTATCCTGCTATTATTATTAATTGGATATAGTGCACTGCTATATAATATTGATAGTTCAAGAAAAGTATTAAAGCAGTGAAAATTATAGAGTTTTTAAGAAACAGGACGACAGAAGCAGGACAGAATCGCAACAGACGGACATTGCAAAATTGTATTTTGCTCCGCCTCCAATGGTTTGCACCCTCCCATCTGTTTTCAAAATTTCCTAAGGAATTATACCTGGCTTTATACCCTAGCAAATTTTATGACCGTGTCACGACCGGCATACTTCAAATCCGACGGACTGACGATAGAGATAAAGATGTGGCGGCACTCGGCGACAATGTATATCGCTGAAGTGCCTAATGAACCATCAACATCGCAACTGTCCTTCCACCGAAGGTTCTAGAAGAAAGAGCACGTGGCAACGATCGCGGACGCCTAGCAAATGCGTGGACGGTGGGGATGTTGAGGGATGACAAAAGAAAGTAATCGGATCCGATCAAAAGTAAAATCATAAGAGTCGGTCTTAGAAAGTCACGCCTAGAGTTCGGAAGTAGATTGTAAAGTGTATTGATGTTAGAAAAAAAATAAAGTTTTCTTTTTTTATTTTTTACCTCAAATTCCTTTTTTATTTTGTTATTTTACGTGACAACCGCATGAAAACATACTTCTTAGTTTCCTACTTTCTTTCATACTTCCCCATTCCTATTTTCGTAGTTAATAAGTTCAAACTAATTCGTATTCAATGTATCTCAAATATTATTTATAAAAAATGAGAAAATTAAATATATAAAATATAATGATGTAAATAATATATTTAAATTAGTATATGGGTATTCAATTATTTGTTTTCCTAATCAAGTAAGTATAATAAAAATATTAATAAATGATCAATAAAAAATTTTATTTATGAAATAAAATTTATTATTTTTTAAATTATTTAAATTAATTAATGGAATTAAATATAAAATAAAACTTGATATGAAAAGTATAATTACTCCTCCTAGTTTATTTGGAATTGTTCGTAAAATTGAATATGCAAATAAAAAATATCATTCAGGTTTAATATGGATTGGTGTAATTATTGGATTTGCTATTTTAAAATTATCTGGATCACCTAAGATGTAAGGTATTTGTAAGTTAATTAATACAAATAAAATAAAATTAAATAAAATATGTAAATATATAATGAAAAAATAAAATGATGCTCCGTTTATATGAATTAATCGAATTAATCATCCTGAGTTTATATCTTTTATAATATTTGAAATTCTATTAAATGCAATATTGATATTTGGACAGTAATGTATTGATAGAAATAATCCTGAGATAATTTGAATTATTAAAAATATTCCAAGTATTGATCCAAAATTTCATAAGTAATTAATATTAATTGTTGTAGGTAAATTAATAAATGATATAGGTGTTACGACCGTTCGCGGAGAGACGCGGTCGCTAGGAGAACGCGTCAGCGAGAGGGGTAAATTCTCGCTACGATCATGTTAATCGACGCCGCGAAATAGTCGTTCCCCTGTTTCGTTTAGGATAACAGAGGTGGTTTAATGAATGTAACACTGTATTAACAGGTTAACATAGAACAATATATTTTACAATAATCTGATGAAGATGTTACAGAAATTTGATTCGACTTTGATCTCTAGATAAATTCGTTTGCTATTGGTCTGATATGTCGAAGTGTCGCGTTTGACTCGTCAGAAGGAACTGCACGCCCTTCGATTATTTTCGTCTTTTCTGGAAGGCGACCCCCACTACGTTCGGATCACGCCACATTCTTTTACGCGAGGTAAAATAACGGCCACGAGTCGACGTTTCTGGAGGTCGCCCTGCTTAATGAACCATGCGCTTGCCACTACAATGTTTGTTTGCCGGGCAGCCGCGACGATCCGTCTGCGACGTTGTAGGACCGCGAGCGACGGTTATAAAATACAGCCTGTGGTAAGCCTCGTGGCGTAACACATATCAAAACCAAGCCAACCAATAAACGAAGAACAGGAATGCTCAGCTACAAACGAAGTTGATATGGAGACAATACCAAACAATGAAGAGACCAATACCAATAACGAATTAACCCAACAGGATGAAGGCTGGAAGGTGGCAAGTTGTAACAAGAAACGAAAAATAACAGGAAATCCAGATACAGAAAAGCAGCGATGGCTGCAAGAATTACCATTAAGAAACTCCTTCAGCTCACTAACGGAAGAAATAGACGACGACCTAACAACCAAAAACCCAACACAATCAACACACACTACAAAACCATATAGTTGGGAAGGAAAACTACACAAGAAAACAAACCAAATTAGAACAAGTAAAAATACAAACAAACACCCCAGAAAATTATAGGAAAGTGATACAAGAACTAAAAGAAAAAAACGCTATGTATCACACGTGCCAGCTCAAACCGGAAAGCTACGAAATAGTTATGAGGATTACATCCAAAAACTAACATAAAAAAAACTAAGTGACGAATTAGCAAAAATTGGCCACCAAACAAGAGCAATAAACAATATGACAAGATACGATACGAAACAACCATTACCATTATTCTTAATAGAACTGGAACCTAGAACTAACAACAAGGAAACCTACGAAATCAAAAGAATTCTAAATACGATAGTAACAGTGGAACCACCACGCCACAAAAATGATATACCACAATGCATGCGGTGTCAACAATACGGTCATACTAAAAATTATTGTAACAGAAGCCCGGCATGTGTTAAATGTGCAAACAATCATTTAACAACACACTGTCCATACGTAGGGAAAATAAATGAAGTAAAATGTTACAACTGTAATGGAAACCACCCAGCCAGCTATAAAGGATGTGAAATCAGGAAACAATTACAACGTAAAGTGTTTCCACCACTTCGCAATAGATCAATCAATAACTACCAACCACAACAAAGTATAACGGATAATTAAGCAACATTGAAAGCACAAAATGAACTAAAAGTTATAAACAGAAACACAGATCCCCAAGGAAACCGAAGCTACGCGCAAGTAACCCAAAACATTAGACAAGCAATGCCCACAAACAAACAGAATCAAATCAACAGCACCGAAGATGATACAGAAATCAAAGAAATGCTCAAACAATCCATTAAAGGTACGGAGATATTAAGAAAAATGGTAAGTGAGCTAAACGCAATACTAAGGCAACAAGTACAACAAACAACAGTCATGTTACAACTACTCACAAACTTGCTAAGTAAAAAATAAAAATAGACATGCATAAAATAGCAGCCTGGAACTCTAACGAACTACAACAAAGGGCCCTAGAAACTAAAACATTCCTGTATTACAATAATATCTACATACTACCCGTATCGGAAACACACTTCATTATAAAAAGCTATATAAAAATACCGCACTACACCATATACGACACCAAGCATCACTTAGGGAAAGCACACGGAGGGATGGCAGTAGTAATAAAACACGACATTAAACATCACTGTTACGTCGCGTAACACTAGCTAGCCCAGGCCACACACCGCGGGCAAGATGGCAACCAGATGTCTTCGGATACTCACTGCATACCCTCAATAGTCTCAAGTATCTTCCATAAATCTCAGGAATTTCCTAGTAGAGGTCCTTCAAACCAAACAAACGTCAGCATTTCTAAAGACCATTATCTACCACGGCTTGACAAGGGAAAGTTAGTTTTTCTCACGTATGATGCAACTTTCCTCCCACTAACCATTTTCTCTCGCGGGCGGTTAAGACCCTTCGTTTAACCAATTAACAACGAAGCCTATTTCCCTCACTCTCTTAACTAAACTCGTCACCAACAAATCCGATGGTCCCGTGCGCTAGACACACCCATCCTTAGCTTTCCTCCGACACAGCATCGTCTCCCAAGACAGTACTGATTTTACATCCTTCGAACGGTCAACATCCTTTAACCGGGTATACACACCCGTAGATCAGTCACTCATTCATCTAGTACATACGCACCAGCGTAACTGCCTTCGTTATAAGTTGTTGGAATAAACGGTGAAATATAACTTACTCTACTGTGTCATATTCATTTAACCACCTCTGTTATCTTAACCGAAACAGGGGAACGACTACTTCGCGGCGTCGATTCACCGAATCGTAGCGAGAATTTACGCCTCTCGCTGACGCGTTTTCCTCGCGACCGCGTCTCTCCGCGAACGGTCGTAACAATCACCTACACAACAAAGTAAGAAAGGAATATACCCAAGCAACCAGCGTTACAGTACAAATTAGCAGCAACCACTTCCAGTTGTCAACAGTATATGTACCACCGCGATACAAAATGACAACACAAATGTGGGAAAAGTACTTTCAACACTTAGGTGACAAGTATATCGCAGCGGGAGACTACAATGCACAGCACACGCTATGGGGATCAAGAATTACCACACCTCGAGGTAGAACTCTGGAAAAATACATTAGAAATAACAACCTCAATATATTATCCACAGGAAGACCGACACATTTGCCGACAGACCTGAGCAAAATTCCTGACCTACTCGATCTTGCAGTTACAAAGAGACTAAACGCAAATAAACTAAAAAAAAAACACCCAGGCTCGAGCTTAGCTCCGATCATACACGCATAATAATTGCATACAGATACAAACTAATACTTTATAGCAATCCAGAGACACTATGCAATAAAACCACCAAATGGCAAACTTTTAAAGAAATAATCGAGAGCAAAACCAACTGCAACATCCCATTGGAAACACCCGAATGCATCGAACAGGGAGTAAAAACATTGACAGAAACTATCCAAGAAGCAACATGGGCAAACACTATACCTGACCCAACTGTTAATTCGATCAATCGCGGGGAGACGTAGTCGCGAGGAGAGACGTCAACGGGAGTCGTAAATTCCGGTTACGATTATAACAATCGACACCACGAATTGATCGATCCCCTGATTTCCGTTGAGATAATAGGGGTGATTGAGTTTGTATAACACTGTGATTCACAGAATTATAAATTATATATTTCCAACACTTAGATTACACTGTTGAGCATAGATAAATAAATAATTACTTATCGCACGAAGATAAGATAGATATGTACGTTAGAGCAGGGCTCTTATAATTGGATTTAGTGTATTAGTGGACGTAGCACTATAATATATGTCGGAGATGAAAGAACACCGGAGTCTGTAATTGAACAATTGTACTTATTCAATTCGATTGTAATTGTTCGAGAGTTGTGATAATGAGCTTGGGCTCGAGGCGACAGTCAGTCGCCGAACGTAGCCGCGGTCACGGGATGAACGCTTTGCCTAGCAAAGGTATGGAGTAATTCTATAGCTCTCCTTAAAGGAAATATTCGTGGCGACATGCGACAGTAAACATTCCAACGGTTTCTGTCCCGTGGCTCGCCACACGCAGACCCTATTCTTCGAGTAAGATGATTGCCAGATGTCGATGCGTCTCCGCAGTACATGTTCGGCTAGCCCAAGGGCCCGTTATAAATCTTAAGGTTTAGTTAACTAAAGTCTTTCAAACAGACAAACAGTCTTTGTCCCAACTACGGGAAGATAGGGGAGACATATTTTTCAACGAGCGGCGTCTCCCACTAGCAACTTTCTCTCAAGGGCAACTAGCATCTTATTCTAACCACCGATATGGAGATTGACCAATTAGCAGCAACGCCAATTTCCCTTACTTTCTGAACGAAGGCTTTTCTCGACGAATCCGATGATCTCGTGTCCTTAGACACACCCCGTGATAGTTTTCCTCTGTGGCATCATCGGAACGGGAAAGGCATTCTTTCTGGCGACCTCATCAAGAGTAAAGTCTTTACAATCAGCAACTATTCAGACTTAGATTTCGTGAGAACGTTCATCTATCATCCCGTTGACCGCGGATTCGTTATCGAACCTGAGATCATTGTCACTAGTGCCGCAAGCGCTTAATTGCCGTGTTTGAACCTGTGTTACCCATACTTGTGTTAATAAACCGTAATGTTACTATACCGCGACAATGGCTAATTTCAATGAGGAATCATCTAACGCTCCCAACCCCATCCTCGACGTTTCTCTGACATATAAAAAAAGGCGAATGAACAATAGCCCGTTCGTATACTTTATTCACAAGGCGAAGTTATACTTCAATAGCAAAATACAGACTGACTTACTGACTAAAGGACTGGGATCTTTACCTCCTCACTATGATTCACATATCTCACGGGTGGGAATCCGGCTACTGTCTATTCTCACTGCTATCGCATGACCAGGTGTTATATGCATATCCTGAGATAGATCATGGGAGTTGTGGTGTCTTCACAAGAGATATCCTGCTTTCTCCCATGGGTTATTTACATTTTCCATTTCTGCTGCTATATTTTTATTGATTCTAGTATAATTCGACACTACGTTTGATGTACGGTACAAGGGGAAATGAGAACATTTTCAATATTATGTTTTACGAGTTTATATTTTTTAAATGTTATATTTTATAAATTATATACATTCAGAAAAGATATGAAAGTTATAGAAGGAAATCTAAATAGAATCTTGTCATATTTTTTATTGATTACTATTAAAGTATTTTGAAAGCAATATGATAACATACAGCTCTACACAATATTTTATTGTTTTACTTCTCACTAAATTTTGCAAGTAAACCAATTAATCAATCAAAGTAGGACTACATATACATTGCAAATAACTGTAACGTCCTAAAAATTACAAAATTCATTAATAGATATTGAAACATGGTAACATAATCCTTAAAAAGATCTGTAAAATATAACACAAGGGTGAGCAGAGAGCAATCGCCGGTATCAACGAATGCCAAAGGATATGCCAAAATAGTAGGTCTTATTAAACAATCTTTTATTAAACGATCAACGTTTTTTGCAACGATGTAAACATTTGAAACATTCATCCAACACTGAAACACTGGATATTACTCGCCTCTCGCCGTAGAGAAAAATTATAGAAACTACGAAAGTACGTATGCAGTGTAGGAAGTATTGAAGAAAGGATGTATTTAGTGATGGAAAATAATTTGACTCCAATGCGTTAGATGAGCGAAATTGTAGAGTATCCACGAAGTTCCTAAGAATCATGTAGTACTTAACGATTATTGAGATAAAAGGAAAGAAGAAGAAAAGTGGAAAGATTAGAAATGATATACTTGTGTTGCGAACTTTGAGACGGAAACGGAAAGAAGATGCGCATGATACGTTTAGAATATGCACATGTTGAGTAGTGGAGAAATGACACTTATAGCTATATAGAAGGAGAAAAATAATAACGGATAGATTCCTTCGTTCGTGCACTTAAATCAGGTGACCATGTGGTTAGTATGAATTTCTGTAATGACGTCATTGGAAGAAATGGAGTTAATTATTCCTGCGCGATATAAAACGCAGCATACACCAACCTCCTAATTATGGAAATTTTCATCACTTTATAGACGAATATATTAGTATGATTCAACAGTTGACGGTAAACCTCCGAACGGGACGGACCCCTCAGCCTAAAAAGGGACAGCAGGCTTAGGCCCTAAAAGAAAAAGCGACAAAGAGTGAAAAATACTGCAGTGACATCATCGTGATATAAATTAAAAAAAAAGAAAAAAAATAAGACAAAATAAAAGTATATAAAAAAATGGAAGTTACCGAGAATGATGCAAAAAGCAAGGCAACGAAACCCACCTTAGAACTAACAAGAAAACCCACCACAAGAAAACTAAATCCGCAAAAAGCGGCGAAGGAAATCAACATCTTAAGACTGTCCGCGCAAAAGACGCGTAAACTCAACCCCCAACCAAACCTAGATGCCAGAACCAAAGGATTAGAAAAAATACTAAAAAACACAAAACAAGAGTTCCCCTCCGCCCAGGACGAAAGTACCAAAGAAGACAGAAACATGAGACCCGTAAAAGCTGCCTTGCCCCCAGCGATCGCAACACATAACCGATTCAGCTTGCTAGAATCAGAACCACACCTACAGTCACAGCCGGGACCAGCAAACTACCCAACGCCAAACACAACGCTAGAGCGAATTAAACAAAAAAACCAAATACTACGCGACAAAATGGGAAAACACAATCCCACCCCAGACGGATACCCCACAAGACACGTTGCAGAGGAGCGCACGAAAGCCCCATCCACTACAAGAGAATACAAACCGCCGCCTATCAACATAACGTTACAAGACCCTAAGGACACAGTAACGCTCATAGAGAAAGTAGCCAAGATCAACCAGTTTTATATCAAAAGGATACACTGGGGTAAGCATGCTCTCTGCCTCCGAAATCTATCCGATTTCCACACAGCGAAAGAAACGCTTCGGGCAGCCAACACAACCTTCTACACGTATACACCCAAAGCAGAGAAACACCACAGATACTTGCTAAAAGGCTTAGACAATAGCTACACCGAAATGGAAATACTCACGGACCTACAAGCCTTGCAAATAGACGACGTAAAATTCACAAAAGACACACGATTCACGACAAAAAGATCAAGGGAGATCAATATATTGCTCCCAATTTACATAATACAAGTATCCCCCGACAGCAACATAAGCAAACTCCTAAGAATAAACCATTTTAACTACTACAAAATAAAATGGGAAAAAATAATAAAAAAAATAACGATATAACCCAATGCCACAAATGCCAGCGACTAGGTCACACAGCACAAAACTGTAACCTAAACTACCGCTGTGTAAAATGCACCGAGCCCCACGGCCCAGGCGAATGCAAAATCAAAAAAGAAGAAGCAGTAACCAAGGAGAAAATATTCTGCGTTAACTGCAAAAACTACGGACACCTCGCCTCTTACAAGGGGTGTCCAAAACTCGTGGAGCTGCGCAAAAAGCTAGCTGAAAAACAGAAAAAAGACAAGGAAACAAAGATAAAACGAATTGCCCAAATAAGCCGTAAATACGTCCCAGAAATAAAGTTCTCTGACGTAGTGAAACAACAAACAAAATTAAATCAAATAATCGAAAACACATCACAATTAACAAACTTAGATCCGCGCTCAAGCCAAAGCTCAATTACAATCGATAACTCCCCCCATCTAAACATTATAAACGTTATTGAAGACTTTAAAAAAGGTATTCTCCAAGCGTTAAAAGAACAACAAATGGAATTAAATGAAATAAAAAATACACTATCAACGCACGAAGAAAGGTTCGACGCCATCTTCAGCACTTTCAATAGTACAGATGAAGAATAACCAGAATCCACTGAACCAACAATTACAGCAAAAAACACATAAATTTAACCTAAAGCATCTGAAAATAATTGCAATAAATGCTAACTCTTTAATTTCAAACCAAAAAAGATACAGTATGCTAACCCTAATAAATAAAGAAACCCCCGATATGGTACTCATCTCAGAAACAAAACTAAACAAAAGACACAATGTACACTTCAAAAACTACTCCATGATAAGACACGACAGACCGAACGCCAGCCAAGGAAGAAGAACAGCGATCCTCATAAAAAAACCCTATAAAATACAAAACAATTCTAATTGACAAAATAACAAGTTTCAAAACCTTAGAAACAACGATCATAAAAATAAAAATAAGCAATAAGGAAAATTTATTCATCACTGCAGCCTACGCAACCAACGGAAACCAGAAAGAATTTAACTACGAATTCAATAATCTTTTCGAACTCTTACAGCTCAACAAACCGGAAAACTACTATATAATAGCAGGAGACCTTAACGCAAAACATACAAGCTGGAAAAACGAAATAAACAACACGAGAGGCAACTTCATTAGAAACTGGCTAGACAATAAAAGCATCCATTACAAAACAAACTTGTACAGTTCCGAGCTACCCTCTTACCCAAAAGGGCGCTCATACCTGGACATATGCCTAGCAGATGCGCGACTAAAATTTTAAAACCTACGTCCAAATAACACCCTGAAAACCTTAGCCTATGACAGTGACCATAACGCCCTAATATTTCACGTAAGCAAGGAAACATCTGACCTCCTAACACTCGAAACACAGACCGAGATACCCAGGTACAACTATAAAAAGACAGACTGGAAAAAGTTCCAAAACATACTCGAACAAAACTGCGACCTAAAGATCTGCAACAACGTCAACCTAACAAACAGACAAATCGACGCATTCATAGACGAAATAGAAAAACATACACAAACCGCTCTCCAAAAATCTGTGCCTGTTGGAATACAACGATATCAGTCGCATGCGGATAGAGTGTTTGATCATACGGATTCTTCCGTTCGTTGCCCAGCGCCAGCCCCACTAGCGTGCGTTCGTGAGATGCACCACGGCAGTTAGCACGTGCATGCTTTTATAAAAAACGCCGGAAGAAACGCGAGGATATGGATGGAACATTCTAGATGGGCACGTCAAGAAGCTACTAGAAGGTTCTGTGCCACATGTGACGCCACACAGACACCCACACAAGTCACACTCATTACTGCATAGAGAGTGGGGCTCTAAACCTTTTCAAGGGCCATGGATCACTAAGCCAGTCTGTGAATAACTAGCCAACTGTCTACATTCCAGAACACACACACTTATAATTCCTGTAATAATTGTTTAATAAATATCTAATTGTATTATTTCAACACAAACATTGTGTCTTCCACAGATTATTAATCCTAATTCCAAGATTAAATTCTAACAGTGCCAAACATAAAACAAAAAAACTCATGCGAGCCCTATATCAACAACAAAATAAAAGAGCTACATTGAGACAAAAGCTACATAATCTGCAAGATAAACAACATAAAACTTAACTATTCTTACGACAAAAGAGAAGAATTAGAATTCCTAAAGTACCTACTATACAAAATAAAAGCGCAAATGAAACAAGAATTCGCAAATTCTATAAACCATTACTGGACAAACAAAATAAAAAACATCTCCAAAAATGACTCAGCAAACATGTTCCCACAAATAAATCAAATCTTTAGACCAAAAGAACAAAACCCCATCCCACCTCTCAAATTGCCCCCAGAAAATGCCTCCCTCATCCAAGAAGCAGGTATAACGATACACAACACCATCAAAGACACCGAGGGTACCTTCATAATATCTAAAACAATAGAAAAACTAGACATTATCGGCACCCACTTTTCCAAAATACATACACAAAACGAACACATGGGCCGAGAAAAACTAAACAGAATTATCATCGCCGAAACAAACAAACTCAAAAATGAAATGGAACAAGACAAAACGCTAAACAAAACAGTCTGCACATTCTCAAACGAAAACACCGCAGACAACCCCAAACAACCAGATCCAGAAATAAACTACTTCACAAATTACAATCAACTAAACACAATCTTCTCCAAACTAAACAACAAAAAATCCTCCGACTTCGACGGTATCCCAAACATTTTACTCAAGCGTCTACCGAACAAAATAAAATGGTACTACGCAGTACCCTTCAACAATGCTCTAAACAACACATATTTCCCCATAAAATGGAAAAAAGCCAAATTGATAGCTATAACAAAAAAAGATAAAGACGGCTCATCACCCGCAAACCTACGACCCATAAGTCTCCTCCCCAACATAAACAAAGTATTTGAAATAATCATAAATAACCCCCTAACCTCCTTCTGCACAAAAAATGACATAATCCCAGAAAATCAATTTGGCTTCAGGCACAACCACTCTACAATCCACGCAATAAACAAACTTACGTCGGACATCTGCTGGGCCCTAAACGCAAAACAGCGAGTAGCCGCCTGCTTAACAGACCTCGAAAAAGCTTTTGACACAGTCTGGATCCCAGGTCTCATATACAAATTGATCAAGATAAACCTTCCTAAACACCTAATTAAAATAGTCTGGGACATGATCACGAGCAGAACATTCGTAATGACCGAAGGTGCAAACACATCAAGCAAAGAATTGTCCATAACAAACGGTCTGCAACAAGGTACAGTAAATTCCCCGCTACTTTTCAGTATTTACAATAGTGACTTACTGAACCTCTTTAATCTCAATACATCCACCCACAAACGCTCCATAGCCTTCGCAGATGACCTAATCATCTACGTAACAGGCCGCAAAACGAAGACAATAAAAACTGAACTGCAAGAACTCTTCGAAAAAATAAACGACTATTACCACGCATGGAAACTAAAAATCAACACAAGCAAATGCGAAACCATGCTGTTCGGACCCAAGTTAAGTGAAATCGGCCCAACAGAAAGAGAACACCGCAGAGAATTCCAAGTAAGAGAAAAAGCAAAAAAAGGGGCACTCATACCACACAAAAACTGCGTAAAATACTTAGGAATAAACATAGACGACAAATTAAACTACAAGCAGCACACCGAAACCCAACTTGCTAAGGCCAATAAAGCATTCTGGCGAATAAAAAGACTATTTTACTTCAAACATCTCGACAGCAAAGTGAAAATACTATGCTACCAAGCACTAATCAGACCAATCATTACCTACGGCAGCCCAATCTGGTACAACATATCAGCCTCCCAGATGGAAAAAATCCGCATATTCGAAAGAAAATGCATCAGGGCTTGCCTGAGCACATACAGATCCGAACACAGCGGATTCAAAAAATATGTAAAAAACAAAACAATATACGACCTAGCCAACATTCACCGCATCGACTGCCACATCCTAAAGCTAATAAGAAACCACTTCGCGCAAGCAGCAAAAATAAAAGAAAACAGCTTAGTTTTCAGCTGCCTATTTCCTAACAACGCATATTACAAAAACACTCTGAAACAGGCCACATCCCCCCAGAAGCCTTCCTATACCTAGACGAAAAAAACTACCTCCAGGACCAAAACAACATCCCAATAATATATCACATAAAAAGAAAAACAGGGATCAAAACCATACTCTACGAAGAAAACATAAATGGACAGACCGCTGACCCGAGATGGAGATACAACATTGCCCTCCCCCGGAAAGACACCAAAGACAAACACAGAAGAAACACAAAAAAATACTGGTGGATACAGAACCCATAACAAAGTAAGAGAGAACATTAAACCGACAGAACTCAATTCTGACACCGCATAACACAGGTGTAAAATGTAAACACTGTAAATATTTGTAAATATTTGTAAATATTAGTAAATAATCCTATTTGTCCCCCCCCCCCACCCGCACCATCCCTCTCATCCCACCCTTCCCCAAAGTTACACAGCACCCAAAAAGCAAACTACCGAAGCGTCCTGTTTTGCGACCAAGTTTTTCAGGACAGAAAAAAAAATAAAAAAAAAGCTCCGCTCCCCAGAGGCTTAAAGCCAAAAACCGCATCATACAACAAAAAATGTAAAGCGCCGACACATAATACAGCATGGCTACGTCGTACCGCCGCGTATCGGTACCTTTGCCTAACATACCATTACAAAAATTCATGTTTATTGTGAATATATGCACTTAAAATCTGTATTTTCTGGGCCCAATAAACTCCTTTTAAAAAAAAGGCCTAAAAAAAATATTTGTATGATTTGAATGTACAACCGTCTCTAAAGAAATTGCATGTAGAATTTTAGCATGTTTCTCTTGGCATAAAAATTGTGCAATATGATAAAGCAACAGTGATATAAAATAATATCACGTTGCAGTTTATCTGAACGAAAAAACGAAATATTTACTTGTGTAATATTCACAAATAAAACTATGCAATTACCAGAGATATCGCAATCGATCGAAAATGTTGCACGATTCAAAACAGTTTCTTAAAAAAAGTTGAAAGAAGTGTTGGTTTATTAGATCATGTGAAACAAGAAAGTATTCACATAATGACAACTCCGAGGCTCTACTTCCTAGGATTATAGGATTTGGAGGTGCAGCTCTACCCCAGAAATGCTTGTAGAGCCTCTTCACCTACATTGCCTCTGGCGGTTGCCTGCCTGGTTCTAAGTAAGCCAAGTCATTGTTAACAATTACATCGGCCAACATCCTTGGACACATTTTAAAGATCTCCTGACAGCATGCGTTGACCCAAGATGACGGCATGCAGATAGGTTGTGTTCGCGTCGCTTCGTACACTGTCCGTGTGTACAAACAGAACGCCACGAATGTAATCCAGATGTCTTCACGTGGGCAGACGCCACCCGCCACCCGCCACCCGCCACCCGCCACGAATGCAAGCATGGTTTTGCAACCCTTGAAAACGCAAAAGCCTGAAAAAGGGGCAGAGTGGTCAACCCCTAAAGATACTAATATAAGCGCTACACCGATAAAGCAAAACAGCCCAGAAATCAAGAAGCGGTCTGATGAAGAGAAGGAGGATACTAAAGAAGAATCGCGGCCAATACCCGACATAAGGGAACGAGCTAGCGATATGGAAAAGAGGGTCCTACCATTCTGCCACGACCCGAGCAACAAAGTTAACAAGGGCAAACCGCAACGATAATGCGTTACTTTAAGGATATGAGAGGATTTGTGGAGAATCTCCTGCTCCACAACTGTCATCTAGCCGGAAGGCTAGAACAAGCTAAAAGCTAAGAATAAGGAAACTGCGATATTAAGCGCTGTGAGTAAGTCGTTGGAAGCCAGCAAGCGGCTTAAAACGGCCGTTAAGAAAACAACGAAGGCCGAGCCAAAACAGCTCTCGTACGCGGAAAAAGTGAAGATGGTCAGCAATAAAGCGGACAAATGGCGGTAAAACCACCGAGAAATGTGGTTATAATCCGGTCGGAAGTTGAGGATGGTGAAATAAGAAGCAGCGGAGAAGCGCGCGACGCGCTATTCACGCTAGTAATCCCCCGTAAAGGGGGAATACAAGTCACAGCAGTTGAAAAAAAAATAAGCGACACCGGCCTAATCGTGGAAACGACGAAGGACTGAAGCCGGAAGGACTGAAAGCGTTCACAGAGGATGTACAGAATACACACATAACGTACGGACATTCGGAGAAAAAATGAAATAGTCAGATGACTCATGCGGAAAATCGTTCTTCACATAAGTGGATGAATATCTGAAAAATATTCGAAATTCGAACATCTTACACATGTTCGCACATTTATCGAGAAGTGAGTTGTGTATTATACAATTTTTCTAGATGTATATGTTTTTTTGTCACATAAATGTTATTAGGCCAGTTGCTGAACAAGAGCATAAAGATTCATCACTTTGAGCAGAGGCATATGCTTGTACGAGTTTAAAATAATCTTCTTACCATTGAAATCTATCCATAGTTACGCTATAAATTATAATACAATTTGTATATTGTATTTGTATTCAACAGTACATCTCAACTGAACAAATGTATTGCGTAACAACTATTTATCACTAAAGCGAAGATGTCTAACCCAATCGAATTTTATTGTCAATGTTAGTATTATTTTAGAAATGATATAAATAGTAAAAATGAAAAGGAAACAACTTTTAATTCTCTGATAATTTAATAACAGGAGCATCTAACGCTCCTTTTCTCTCGATCTGTTTCGCAATAATTTTATTCACTAATTTTTCGAGAGCTTCAAATATGATCTCACTGCGCTCAAGACTGTCAATAGACAACGTGCAGAGAAAACTTTGGTGCCTCATCTGTGAAATGCTGTCAAAAAGGCTTTAAGTGAAAACATACATACATGTCTGTATGAAAACTGCAACTGCTCATGAATTCAATTTCGACTCGGATTTGAGAATCCTATAAGATATCATTTTAAACTATACTAAATATATAGAGTACGCTGTCCCGCGTATCCTGAAGATATCTTTAAAATGACGGTCCTACCAAATTAAATTCAGACTGTTTTCTGAAACTGCTTAATCAAATGATGCATTGATTTATTTTTATAGTAGTAAATCTGGGCATCAGAAATTTGCTCCGTCCATTTGAAAGTCCATCGAACTCGGTCTATTTATCACCGTTACGAAACATATATACTGTAGTAGGAACATTCCTAACACGATAATGCTTAGAGGAAAGCACGCCAGAATCGCTGTCTTTCAAATCCATTCAATGAATAAGAGACGAATGAAGATGCGTATTATAGTTATATGCAAGTATCCGTAAAGTGGTGTGAGACGTTCGAACAGGTTTGTTCGATGAAAATCAGCTACATACTCTGTTCCGGGTGAAGAAATGAGCCGCAAGTGGAAAAGGGTGAAAAGGGAAGGGGAAATAAGGAGAATACAAAGAGTTGATGAATGTAAGGAATGGAAGCTGAATCTCAAAATAAAGAACAAGAAAAAACAAGCTACTTACGATAACACGATTGCTAGTCATTTGTTCTCGATGACGATTGCCTATACCACCGCCCTTGTTGAATATTTTAGCAGTTCTAGTATATTTGAGCATATTATATTTATATTTCGATGCACACTACCTCTTCGACCATTTATTTCCGTGATTATGACTGAGGAACAAACAGAAGATACTTATCGTAAATGAAATTTAAGCAAGAAGGAACTTTTTGCGATGTTAACTCCAAATGAGAAAATATGTATATATCAGTATGGATCATGACCTGCCTATTTTTACATTAAATGTTTTGAAAAGTTGTATTTCAAAGCATGGCATGGTTTTCGTCGAAGGAAATCGTTTCGTGGAAGGAAATAGTTTCAAATAGTGAAAGAGCAAAATTATATACTCTGAAAGAATAATATAATTTAACATGAAAATATTAAACAACTGAGTACATCGAAATATAATAGATATTTTATAAGGGAAGTAAAAATATAGGTAAATAAATATAAGTAAAAAAGTATAAGAAATCATTTATTTTTTCTAAAATATATTTTGTATGGCGCGTGCTATCATTTTGTTATCTCAAATTTATCTTCTATTTATATTTCTTTACATAATTTTCACAATATATTTATGAATTAGATGTATTTTCATAACCTACTACTAGCGTTCTACTAGCGAGTTTTCGCATGCTCAATGAGATATGTAGTATAGGAAGTGCATAAATATATATTTTTTATGTATCTTCAAACACGAACTAGAATATCGAGCATGTTATCATTTTCCTGTGGATTGTAAAATGATCAACCGTGGTTGATAAATTAACAAATTGTAAAAATTTGTCGATTTGTAGTACGAGTGCGGAGTGCGAGTAGTAACGATAGTGAACACACAATTGAATACCCAAACGACAAACTCCTGAGCTTTATACTTATTTTTACGTGGGTCCAAACTTTATCGATTCGATATAGGCTCCGACCGCTCTGGGTTATTTAAAATATATGTCGGGTTAAGATGGGAATTTTGGGCGCGTGACAACTCTTCGCGTGGACTAGCCAATGTATGTCCCATTGTATCGGCACCTCCGAGGTAACCTCACACGTGGCTAGGCCCGCTCTCGAGGCCGCATGCCGCCACAATCACACTTCTCGGAAAACCCATACAACCACTCGTCAGACCTCCGTTAGGCAAAACGTTTATCTCGTGACCGTGGCTACGTTCGGCGACCAATTGTCACCTCGAAGCCAATCTCGCTATCACTAATTTTAAACAATTACAGCTATAATAAAATCTAGGCTAAAGTACTAGAGGATGTTCCGAAAATTTCCAAGGAAAGGCTTCGGCTTTCCTTTCATCTCCGACATATAGGTAGAGAAATAGGAAAGGATAGGGGAAGACGTTTGGATATAGTGGATTTGAAGTACAATTTCATTCGCAAAATATAGCGAACCAAGAAAGAACCGTGGAAAGATTTGGACATTTGTGCGCTTCATGTGACGCTGGAGAGAAGAAAAGAAAAAAGAAACGAGAGGGAAGAGACCAAAAGAATGAAAAATAAAACCTTTCTTCACAAAAGACAGAAAAGATTCACTATGCATATTATTCGCTGCGCCTTATCGTTATCCACGTACGCACGCACGCACGCACGCGCATTCACGGTTTCACCTTATACACTTGTTGTGTACTATCGTATCATTTTACCGACCAGTAGCGGTTGAAAATCCTATGTACTGTCTACCTCTCACTCGGTCGCAGATACATCGTTGAAGCCAGTTTAGACTCTAGCTCTGTTTAGACTCTAGGATATCGCGCGGGAATATACGCGCTTTTTCTCATACCTATAGAAATGTTAACTCAAATTTGGCGAAATTACTTATAATATTTATATTGATATTTATTTGATCTATTAGAATCGTTTTTAGATTAATATTTATATAATATTCCATAATCCATACAATGATTTTCTTCAAGCAAATAATAATTTAATATTTTTTTAAAAGTGTGATATCGTCCAAAACAATCGCTTCTGTGTAATGAAACATTGCAAAATTTACAGACAAAACATATTCTACTTCTTTTCTTTTTTAATTGTGCAAATTCTACATTGGGGTTTTGGGGCTTTTTTACTCCGACGACTAGACACTATGTTTATAAGTTTATGTTTTCCGAAATTTGATAGTCTTTGTGGGTGATCTAGTCTGGATGATCTGCTTGTCATATGTCTCATAAGTGTTTGCTGTACTAGATATTTCTTCGTCGTTTTCCTTTGATCCACAATCTTCTATCCACGAAATTATCACTTTTTGCAGGAAATTTTTTATATATATTCTTATTCTATGGCCCATAATCATTCCCGTTGGGGCCCCGGGAGCATCTCCTTTCGTCCCCTCGTAGTGGTGATCCCCACCGCTTGCCCTTCACCGTCGTTACTTCTGAGGTAATGGGCGTGATAGGTATTGAAGGAACACTCGAATATGTTTAACAATAAATATTTATTAACAAAATATATTCGGTGAGTATACTTGACGTAAAACTCGCGGTTATTAATTTCGGTTCGTGGTTCGCGGTTCGCGATTACAAGTTCGAACTCGGGTAGATTCGGGTAGATACGATTCGATATGCGCTACGAGTTCGGACGATGATTGCCTGAGATGTCGAGCAACTCGGATCAGTGATTGCTGCCAACTATCAACTATCAATTCGGACAGGCGTCTCGCGACTGACTTTCCGTCACGATGATGCTGGATAGGAAAAACTATGATGGGGTGTGTCTAAGGATACGAGATCATCGGATTCGTTTAGGAAAGCGTTGGTTCGGAAAGTGAGGGAAGTGGACGTCGTCGTTAATTGGCTAAATTTTGAGTTGGTGGTTGGAAAAGGATACTAACCATCCTTGAGAGAAAGATGCTAGTAGGAAGCGTCGTACGTGAGAAAAGCAGATTTCCCGTATCTTCCTGTAGTTGGCGGTAGGTATAGGGGTTGTTAAGACAAAGACCATTTGTCCCTTTGGAGGACCTTAGCTAAATTAATCCTAAGATTTGTAGCAGGTCCTTAGGTTAACTGAAAATATTCTGTAATAATGTATAGGCATCTGACAATCATCTTGTCCGAAGAATAGGGTCTTTGTGTAACGAGCCATGGGACAGAAACCGTTGGAAAGTTTGCTGTCGAGTGTCGCTACACTTCCTTCTGTTACTGCCCTCTTAGTACACATTCCTTGGTCAGCCGTTCCACCGTCTTCTGGAGACGACTGACCTCACTCTCCAGAAAGCGCACCCTCCTCCGCAGATATGCGCTGTCCGCGTGTTCATGTCCGTGAATCGGTTAGCTGTCCTTCTCGGTCCCTTCTCTTTCCTCCGATTCCGTCTTTATATCCTCTTTCCGCACGTCGTCGTCGCCAACGGCACTGTCGCGGATGCAGAGACGACAGAGATCGGCGATTGTTGAGGCGACGGCGGAGGTGGTGACCACGTGCGCCGTTGGAGTTCAGCGTTAGACGCTCTCGCCCTCCGTGAGGCCAACCATGACCGGGTAATTTTCCGGTATGATCGCTTGCCGAGCGCGTTCACAACGGTCGTAGAGGAAGGACACGATGACATTTCGTCGTCGAATCTCACCCTGCCGCCGCCACAGTACCGCGAAAGCAGCCCATCCGACGAAGATCCCGGGCCGCTGATAGTTACATCCGGACCCTCTGACCTTCCCCGAGACTCCTCTGGTTGCACGTCCTCTTCACCAGACGCATGAACACGCCCGGGGGCCTGATGGTCCACCCCCGGACGGCCACGATTGCTCGATGGCGACGCAGCGGGGCTCGCTTTACAACCCGCGGCTGCACCGGTACTGAGGTATCTTTTCCCTGCGCCGTAAACGTTACTGCCTTTCTTGTCTGCCATATCCATCCTCTGCAAAATTCTCTGCACCGGATCTGCAAACTGGCGGGTGCCAAAGGCACCGACGAACCACTTTCCCAGGGCATAGTCCTACGCCCTGAAAACCCATACCCGCCTCGTGTTCCCCGAAAGTGTGGATCGCTTCACGATTTTGCGTGTCATACTTGCGCAGGGGTCATGCTAATCTTCTATGTATCGTTCCAATTTTAGTATATGTAATGCCGAAGCAAGTACTCCCCAATTTCTACCTGATGGAACAATAACCATAAGGAATGTCTCGATTTGAAGGTGTTTTAGGCCACTTAACGGCTTTAGCGGTAAATCCAGAAGCCTCGTTTTATGACCGTTCCTTAGGATTATTGCGACCCGTATAATTATATGTCGGAGATGAAAGGAAAACCGGAGCCTTCCCTTTGCAACTTTTGGGAAAGTTTTCTAATGCTTTAGCCTAGATTTTATCATAGCTGTAATTAAGCAATTGTTGTCATTTGTAATTGTTTGATATTTGTGATTGCGAAAGTGGGTTCGAGGTGACAACTGGTCGCCGAACGTAGCCACGGTCACGGGATAAACGTTTTGCCTGACGAAGGTGTGGATCGGTTATATTGTTCTCCCTAGAAATCACATAGAATTGTACTTTGGAGATGTCGATATAATGGGACACACGTTGTATTAGGAATCAAACTCCAGACAGAAACTGCCTAGCAACGGCGTTTGGATCTTTCTCGATGCTTCCAAAGAGTATACAACAAACTTTTGACAGAAACTGCCTAGCAAAGGCGATTGGAACCTTCTCGATGCCTCCAGCGAGCATATAACAAACAAATGCAGTCGTATAGCGAAAAAGATTTTCATCAGATATTCATTCGTGTGATCGCCTTGGAAAGTGATACATCGTGGATTCGTTTGAACCCAGGAACATTGTTAGTAGCGTTAATTAAATTCATTATTCGTAAAATCTATTAATCGTTAATCTCATTATTCGTGGAATTTATTATTCGTAAGACATATTATTTGTTCCCCTTATTATTCGTTAAACTTATTATTCTTTAATCTAATCATTAGTTAAACTTATCGTTTGTTAATCTTATCATTCATTAAACTCATTATTCATAATATTTTGTAAAATCTTGTATATTCGCGTAAATATAATCTCTGTTTCGTAAAACAATGGCTAATTCAAACGAAGAATCGTTACGCGCCTTAAATTCTAATGATAACCCGACATATATATGCACAGTTGATGGACACCTCGACCGTAGAGAGTCACCGGACGCAACATATTCCATACTTCTAACAAAATATGGTGGTTTCCATAAAATGCATGTTAACATCTTGAAAGTTTTATTGTTTGGAGTGATGGAGTTAGACCTTTATATTTTTTAGTTGTTTCACATACTCACAATTTGTTTTTCAGAAGTGTTTTATCCATATCGATATTGTTATAGTAGTTATTGTGATAAATATGTTGCCATATGTTCTTGTAAGGTTCAGTGAACAGGTTCATCCTTAGAACAGTGTCTTCTAATTTTCTTCTTTCAACAATATACACGTAAAAGTTGCATACGTAAGAGCATCCTGTAAGAGCTTCACATAGCACTCTTACAAGTGTTCCATATTTTGGAATTTTTAATCGAAATAAATTTTAATCGAAAGTCTGCTCCTCTAGAGAATCATACACTCATCCAACTACAATTGTTGTTAAGCTGAGGTTTCGTTTTCTTGGTTGTCTTGTGTTACGTTTTGTTTGGCTCGTTTTGGTTGTGTTGCCGTTAATTTTTGAACTAAGATTAAATTGTAGTGTTGTCTGTTATTTAATGCGATTGACAATTAAACTCCACGTTTCGGCTAACCTGCTACGCGCAGGAGTACTGGCACGGGAGAGGATCAAAGTTGGTGAAAATAAATGTTCGCTTAATCCTATTATATTATTAGACAAATATTCTTCACAAAAAAATGTTTATTCATATTTTAATTGGATATTGGCAGAATTCTCGTTGAAATTTCAAATACTCGAAGTTACTCGAATCGTTCGCAATACGTTTTCACTCTTATTAATTACAAGATTTTAATTTGATAGATTTGCAATAATTTACAAATTGACAAATGCAAACACGTCGATTAACAAGACTAACAAGAACTGGGGAACTGAGGAACTCTGAACTAAGGAATTACCTCTCTCTCTTCTATGTTGCTACGCTTATTTATATGTCGGAAATGAAAGAACACCGGAGCCTTTGGAATTTTGGATAATCCCGCAACATTGTAACCTAGAGTCTACTATAGCTGTAATTGAACAATTGTAGTTATTCAATCCGATTGTAATTGTTCGAGAGTTGTGATAATGAGCTTGGGCTCGAGACGACAGTCAGTCGCCGAACGTAGCCGCGGTCACGGGATGAACGCTTTGTCTAACAAAGGCATGGAATAATTCTATAGCTCTCCTTAAAAAGGAAATAGTTGTAACACTCGACAGTAAACATTCCAACGGTTTCTGTCCCGTGGCTCGCCACACGCAGACCCTATTCTTCGAGTAAGATGATTGCCAGATGTCGATGCGTCTCCGCAGTACATGTTCGGCTAGCCCGAGGGCCCGTTATAAATCTTAAGGTTTAGTTAACTAAGTCCTTCAAACAGACAAACAGTCTTTGTCCCAACTACGGGAAGATAGGGGAGACATATTTTTCAACGAGCGGCGTCTCCCACTAGCAACTTTCCCTCGAAGGCGGCTAGCATCTTTTTCTAACCACCGATATGGAGATTGACCAATTAGCAGCAACGTCAATTTCCCTTACTTTCTGAACGAAGGCTTTTCTCGACGAATCCGATGATCTCGTATCCTTAGACACACCCCATTATAGTTTTCCTCTGTGGCATCATCGGGACGGGAAAGGCATTCTCGTTCGCGATCTCACTGATGAAAGGAGTAACCCTTTACGACCAGCGAATATCACGCATCCGACTTAGATTTTGTGAGTACGTTCATCTATCATCCCGCCGACCGCGGATTCGTTATTGAACCTAGGATCATTGTCATTAGTTTCTCAAGTGCCTAACTACCACGGTTACTTGTCCGGCTCTATAATAATCGTATTTGCACTAGTCAATGTCTTCTCTATTGCATAACGACAACGTGTAACCCAAACGAAGATTCGTTTCACGCCCCTAACCCTAATTCTAATGTCCGCTCCGACATATATATAAGATTTATAAAATGAATGCTCGGTAAAATGTCTGTGATAAATAATACCAATTAAAATGGAAAAATTTTTAATTGCATTGCTTCGACTATACATATACATATACTTAATGTGACTTACTTTGTATGAGAAAAATTCTGTTTGTCAATTCGATATCGAAAGCTAATAATGCTAACATACGATGAAACGATAACAGAAGAATCCGAATATTCAGAACTTTTCACGATATATGTTAAATAATATTATGAAATAAATTAAATAATTACCCCGCATTGCTTCCAGCGTACGTGTTCACGATTCTCGGCGAAACCGAATATGGCAGCAGGAAATCAACCAATCACAACTTCGGAAGAAAGTAAAGCGCGGGAAGAAATCGCGGCATCCAGCTTCCTGCGAATCTATTCTCGATCTCGATGTAAGCAGTAATCTTTCGATAATCGTTTTGCAAAATGGCGTGCCTTAAACGAAGTGTATAGTAAAATTCGTATTTGAGAGACGCATAAATAAACGATATCAGGCTATTTCCCGCGAGAAATTCACGTTCGGTTGCAACATAACATGTCACGTATGTATTTTCGTCGAAAACTGATTTCGAGGGACGTGTATATGTACGTATCAAGTTACTTGGCGAAAGTTCAACGACAGACTGTGACTTTAAAACAGTAAGTATGTAAGCCTATGTTTGTTGTCCGAGAATTGGAAGAATCTGTCATGTTTTGTTTACGTCGGCTGTAATGGAGTGGTGTTTTTGTCTTGTGGTAACTGAATGTCTCAAACAACAAACTCGAGATTTCAATCGATCTTCGAAAAGAAGTCATACCCATTGGCCTTGGGTGAGTTGTGATTTCATTAACTTTTTAATTCATAATTGATAACATAAGGTTATTGTAAGACCGATGAAAATATGGATAGCAACCAATTGCAATTGAATATCTGGCCCGTCTTGCACTATTGAAATTTTGCAAGTCACTAAAGTTACCAGCATTAATATGTTCCCTTGCACAAGTTTGACGATAAAACAAATGAAATTTTACTAATTGCAAGTTATTTGATTATTCTATTTAACGAAAAATTATAAAATCATAAAATAGAATTCTATATAACCTGTAAATCGTAACTTGTCAATCTACTAGTACATATATTATAAATTGGTAAACTTTTGTGTGTGGGGGAGGGGGTGCTAGATGTAACACTGATGCGACATTTTGAAAAAATATTTAATTATAATCATGAAAGGCGTTATTGAAATATTGAATTTTTATTAATGTTCCTTGCAACTTCGAGTTTGCGTACTATATTTAAAATGTACATAAGATATAAAGTATATTGACAAGTAACAGTCACAAAATTGTTTCAAATGAGGATAATCATCCTAATATCAACTTATCAATTGTGATCTGATAAACAAGAATTCAAAATACAGTTAAACTGTGTTCTACATACAATAATCTTTTTCGGATGAGATTTAAATATATGAACATATTGTGATATTTTGTCCATAATAACATGAATAATATAAAGTTTCGTATTACATATACTCTATTTTTTAATATATTCTGCATATCTCATTTTATGACAACAAACAAGCAAACTATATTCCCATTATAAGCTTCGCTCTAATTTCGCATCGTTTCACCTGAATATATCGTGAAATTTCATCCCGTCAAAATTTTGCGTCAATCTTTTTTATCTCAAAGGATTAAAGACAGTTGCAAAACGCCACGGTGTTTCGGGGTTTGTTTAAATTTCCGCCAAATGAAAAAGAAGTTTCGCGAAAAATGGTAGTTACTAACGGCACGTCTGGTTACAATTTTCGTTTACAATACTTTTGGCGTGTAAATATGACGTACTGGGTCGATACTAAGTAGTCGGTTGTCCCTGAAATTTGAACTGTTGAGAACGAGGTAATAACAGGGCGACTGGTTTGTTGCTGTGTAACGTATACACGTTTCTGAATAGTTTTCTACTTTAAATGAAATTAACTGCTACCCGACGGAGTTTCGACGTAGCGATAAACACGCCACTGAAAAAAGCGACGAATGGGAATGGAAAATACGTAAAGATTTTTTTGACAAAATAAAGAATCATTTTGTCAGATTTCAAGAAGAGTTTGGGTAAATTCAATTTATGCTCTTTGCTACTTGACTTATGTTTATAACACTAAAAGTTATCTTTACAAGCAGCGAAGTGATTTAGTTTCATCCGTAGTTCGGTTGCTTCCAATTTTTTCATTTTCACATTGTGTAAATTTCGACCAATTGCGGGGAGACGTAATCGCGAGGAGAGACGTCAACGGGGGTCGTAAATCCCCGTTACGATTATAACAATCGACACCATGAATTGATCGATCCCCTGATTTCCGTTGAGATAATAGGGGTGATTGCATTTGTATAACACTGTGATTCACAGAATTATAAATTATATATTTCCAACACTTAGATTACACTGACGTTGAGAAATAAATAGTTAACAACTTGTCGCACGAAGATGCGATAGATATGTACGCTAGAGCAGGGCTCTTATAATGGAAATTAATGTATTAATGGACTTAGCACTATAATATATTTAGGAGAGAAGATGTGTGTTCGACAACGCCGAGAACCGACAAAAGATTTGCGTGAAGTATGCGACTCTCGCGCTATGTGTAGACTGCCGCGTTAGGCGTTAGTTTTTAGACTGTCTGTCGCTCTTTTTCTAATACGGAAGAAAAGTTCGGTGTGGGTGTGCCCCTGTGCCTAAAGAACGCGGATTCGTTGTTCCCACTTTCGTTAGGAAAAGTGAGGGCAACGAACCGCGGTGTCGATTGGTCATGACCTGCACTACTGCTCGAAGGGATGAGTAGGGAGTCTCCTACCATCGTGGTGGATAGATGACTGTGTGCGTGAGAAAAACCTAGCTTGTTTTATTACAGGGCTATTCGGATTTTCCTAATGGGTGCATACCCGCTTTCTCCGTGTTTTAAGTGCGACTAATAAACCCAAGGACCTCTCTAAAAACCGACTGTGTTTCGAGAATATTTTTAAGCTTTAGAAATTCTTCAAGACAAACGGATTGAAGACACATGGCGAAACAATACAGGGAAGTGAAAGTTATGGTGGGTCCTTAGGTTTATTGAGGGTCGAAGTGACGTTACGCAGGTCGGTTGTTGTCCGGTCGCGCGGGCTGGCGTGCAGATGTTTTAGGCGGCGTAGCACATTGCGTATTACAATATTGATGTTAAAATATTATTATAGAAAAACATGTTAGCAACTTAATTTTCTATTTGTTCGTTTCTCTGTTTTCCTTATTCTGTTTTTGGATTTGTGGTGGATGATTTAAATAATGACGTGACGAGTTGATACTTGATATTGTCAAATATATTTAAAATTATTCTAAATACAGAATTAATCGCACGGGAGACAAAGATTTTGTAACGAATCCTAGCGGCTGCCATTTGTCGTTCACGCGCTGTTGCCGATACCGGATGCGCTAATGTCACGTAAAATAACAAAATGAAAAAAGAAATTTGAGGTGAAAAATAAAAAAAAGAAACTTTATTTTTTTTCTAACAACAATTCACTTTACAATCCACTTCCAAACTCTAGGCGTGACTTTCCAAGACTGAAGCTCTTATGATTTGACTTGCGATCGAATCCGATTACTTTCTTTTGTTATCCCTCAACATCCCCACCATGCATTTGCATTTGCTAGGCGTCCGCGACCGTTGCCACGTGCTCTTTCTTCTAGAACCTTCGGCGGAAGGACCGTTGGGATGTTGATGGTTCATTAGACACTTCAGCGATATTGCCGCCGATTGTCGTCGAGTGCCGCCACATCTTTATTTCCATCGTCAGTCCATCGGATTTGAAGTATGCCGGTCGTGACACTAACATTGTGGCGTCAGAGACGACGCGTTTTGACTCGCGAAAGGCGTTTTCGGTTTGCTTCGACCACTCGATTCGCCGCGAACAGCTCGTACGTATCTTTGTTCGCGGATCCGCGTAGTTTGTTGCACGGGTATACGTTTATATTGACACCGGTGTTCACAAGGAAAGAGATCCTTGGTGCCCTGTCCGTCACGAAAATGCGACGGGATACTAAAGCCATCGCCACATGCCGCGTTTACAGACGGCTGGTCTCGTTTCACTGGGTCCAGTTGCAAGGGGCCCGGCACTACCTTGCGCGGTCTCGAAAGGTCTCGTGGTAATAGCAGAGACCAGACTTCTGCGGTCTGTCCTTCGAACTTGATATCAATCTTGCCTTCCGTATGTAGAATAACGATGTGAGGTGGATAGTGGGTGAAGGTGCCCACAAGAAATACTCTTGATGTTCAACAAAAAAGTTAATTAAATTATTAACAATCAACAGTCAACAATTTATGATCAACAATTAACGACTAACGATTAACTGTCAACAACAATTAACGGTTAACGATGAACGATCAAAAACAATTAACGATTAACGATTAACTATCAAGAGTCAATAATCACGTATCTCTAATTGTGTTTGCTTCGCTATGACGCTTAACCTTTCGCACTCCGCAGCTCGGGGCAGAATGAATCTTTGATTCGAAACCAAATGGATTCTTTTCTTTGTTGCCCCTCGATATCTCCACTACGCACGCGTTTATTAAATGTCCGCAACGGTTGCCGCGTATGCATTCTTCCGAATATTCGGCGAAAGAACTGTAGGGATATCAATGGTACATTAGGCGTGTCGGCCTTACGCTTTGAAGGTATAGCGCTTTGTGTCGCGAAGCCGTTGGAAAGTTCCATGGTCGAGTGCCACCACAGATGCATGACGATTAGATACAAACGCTTCCAGTATTACAATTAATAGCTGATACAATTGCAACAAAACAGATGTCCTTTATGCAAGACTACTGAAATTACACAGCTACAATAAAATAAGGAATACGTCTGTACTATGGGAAACATAAATAAATATACACATAGTAGCTTATACAACATGTATGTGGAGGACGATTAAACGCGTTGTTGATTAATGACCAGACGAGTTGATACTTAGTGTAGTCAAATGTATTTAAAATTATTTGCAGTACAGAATTAGTCGTCGTTCGCTTAGTGTTGCTCGATATGTGTATACAAGGTAATGCTTACGTTCGTTCGATGTTAATTCGCTATAAGAATGTTCGATACTAACTGTCTTAACGATCGTGTTCTTTTATTTATACTCGGGGGAGTATCGAAAACTTTAAATTCAACCTCGGTTGACGATTGCACGTAGCGGCAACATTGTTTTGCCCGGAGTTTGTTTATCGTTACGCTTTGCTTGTCACGTAAAAGTAATGGGAAAATAATAATAAAAAAATGTTGGGTTCTTGAACCAGAGTTCGAGATACCTCTATTCTATAATAGGATTACAAGTGTGCGATTAAACTGTTACCGAAAGACTGAAGCCTCGATCAAGAACCAGCCCTTCTAGATGTTCGTTTATCTTATGCCTACGTGCCGAATTCATAATCCTTTATTTTGGGAGTCGGTGTCGTGTGCAAGGCGGTTCAGGTTTCCTGAGTCGGTTGGAGATATTTGTTGACGTTACATTCCCCCAGTGTTAGAGTGCGGCTGGTCCTCCAGACTCTTATTTTCGGTGTAGTGCCTCCTTTTGTATGCCCTTTTGGAATCTTACATGCCTTGCTTCGAGGATGACTGAATTGGTGTCTTCAGGTAATTCTCGTAATGGTTGTATTTCAGGTGTGGAATATGTGTTTAAAGGTGCGCTAGGTGTCTCTATTGGTCTAGAGATATTGCTTATACCTGTGTCTTTTTTTTTCTTTGGTTTTACAACATAATACGCGAATACATAATTTGGAAGGTAGGCATTTGCTTATAATATCGAATAATCCTATTTTGTTAAATATACATATGTTCCTAGTAATGCTAGATCAATATAACTAATAAGACACTTAGTTCCTATTTCTTAAGACTTCTAATTCTATGTTCATAATTAAGAGAGTTTACTTCGTTGGAAATTTGATTGAGGTGCATTCTATACGATTATACATTATTAATGATTTTTGGAGCGTTTTCAATTTTTGTTAGGATTTCTTCTAGACTGTCAGTTAAGGGTAAAGCTATAGTTTTGAAATTTGTTTTGTAAGTTATATTGGTTTTTAAGTTATTGTTTTCATCAAAAAATTTATCTATATTTTTATTCATTAATTCTAAATTATCGTTATCCAGAGTTACAAATAGACTTCTAGAAATGGATCCAACAAAATTCAATGACCTTCTTCGGTAACAAGTGTGTGTCATAAATTTAATATGCATGATTACATTGTCTAAATTTCTTTTGCGAGCGCGTGTAATCATTTCATTGGAATACGGGCATTCACTTTTAAAATGTTCTGTTAACATTAGTCTAAATCTTTTAATTTCGCTGAGTTTTGCATATATATCCTTAATGTCTAAACCTATAATTACGTTTACAGATTCGCTATATAAGTATGCATGAGCTAATTTTTCTTGATATAAAGAACTACCATTAAGGGGTATAACGTTTAGCTTAGCTAACTATGAAGAAGGTGAAGATTGTCCTGGAAAGTAAGGTTTAATACGGTTACCATGTATTTTCCTAATCGAGTGATTTACTATTATTTCATAATAAGGGGTTTTTCACTTTTTCAATGGTGTATGGCCCTGGCCATTCAGTATCTATCTTGTGTTCTTTATGATCGTTATGAATTAATACTAAATGTCCTTCTTTAAAAATAGATTGAGGTTTGGCAATTTTAGAGAAGTTTCTAATAAATTTTCTATAGTATCCAGCTAGCCCAAGGAATGATTTTACATCTGTAGGATTTTTTGGTAGTTTGAAATTCTTTACTGCTTCTATCTTTTTAGGGTTAGGTTTTACTCCATCTGCTGTCACTGCATGTCCTAGATATTCTAATTAGGGCTTTAAGAATTCACATTTATCTGGTTGTATTCTTAGACCTACTTTCCCGAGTCTTTGGAATATAATGACTAAGTTTTTAGTATGTTCTTCTATCGATTGCCCGAATATGATGATATCATCGAGATAAACGAAACAATGATTGTTAATCAAACCTCTTAACATGGTATCCATCATTCTTTGAAAGGTAGCAGGTGCGTTCTTGAGCCCGAATGGCATTCTATTATAGTGGAAGTGTTCTTGTGGTGTGCTAAATGTAGTGTATTTCTTTGAATTCTCGTCCATGGGTATTTGATGGAACCCTGAGGATAAGTCTAAAGAGGAGAAATATTTCTCATTTCCTAGCTGTGATAGTATATCGTCAATGTCAGGTAGTGGATACGCGTCTTGGTCTGTTAGTTCGTTTAACTTCCTAAAGTCAATCACTACTCGCCACTTTTGTTTCCCTGATGCGTCGATTTTCTTTGGAACGACCCAGACAGGAGAGTTATAGGGAGAGTCGGAGGGTTCTATAATCTCTTTGTTTAACATTTCAGTCATCTGTTTATTTATTTCGGTTTTATGATGTTCGGGAGGACGGTAGAATTTTACGTTGATGATCTTGTTAGGTAGATGATACATTTACACTGTACACGTGAATGTGTGTGTAAGCGTCAGAGGGCGTCCAGGTCTCAGTAGAGACAAAAGAGGAGGTGGTTGACAAAAGCGTGCGTGCAAGAAGGTTATCGAAGTCTTCAGAGTGTAATATATATATGTATAGCTGTTGTGTGCGAAATAAAGTAAACTATTTGTATTTTCGAATCCTCTCTATACCTTAACATGGTAGCAGAGCGTGGTTACTAGTTTTGCAAGCTATTTAGTGCGTGGTTTTTAGTCTTGCGAGTTTAGTAAGGGAAGAAACGTTCAAAGAATATAAAATAAAAGAAAAAATACTTCAAGCACGTAGGAACGCTTGAGTAAAGAATAGGAAATCAATTAAAATGGAGAGATCGGAAATTATGCTATCGATATTTGATGGTGAGGGTTACGGTATGTGGAAGAAAAGAATAACAATGTTTCTGAGATATAAAGAATGTGATATTGTTATAACTAGAGTGAAGACTGAAACAGACAATCCAGACTGGGATAAAAAGGATCTGAAGGCGATAAATATAATTTACAGTGCCTTCTCAAATAGACAATTCGAATATATTAGGGAAGAAAAAACAGCGTATGAAATAATGAAAAAGTTCGACGAAGTGTACTTGAAAGAATCAACGGCACTAGATCGTGTGCAGAAGGAGATTGGAGAAGATAAGTCTTGATAAATACAGTGATTCAGCATCGTTTTTTTAGCGATCTTGAAAAATTAATAAATGAATTAAAAGGTGCAGGCGCAAAAGTGAGTGAGAGGGAAAAGCTGAATTACATGATAAATACGTGTTACGTCGCGTAACACTCTACCTAGCCCAGGCCACACACCGCGGGCAAGATGGCAACCAGATGTCTTCGGATACTCACTGCGTACCCTCAATAGTCTCAAGTATCTTCCATAAATCTTAGGAATTTCCTAGTCGAGGTCCTTCAAACTGAACAAACGTCTGTTTCCAAAGCATTTCTAAAGACCTTTGTCTACTACGGCTTGACAAGGGAAAGTTGGTTTTTCTCACGTATGATGCAACTTTCCTCCCACGAACCACTTTCTCTCGAGGGCGGTTAAGACCCTTCGTTTAACCAATTAACAACGAAGACTATTTCCCTCACTCCCTTAGTCAAAATCGTCACCAACAAATCCGATGCTCCCGTGCTCTAGACACACCCATCCTTAGCTTTCCTCCGCCACAGCATCGTCTCCGAACATCACTGATTTTACATCCTTCGAACAGTCAACATCCTTCGACCGGGTTTACACCCGAAGATCAGTCAGTCTCAATCAAGCATCTCGTCAAGCGGTCAGCAATTCGAATGAGTCGACAAATCCATCAGTATACGCGATAATCCGTCTAGAGACTCAGGTCGCACTCATTCGTAGTCATCTCATAACAAATATTCATTTTGTGTTACACCGAAGTTGTTGGTTTGTGAAAATATATAATAACCTGTTAGCAACAGCGTTATCCTTCATTTAACTACCCTTATTATCCTAAACGAAATAAGGGATCGAGCGATTCGCGGCGTCGATTAGCAAATCGTAACGGGAATTTACGACTCCCATTGACGCGCTTCTTCGAGATCGCGTCTCCCCGCGAACGTGCGAAAACAATACGTTACCCGAAGAGTATAGCTACATAGTGGATATAATAGATGCAGTGAAAGAAGAGAAACAAACGGTAGCGTGCGTGAAGAATAAAATAGAAATAGCGGAAAAGAAAGATAAGTCTAATCGAGGAGAAATGAAAACTAATGCCTTTGCTGCAAAAAAGGAAGGATGCTTCAAATGTGGAAGAGTGGGATATTTTGCATGAGAGTGTCAAAATGGCGTCCAAGCGGGAAGCAGTAACAGTTATCGGCGTGGGTCAACACGTGGTCGCAGCAGAGGAAGAGGAAACAAAGGCAATACGAACAGGGGGCGTGGAAACTTCCATCGTCAATCAGCAGCCGGCACGAGCGAATATGGCAACTCAGGAGCAGGCATATGGATGGCAACAGCGCACGCAGCACACAGCAGCGAGATGAACGAGATAAGTGGTAACGAAATAACATGCCTATTAGATAGCGGTTGTACCGATCACATTATTAACGACGTAAATTATTTTGATAAATCTATCGACCTTAAAGAACCGGTAAATATATATGTCGGAGATAAGAGGACACCGGTGCCTTCTCTCCGAAACCTCGGGAAAATCCATAAAAACATTGTAATTAAAATCTACAGTTGTAACTAAACGATTTGCCATCATTCTAACCAATTGTATTTGTTTGAGACTTGTGACAATGAGCTTGGGCTCAAGGCGACAATTAGTCGCCGAACGTAGCCGCGGTCAACTGGACGAACTCTCCACCTAACAAAGGCATTGAGTAATCCTATAGCTCTCCTTAAAAGAAAGATTTGTAGCGGCACGTGGCAGTAAACATTCCAACGGTTTCTGTCCCGTAGCTTGCCACACGCAGATCCTATTCTCCGGGCAGGATGTTTACCAGATGTCGACGCGTCTCCACAGTACGTGATCGGCTAGCCCGAGGACCGTCATAAACACTAATATCTAGTTACCTAAAATCCTTCAACAGATACACAGTCTTTGTCCCAGTTACGGGAAGACAGGAGAGACCTATTTTTCCACGAACGACGTCTCCCACTAGCAACCCTCCCTCAAGGGCAGCTAGCATCCTTTTCTAACTACCGATATGGAGATTAGCAGCAACGTCAATTTCCCTTACTTTCCGAACGTAGGATGTCCCCGACGAATCCGATGATCTCGTGTCCTTAGACACACCCCGTCATAGTTTTCCTCTGGGGTATCACCGGGACGGAAAGTCATTCTCTCTTGCGGTCTCATCGACAAAAAAAAAAGGATTAACTCCTTACGGTCAGCGAATACTAACACAGAATCCGACTTAGATTTTTGCGAGTGCGTACGACTACCGTCCGTTGTCCGCGGATTCGTTATTGAACCTAGGATCATTGTCATTAGTCTCTCGAGTATCTAATCACCACGGTTACTTGTCCGGTTCTATGGTAATCGTATTTGCACTAGCCAATGTCTTCTCTATTTCATAACGACGACGTGTAATCCAAACGAAGATTCGCTTTACGCCCCTAACCCTAATTCTAATGTTAACCCGACATATATTTGGGCGATAATAGATCGATAAAGGCAACAAAATTATGAAATGTTATAAGCTATTTTGAAGCATTTGAAAAACGAAATAAAATAAATATGAATAAAATTTTTTATGTGAAGGAAATGTCCGCAAACTTGATTAGTTTCGGCAAGTTAACGGATAATAATAATATGGTTATTTCAAAAGGAAATATTGCAAAAATAATAGATGAGAACAGTAAACTTACAGCTTTAGCGGTCAAAGAGAATGGTACATATAAAATGAAAAGTATATTGAAAGGAAGAAGCACTTAGTAAACAGTGGCGAACGTAGTGATATGAGTAAAAAGTAAAGATGGCATAGGATGCTAGGACACGTAAATTTTAAATATTTAGAGATTTTGGGTAAAGAGCAGCTAGTGACTGGCATACCGAATGAATTTGAAAAGGAACTTTTGAAATGTAGGGTGTGTATAGAAAGCAAAATGCATAACTTACCTTTCAAAAATAATCGAACTAAGGCTAGGGAAATAATGGAAATTATTCATACGGACGTATGTGGTCCCTTTAAGATTACCGGATTCAATGGAGAAAAATATTTCATTTCATTTATCGATGATTATAGTAAAATAGCTAGGATCTATTGTATAAAATCAAAAGATGAGGTCTTTGATTCTTTCGTACAGTTCGTAAATGAAGCCGAAAATTTAACGGGCAAGAGGTTAAAAATATTAAGATGCGATAATGGTAAAGAATATTTAAATAATCGAATTTATAAATTTGCTAGGGATAAAGGTATAAGAATAAATAATTGCCCAACATACGTACATGAATTAAACGGGACAGCGGAAAGGTATAATAGAACAGTGATGGACATGGCGCGTTGCTTGTTAGCGGAAGCGAAAGTACATAAAAGGTACTGGCCGGAAATAGTTTGTACAGCGGCATACTTGAAAAATCGAATATTAGCGAATACTATAGAAAGAAAGACACCTTTTGAAATATTCTTCGGGAGAAAACCAAGTGTTAAAAATCTACATCTATATGGAAGTAAAGTTTTTGTAAGAAGGCCAGAACAAAAAAGAGTTTCCAAATGGGACAAGAAGGCAGATATGGGAATTCTGTTAGGATATAGTGAAGTAGGTTAGAGAGTCCTATTAGGTGTAAAAATAACAGTAGCGACATGTAGAGGTCGTAGAAACAGACAAAAAATGTATCGGTTTTGAGGAGAATTCATTCGATGCAGTTAGCGATGATAGTAAAGATAATTATTTATTGGACAGCATGAATAAGGAAGAGTTAGAAAGTAGAGAAGATGAAAATGATAATAGTTCTGAAAGCTTAAAGATTCCTAGGAGATCTACACGTAATAAGAAAACTCCAGTAAGGTATCCAGAAAAGGAAAACAGTAGTGAGATTCACGCAAATTATTGTAGAGTAGATATCCTTTGTACATTTGAGGAGGCGATTTGTTGTGAAAATAGTGAAAATTGGAAACAGGCTATGGATAAAGAAATAGAGTGTTTCTATAAAAACAAAACTTGGAAATTGGTAGAGAGGGTAAAAGGCAAAGAAGTATTAGATGTAAAATGGGTTTACACGAGAAAATCAGATGACAAGTATAAGGCTAGATTAGTGGTAAGAGGATTTCAACAAAGCAACGTAGTCGTTGATGACATATATTCTCTTCTCTTCTATCATATTGTTGTCAAAATGGATTAATCATTGAGCAAATGGATGTAAAAACTGCCTTTTTAAATGGCGAAGTAAGTTCGGAGGTATATGTAAATCAAGCAAAGGGATATGCAGACGGAACGAATAGAGTTTGTAAATTATCGAAAGCGCATTATGGGTTAAAAGAAAGTCCGAGGGACTGGTATGAGTGTTTTGATAGGTATGTGACGACATTGGATTTTAAGAAGAATAACATAGAGTTGTGCCTATATACTCATGGAGAGGGGGAAAATGTTGTTTATTTGCTAATATATGTAGACGATTTGTTAATCTGTAGTAAAAACGAAAAAAGGATACAAAATGTAAAGAAGCTATTACCTGATAAATTTAAAATGAAAGATTTAAGTGAAGTAAAAGAATATTTTGGAATAAATATAGAGTATGATTATATAAAAAATGAAATGAAACTAAGCCAAACGAAATACATTGAATCATTAGCGAACAAATATAAATTACAAAACAGCAAATTGTACTGTACACCAACGGAAACAAATTTAAAAATTGAAAACGCTGAGATAAATAGAAATGACATTGGATACAAGAACTTAATTGGTGCATTGCTGTATATTAGTACAAATACCAGACCCAATATAAGTTATAGTCTGAATTATCTTAAGTAGATTTCAAGATTGTTGTAGCAAGATACATTTTAAATATGCTTTGCGAATATTGAAATATTTGTACCGAAATATTGAAATATTTAATATTACAGATTTAAGGTTACATTAGAAAAGGAATGAAAAGTGTGAAACGATAGATTGTTATGTGGACGCTGATTGGGCAGGAGATCATTTAAATAGAAAATCTACTTCTGGATATGTAATTAAATTGTATGGAAATGTAATCGGTTGGAAATCTAAAAAACAAAGGTGTGTAACAAAAGCCTGAACGTATGCAGAGTATGTAGCTCTATCGGAAGCGGTGAGTGAATTAATGTCTATTAGAGAAATTATGAAGGTCTTCAATGTAAATCTAGACAATAACCCTGTAAAAATTCATGACGATAACTCTGGAGTGATAAGTATAGCAAAGTACGGAAATTTCACAAAAAATTCTAAACACATTGAAGTTCATTACCACTACGTTCACGAATGCTTAAAGGAAAATAAGATAAATATAATTTAAGTAGGTACAGACGAAAATACTACATAGGTTCTCTAAGAGGTTTTTCTATATGCGATAGTCGAATCAAAGATTTGAATTTTTCGATTTGATCTACAGTGTTTATATTTTCAATAATGTTAGAAATTTGGACTGAAAACTTACCACCATTGATAAAGCATACTGGCGTTGGCTTTCCGTCGAAGTATACAATTTTTTGAACGATTTCTCCCGATGCGAGGGTTGGTTCTTGCTGCAGCAGAAGAGTATTATTATCTAATTTTAATGTTTTATTGGAGAGTTCGAATCGATATTGATTTAAACCGGGTAAGCCTAATATGCCGTCTTCTATGATAGGGAAATTATCATATACTAAGGAAAATTCTATCTCTTTGTTGAATAAATTTAGTTTAATTTTGGAATTGGATTCGTATTTGGAATGTTCCATGGAGAATTTCTATGTGTCTGGTATTATTGTTCTTCCTGGGTAGCATCCTCGTTTAAGCAAGTTGATTCCTGCTCCCGAGTCAACGAAAAATCGCAATCCTCGTCGTCCTGGTAATTGTAGTCGTATTGTGGATAATCTTCCTGAGGTAGCATTGTTAATTCTGATTGTTCTTGAATGTGGTTTATTCCTGGAGGGGCTTTTGTTTGAGGCGGTATTCGAAAATTTTGGCCTTGATTGGCAAGGTGTCCCAATCGATTGCATTTGAAACATTTCGTTTGTGGCCTTTCGTTTAATGGTCGATTTTCAAGCTTTGTAAAATTATTCATTCTTGGTTGAATGTTTTGTGTGGGTGGAGTTTTGTTATTCATGTTACTTGTAATCGTGAAGCGGTTACCTACTGGACGAGACGTCTGGTTACGATAAGATGGTGGAGTGGTTGTTTGTCGTGTCATCCGTCTGCGAGTGTTGTCTTCGCGAAAGTATTTTTCCACGTCCATTGCCTTTTTTTCTGCATCGATGATGTTTGGAGGGGGGGGGGGGGATTAGCCAATAGCACATGTCCTATTTCTGAACGAAGGCCTCTTACATAGTCAATCACAGAAACCATGTATAGTCGATCGTTCATCGCTCATCGAGTTAGTTCGTCTTTATATTCATTGGTAATGCTGTATTGAAGTTTGTTGAAAACACGTCGAAATCTAATGTTATAATTTTGCACGCTTTCGGTTATTCCTTGCTTTATCACTCTTAACTGATCTTGGTGTTCTCTTACTGATGCTTGAGTAGCTACGTTACGTCTTAATCCTTCGTACAGAGTTTCGAATTCGTTAATATGGATATTGCGGACTGTCATTGCGGCTTTTCCTACAATTTTCTCTATTTTGATCATTTTTAATAATAACGTTTGTTCGCTACACATCATTCTCATTTCTTTTATTTCACGAATAAAATCTTCTACACTTATATCGTTTTCTCCGTTTAGTATCGGAGATACTAAACAGCTTTTAGATTTCCAGAGTTTGCAGCTGTTGGATTGGATGGTTGGACATATGTTGGTGGCTTTTGTGGCATAGGTGGAGGTGGATTAGTATCGTGTTTTAATACTGATATATTATCGTCATCGTCAGTCATCATAGAACCGAATTCAGTTGATTTTACGTTTATTTGTGGTAGTTTAACACGAGAGAGGTTTCTACTTAATATTTCCATTTCGTTAGCGCGTTTTCTATTTTCTTCGTTCGCTAATTTTAAAGCATTCTTTATTTCGTTAAATTGTTGTCGAAATTCTTCGTTCTGTCTCTGTATTAAGTCTAAAATTACTCTGGTAGAGGAATCGAGTGATCCCGTTTTATTTTGAACTCCACTTGTAGAGGGTAAACTTGTCTCGGCTTTTGAGTCTTTCTTGTTCATATTGTCTCTTCGCTAGAGTTACTAGAGAAACTAACTTTTCGCGTTCTATATTGTTTAAAAGAATTCCGACTTTTCTCACCTTGATACGTAAGTTCGTATAATGAGGTTCCCTTGCGGTGTTTTCCTCTGTGGCGCGTTCAAATGTGTTGTTTGAGTGTCAAACTCGTTCTGTTGATTTGTTCTATGCTGACAGTGGCCCCGTTGATTTGGTCCACCGTGGTAAATTATTGACAGCAAAGTTCATAACACAAGTAGTTCGAATCCTTCGATCTTCAATAATGTCCGTAGACCGAAATCGTAACTTCGTTTACACTGAAGCGAATGGATCCTGGCAGGATCGCCAAAATGTCACGTAAAAATAATGGGAAAATAATAATAAAAAAATGTTGGGTTCTTGAACCAGAGTTCGAGGTACCTTTATTTTATAATAGGATTACAAGTGTGCGATTTGACCGTTACCGAAAGACTGAAAGACTCGATCCAGACACAGCCCTTCTAGATGTTCGTTTATCTTATGCCTATGTGCCGAATTCATATTCCTTTGTTTTGGGAGTCGGTGTCGTGTGCAAGGCGGTTCAGGTTTCCTGAGTCTGTTGGAGATATTTGTTGACGTTACATGTACGTCAAGACTGTGTAAGTGTCACGAGGCAAAACAATAATATGAGTCGCTCTCGATTTGCATCGTTCTCTAACTCATGTGTCGCTACATACTTATATAGCTATTATTTCTTACAACCTAGCGTATGCAGTTGTGTATGGGGCCTTAAGTTCACTGTTTATAGATACTGCTAGGAATTAATCGAACGAATTCAACGCAGTCGCGTTTACAGTGTTCCGTATTATTGGAAATGCCGAATTCGCGTGGTTTCGCTTTGACGTTCGTCCACGTTGACGATTGTTCAAAGAACAACCGAGAGGCTTCCGCGTCGCAGCTACGAAAGACATCGAAGCCGCGACACCCTTCAGTGACTTCCCTATCTTTTCCTAAAACCAAGGATGACGCAACTCAGGCAATCGTTATAAGCGTTCGAACTTCACATTTTCTTACCATACTATCAACAAAAAATGAAAGCTGGTTTTCAATGAGTCATTATATAATTATATGTCGGAGATGAAAGAACACCGGAGCCTTTGGAATTTTGGATAATCCCGCAACATTGTAACCTAGAGTCTACTATAGCTGTAATTGAACAATTGTAGTTATTCAATCCGATTGTAATTGTTCGAGAGTTGTGATAATGAGCTTGGGCTCGAGGCGACAGTCAGTCGCCGAACGTAGCCGCGGTCACGGGATGAACGCTTTGTCTAACAAAGGTATGGAGTAATTCTATAGATCTCCATAAAAGAAATATTCGTGGTGACACGCGACAGTAAACATTCCAACGGTTTCTGTCCCGTGGCTCGCCACACGCAGAGCCTATTCTTCGAATAAGATGATTGCCAGATGTCGATGCGTCTCCGCAGTACATGTTCGGCTAGCCCGAGGGCCCGTTATAAATCTTAAGGTTTAGTTAACTAAAGTCCTTCAAACAGACAAACAGTCTTTGTCCCAACTACGGGAAGATAGGGGAGACATATTTTTCAACGAGCGGCGTCTCCCACTAGCAACTTTCCCTCGAGGGCGGCTAGCATCTTTTTCTAACCACCGATATGGAGATTGACCAATTAGCAGCAACGTCAATTTCCCTTACTTCCTAAACGAAGGCTTTCCTCGACGAATCCGATGATCTCGTGTCCTTAGACATACCCCATTATAGTTTTCCTCTGTGGCATCATCGGGACGGGACGGGCATTCTTTTACGCGCTCCCGTCGACCAAAGAATAACGTCTTTACGCTCAGCAATTATTTTTACGAGTCAGACTTAGATTCAGCGAGAACGCCCATCTGTCATCCCGTTGGCCGCGGATTCGTTATTGAACCGGAGACCACTGTCACTAGTGTCGCGGACGTCTCACCGCCGTGGTAGATTGTCAAACCTGTGTTATTCATACCTGTGTCAATAAATCGTATCTTCGTTACACCGCAACGATGGCTACCTTCAATGAAGACTCCTCAAACACCGACAACCCTATCCCCAATGTCATTCCGACATATATATCCACCGAAAATGCGCTCTTGTAGACAAACGCTCGATTCGCGTCACAGCTTTTAAAGCTAGTCGCATCTCAATCCGTTGGAAAAAGTTTTTCCTGTAGCATATTTTATTTTTACGAACCAACAAGGTCTTTGTTTATTTCCTTCTTTTTTTTTGCTCCAATTTCCCCATTGTTTTTTCAAGGATAGTATTTCAGAGCCACTAGTCAAGTTTATTGTAACAATAAACTTACGTTTCGGAAACATTTTGTGCAGTGAAACAGAATACACTAAAGTTTGAAGGTCACATCGATTTTCGAAAGTTTATAAATGGAGGTGTATGACAGTATCACCAGCTGTTGCTGTCCAAGTAACTCCAACATCGAAATACTACAACGATTCCAATCGAAAGCGCTAAGAGCCTTAATAGACGCACCTTGGTATGTTACCAACGAAACCATCCATCGCGACCTCAAGATACCTACAGTCAAAGAGGAAATAGCAAAATATAGCGACAGATATAGCAAAAGAGTCAAGAAACACCGAAACCCCCTAATCACTGGACTACTCGATACGACGGACCAGATTCGCAGGCTGAAGAGGCACTACCCGCTAGACCTAAACGTTAGATTCATTTAATTATCCAAATTAAGCATATGCACTTACTTATAATACTTATAAATTATACCTATCTATAATAAGTATTAACTTATTGTAAATAAACAGCCATGTCACTGCGCCACGCCAGAAAAATTACTGAAAATTCTGAACGCGAGAATTGATTGTAATTTCAACAAATAAATAAAAACAAAAAAAAGCTGTTGCTGTCCCCAAGCGCCAAAATACGTTCTGACTACTATTTTACGTATCTCACAGAAGTATGTCTTCATTCATCATCTCCCATGCCATCCACCAACGTGTTCTTAACATGTTATCTCCTAGTAAAATATTGATGTTGAGTCAGATATCCAACTGAATAATCTTTTCGGTGTCTACTATAAGACATTTAAAACCAAGGCTCGTACACACGTGTGCTTATACGTCAGATGTAATACTTAACACGAAACCTGCTTATATTAATATTAAATTTATGCATAGTAGGATGTTCGACCTTTGTAAAAATGAAATTATAATACATACAGTTTCACCGTGGAAAAGTGAATCTTTCTAGCATGTCCACACAAATGCAGGGGAGGGGAGGACTGTGCATGCACCAAACAACTTTACGTTCGTAATTTTTCACACAAATGTACAACTGTAGAGAAAAAATTATCTCTGATTTTTCGGATGTTAGGAATCGACAATATCGCATAACGGAATGCTGTGTTCTACGTATTCTATTTTTGTTACGAAAGTGGTACAAACGAAGTCCACATAAGAATAGTACAACAAAATCGGTTGAGGTTAGGTTATCGTGCAGATATCGCGGCTTTTGCATTGCAAATCACGCAACTGCCAGTCTCGTCGTTCCTTGTAAACGAAAGAAAGGTATTGTAATCGGTCGGAATTAACATAAAACTCGTCGTTTCATAATAATACTGTGCATTCTGAATATGCTATGATTTGGTTTAAAATAATAAATAGTCCATTCTTGCATACTATTGCTCCAGCTTTACTTGTATTTTCGATATTGGTATAAATAGAAAGACAATTAATGTCGTTCGAGTCTATTTTCGGATCATTTATATTACGTTTAATCCATATAGTTATTATATGAGACATAGTATCGTAAAATTTGGAAGAATAAAACGCTCGTACAAGATGTACATTTTATAAGAACTCCAACAAATCTGCATGTGCACCTAAAATACAAACAGATAGTGATTGTTCATAAGTTTATATACATTATCTAATGTCAATCGAAGGTATCAATTCTTTTTCTCCATAAGAGTACTTTTTCATTTATATGTGTTCAAAAATACATGTGTTCAACCGTGAAGCATATGTCACCTGCAACGAAAAAGAGTTTTCCTATACTTAATATTTCCTTTATATACCTATGAAAGTCTATTCTTCGCGTAGTATGAAATTATGAATAAATCTGGAATATTGTTCAATCTGAAAAGAAAAATAACTTATTGACATCATTCATTGATACGAGATTCAGAATGTTTGTTTTGTCTTGCAGAGAAAGAAGGCAGCCCTTTCTTTTAATGTGAAATAGAAAGCGAAAATTTGAAAACAGATTTTTTGGAAATTTACTTGCAAATATCGTTTTCAATATCGTGATTTTCTTCCCAATGGTACTGTACTTTCAAATTTTCCAGTATCCCTCTAAAAACAAAAAGTCGAACCTCGTTATTATTAACATAGGCATTACAAGGAAGAGAAGTATTAGAAAGCAGCTCCTTTTTATTATGGATTTCTTTATAATCATGTAAATAAGAAATTCCGGAAATTTTTTCCTCAAGAATTTAATTCTTGTGTTTTGATTGATAATTATTACACTGCATACTAACTTTTCGCATACTGTTCGCGTCTAACAATTTCCTAATAATAACTACTTCAAAATTACATATGTTCTTGCACGAATTCAAAAGTACGTATGATACAATTACAATTGATTCTAAAATAATAATTATTTAAAGATATTAAGATACTAATTAAACGTTTCACTATATTTCAAAATCTGGAACAACAAATTTTTATTTATAAAAAATGAAACTGTGTTTATATATTCTTTGTCATGATGCTATTTCTTATTACCATGTGGACATTTTTTAAAATTCATTTTGTTATCTCTACGCAATATGAAAATTCATATACTGCTTAATATTTTTTACATATTATCCATCCACCGTATGATATCTCCTGAAAAATCAAAATATTAATGTTATATTATTACAATGCTTCTTAAATTTCAATTTTTGACAAATTTGAAATCCAATATATTTTGCACAATTATTATTTATCAAAAAATTCTAAGTTAGTAACTTTCTTTTCAAATGGCAAATAACATATACTTTGGCTTACCTGTAAGTTTTTGTTCCTAATCATCATTTCCTCTTATAGAACATCATTATTGTTCTTATAATTACTACTAGTGTCATAGATATTGTAGTGGCTACAACTGAATTAATAGAAAATGATAAATAACTGTGTATAACACTAACACATAACTGTGTATAACAATGACACATAACTTTTACTTACATATCAGTCGATAAAGGATTACTGTGATATCCTGTTGATGTTTCTTAAGGCACTTGATTAGGTGGGATACGGTATCATTCCTTATGGTATACTGTAGATAAGTATTTTAGAAAATAACAAGAATAAATCTAAATTATTCAGAGGTTCCAGTTTCGGCTTAGACATAAATACAGGACCATTTGCAAAGAAGAAAGGGTGCGTTTCTACAGCCTCGTTATAGTAACCATGAATACCAATCTCTGAATTACTGGTTACTAAACATAAATATCCTATAAAATTTAATATATTTCTTTAATTTTTAATACATACATGAGTTAGTAGTTCTAAATTATGAATCATCCTACCTGTGATATTACACTTTTCCTTATAATATCATCACTCAAGTGAACAACATTAAGATCATGTAAACCATGTCATCCTATCTTACTGTGAAGGTACTTAGTTATGTTATCTAACATTATAAAAATATCATCAAATTCAAGTCCTTTTATTCACATCACATGGCCACGACGATCTGGTTCTTCGTTACATAATGTTCTAAAATTTGTCGTACATATAGGATGTACAAACCGTGATATCAAGGTATCAGTTCTTCCTTCCCAAGGGACAGTTTCATTAAAATTCTGATAGAATTAAAAATTAATTATTAATATTCTAACAATCATATATGTTAAATACATTATAGTCAACGATATATACCTGAGCGAATGTAGGGGTGATTCCTTGATAATTATAAATGTCATCAGCCCACATCATTGTGCCACTTCTTTGTACTCCAGCCTCTAGATTAACAGCCTAAACAAACATACAAAATTTTATAGAAGCTGTACAAAATATAGTATATATGCGCAATATTGAAGCGTTCAAGGGGATATAAAGGTAATGTACATCACATACACGTGTACTCTCATGCAACAAAATACAATTAGATTTAATAGTATAAGCTCTTTTATTCATCATAATAGATTGGAAATTTAAGTGTCTTACGAGGGTGAGTAAAAAGTTACCCGCTCTGTCGGTGTAGAATTTATTTTAAGCAATTATCAAAAAAGACATACATCATTTTTTGACATAATCACTCAATTTCTGTATACACTTTGTCCATTTGCTGAAGGACCTTCGTATTTTCTCATTAAAAAATGTTTTGCCTCCGACCACAAGAAACGAATCACAGCATCCTGCACTGTTTTCCTGCAAATCACCATTGCAAAGCGCCATTACTCGTGCAACGGTCACAAACGAATTGACGTAACACAATGAAACCTACGCAGCAGCACTGAACAGATATTGACGTCATACGAAGAGTGCAGATGGATCAATACGGTCGACAGAAGTTTTAAGTATCTGGAGTGCGGATAAATTTTTACCGAGAGTCGTATAGGAATCTATAATCTGTAAGTACACCTTTGGCTGAATGGAAATTTCTCTTACATATAGTCAAAAATGCAGAAACAGTGTATTGAATTGGAAAGTGATAAAAAATAAGCGAAGTTTCGAGGTTGCATGTGATTGCATGAGTACACAGGACGTTTTTAGCGAATAAAAAATAATTTTGAAAGACACGAGACTTATCTTGTATTTTATGCACTCTCTGTGTCCGAATCTCCAGAAGCTCTCTATCTTATGAAGTGTTTTAGATTAGCCGGAAAATTTTGTATGTACATACAAAAAGTATACGATCTAGGTGGAATATTCCATTATTCTCTTGATACAACAGAAACGAAATTTACAGAACTTCTCAGAAAGTTGGTTTATTATTACCAAATTAATAGAATTAATATACGTTTATCATCTTTACATACCTAAGTCGTGGAGGTTTATCGTGCGTAAAAAATTAGTGTCGTTTCAAAGTTACATTTCGTACATTTTAAGCCTATAATTTGTAACGTACAAAACAATGTAAATTTGAGCTGTTTCTTATCTCCACAATAAGAAAATCCAACTTTATGTTTTTTACACAATGATATTTATGGAACAGTAATATCATATTATTGCATCGCTTGGAGAATGAAGTCAAGGTACGATGTGACCCTAGTGTAAACGCTGGGATAGCCAGCTGTGCCGCACTTATAAGCGTAAGACACAATACCTATTAAATACGAGGTTAATTCATGTTGTATCAGCAGTGGTCCGCCGCGGTCAGCCTGAAAGGATCGTTAAATTTTTAATCAAAGATACTGAAATATATCCATCGAATTGTATTGAAATTATACTTATATACAGTAATAATCTTCTATTGATTTGTGTATAGAAATACTCCAATTTATAATGTACATGTTATATGTATTTTGAGCAAAACTAAGATTAGAAGGAAATTACATTAAATACCATAATGAGGTGTGAGAAGTGGGCAAAACTATTAAATTGTGTTTATCTATTATTTTTAATGTTTAAGACGTCGATTTGATGTTAATTCGAATTGACGTGTCTTCAGATACCGTATAGTTTGTAGTAACTCTGTAACTTAATTACCGTACAAGAATCCTCTCCACCCTGAGCATGTTCGGCGCATATTATACCATCAGTGATATCAGGTGCATTAGGAAATTTGGAATAAGCTATTTTGCATTCGGCGTTCTTAATCACTGGCATTTGTACTTCCATTAATGCATTACGTCGTGGTCGTCCTACGAAGAAAATAAGAAAGATATTTAAGACTGGAACTGTTTAATTTTATTATAAAATTGATATCACTTACTATATCTTAAAGCTCCCCATCCAGCAACAAGGGGGTTATAGCCGACGAAGTTGCTCTTTCGTAGGGGCTCTTTCGTACAAATGGGATATACTTACCCTGAAAAATAAAAAAATAAATGAAAATGCAGGAAACGAATGACCAAAAGTATGAGAAAGAATTGTACATGCTTTATGACACAATATATGTGTACAGTAAGAAATTTCAAGATATGATACTTCAGTAATACTCATTAGCATATATATATATATACATATATATATATTTGAGGACTTACTCGAAAATGGCACCTCCTCCACCAATCTAAGAATGGCAATATTATGATTGTGTATGTTTTCTATTCCATGCATATGTGCACAATGTGCTGCGGTCAAAACATGCCTAGCCGATATCAGGGAACCTCCGCACTTCCATAGTGGTTTGTCTGGGTTTCGGGGATTACGAAAACCTAATGCAGCGATCCATGGCCAAGCGCCTAAAATGCAATAGTCATAGTTGTGAATATACATAATTTTTTCTCACATAAGGAGTAACAACGATTATTACCTATTCGATATTCGATCATACAGCAGACGATAAGTACATACGTACAAATACTCTGAAATAGAGATTTGATAAAGAGAAATTAAATTTTTATTCCAGTGGAATACAAATTATTAAATAATTCTATATAATTTCTATTTCAACTATACTGAACTATAAAGTTCAAACGTGTAATTTCTGCCCTAACAGTTTTTGATCTCTATCCATATTATTACTCCTATATCAATTTTTTATTTCAAGCAAAAAGATACTCTTCCTAACATGAAGTAAAAGAAAGAAATAATTCAAGTCAATAAGTAAAGTTACTACCGATAAAATCATAGCATTATTATTTAGTCTAATTGAAATGTACATTGATGTGCTGTTTAATGCCTTTAAAGTTCATTCTTTGCAGTAAATGGCTTATTATTAATCGGAAAGAAAGACATAAAACGTACCAAGTTCATCTGGTTTACCATCGACCACCCTGGTATGAGAGACGTTGCTAAAACCACAGTATGGTGGTCGCCAAGCCTTATACTTATACACAGTTTTTATTAAAATTTCTCTCTTCTCTTTGTTTGGACCATCCGGACAGCAAACGATCGTAACATTGCCCTGGTATCTGCACACTGATCGTCTATAAAAATCGGTGGCTGTACGGTACTGTATCTGCCATATTTCTTGCAGAGGTTTACATTTTCTGTAGTCAAGGCACCTGCCTTCTTGATTGTCCGGTGTGGTACATTCTGGATCAAACAATTTTAAAACATTTCTACAGTTCAAAGATGCGTAAGAAAGCGACACCGATTACTCAACTTTCGAAGTAAAAAGCCGATCAAGTCCACCGGATTGCCCTACAGACACGTAGTAATCCGTAAGAGTTATTCATCATGTTGATAATAATTATCTAAAGAAACTTTTCACGTGAAAATATAAAATTTTAATTGATTAGATATTGTGTTAGCCATACTTAAGAAAGAAAATGAAAATGAATGAAATGAAAGAAAAGGACTACCTTCAACCTCATTTTTTAAATAAACACTTTGTAAGTTTTGCGGTAAATAAATTCTTAGGAATTCAGGACAGTTTTTAGTGAATCATTTTGTTTCGACCGTTCGCGGAGAGACGCGATCGCGAGATAGCACGTCAACGAGAGTTGTAAGTTCCCGTTACGATTAAATAATCGACGCCACGAACTGATCGATCCCCTTATTTCGATTATGATAATAAGGGTAGTTCAATGAAATTCCACAGAATTAACACAAATAAATTAATGTTTATTTCAACAACTTATTAACTAGAAAGATATAAATGGAACAAAAAAAATGTAACTGCGTTTTGGTTGATAAGTAATGCGCGACATACCACATGTGTTGACGGTTCGACTTCTCGAAAAGTTCTGAACGCCTTTCGATTTTTTTCGTTTTTTCTGGAAGGCGACCCCCACTACGTTCGGATCACGCCACATTCTTTTACGCGAGGTAAAATACGGGCCACGAGTCGACGTTTCTGGAAGTCGCCCTGCTTAATGAACCATGCGCTTGCCATTACAATGTTTGTTTGCCGGGCAGACGCGACGATCCGTCTGCGACATTATAGTGCCGCGATCGATAGTTAAGAATATGACCTATGGTAAGCCGCATGGCGTAACATTCTCCCCCCGTTGAGAGGGTACGGATCAAACTAGCGAGGTGTGGTTGAAGTTCCCATCTTATTTCGTCTCGGTGGCTAGTTGTTCGGGTTTCTCGAGATCGGGTTGAATTGGCAGTGGGACAAGCCTTTTGACGCCCCGATCCAAAATGCTCTTTGCCGTCTGAACTGTAGCTGTCCGGATGACACCATCGGCGCCTGGATGAACCTTGATAACTCGGCCCAGAGGCCAATGCATGGAGGGAACGTTGTCCTCTCTGAGGATGACGATTGTGCCCTTTTGGATGCTGTGTCCACCCTTGCTCCATTTATTGCGGTTGGTTAGCTCGTTCAAATACTCCTTATGCCAGCGGTTCCAAAAATGTTGTTTAAGCTGTTGGATATGCTGCCATTTGGAGAGTCGGTTCGATGGAATGTCCCTGAAATCTCGATCACGTAAGCACATTAATGAATCGCCAATGAGGAAATGTCCGGGAGTGAGGGCTAGGAGATCATTTGGATCGGTGGAGATAGAAGTTAGCGGGCGGGAATTGAGGACTGCTTCTATTTCTATGATAAGAGTATTACGGTGTTAAGCTCATATGTTTCTGTTTCTCCACTCGCGCTGCGCCATAATATCCTTTGATATTTCCGATCCTCTGGTCGTACGAGGAATTGCCGATACATTTTCTCGATGTCGCCAGTGAGTACGTACTGATGAGCGCGGAATCTAATTAATATACAAAATAAATTGTGAATTGAGTCGAGAATATAGGATTTCCCCATTTTCATGATTATCGTGATTTTTGTATAAATATATTTTTTAAGATACTAATAATTAGGTACTTATAAATTAGTATTATCAATTATTTTGCATTTATAATTCCGCCTCTAGTATAAGTGTTAATTGAAAACTAACTTTATGTTTCAAAAAGTACTAGCAAAGTTGTTGAGTAACAAGCCACTGATGCTAACACAAATAGCATTGTCGTAATTAAATATTTCTAAATATTCATTTTTCATTTTGAACCTGTAGAAACAATTTATTATATATACTATTAGCTAAGTAATTGCATATTTAATTAAGTCGAAATATAAAACTTAGTTATTTTGATAATTTAGAAAATAAAAAACTGACAAACATTTCAATTTAATTTATGGTTGGAACAAAAGACAGTTATTTTTCATTAATTGAAATATTGCAATGCAGAGTACTTTCCAAAATACGCCGAGAGTATTCCTGATGGTGAAACGAGCGTTGCTTCATCGAACGCAGCTAAAGAAAACAACATCTATGTAGTTGGTGGTACGATGCCTGAAATAGAGGGCGATAAATTGTACAATACCTGTACTATTTGGGGTCCCGATGGAACTTTGATAGCAAAACACCGAAAGGTAAGTAATATATTCCTTTATGGCTTTGAATTTGAAAATATTGGGGTGAAGAAAGTGACTCTATCTAGGAATAATTTAGGAATATACATATGTACATACGTATACTATAACCAATTCTATAATTTACGGTTTATAAAATACGTTATGATACGGGAAACGCCCATTTTTGTTGTAATGTGTAATATAAATTTTTCACATACTTAAAATATTATTATATTTATTTTTCTCCTTTTTAAACATTATTAAATGATAAGATTTTTTAATAAAAGAAAGTGATAAAAACGCTGTCAGTTATTAAATAAAAAATAATTAAAGTTTAGGAGTTGGTAACTTTGATATTAAATTACAAAAGTTGCAGCAATAGAATTAGCGACTACATTTTTATGTTATTAGGTACATCTATTCGACATCGACATTCCTAATAAGATTACTTTTCGAGAGAGTGATTCACTCAGTCCTGGTAACTCCCTAACGACGTTCGATGTGAAGGGCTGCAAAATAGGTATTGGCATTTGCTATGATATTAGATTCGAGGAAATGGCACGCATTTATCGGAACAAAGGTACAGTAACTTAATCGATCAATACTTAACTAGCAAAAAATTAAATATCTTTCTTAAATATATTCTATATAAAATTAATATAATCTGTAACTCTGTATAAAAAGAAGCTTAATTTAAAAAACCAGTATATTTGCTGAAAATGAAACAAATAAAAGAATTAAAAGCATAATAAGAGGACTGTCCTCGCATATTCAGAAATGATGGAATGTGAACCGTGCAACTACGAAGTTAATTGGTATTCGGTGGCTTCATATTTCCTGCTTCTATATGACCTGCTTCAATATGACCACTGGACCACTGCACTGGTCATTACTTCAGCGTTTCAGAGCGAATGATAATCAATTATACGTTGCCTGCATATCACCGGCTCGTGTTCCTTAAGCAAGTTACATCGCATGGGGACATACACAGTTGACCAATCCCTGGGGAAAGATTCTTTACGATTTGGAAACTCAAGAGAATATGGCAGTCACCGATATCGGTAATTTACAGCTTAAAATTAAAAGCGAGAGATCCATGATGTAATTAATTTTTAGTCTCGTTAATTTATCGATTTAGCCATCTTCCTCTGTATTTGTTGAATTTATTAGTAAGCATTACTTATTACTTCGTATGTTTCTTTTTTCTATCAGATCTAAAAGTTGTTGAGGAAGTAAGGGCTCAGATACCTACATTTTCTCAGAGACGTACAGATTTGTACGACACTGTCTGTAAGAAGGAGTAACTCTACACTAAAACAGAAAATGTTTTTTTATAATATTTCTACTACGATATCCTTTTTCTGTGAATTATTACTAATTTCTTATCATTTGTACTACATGAATGACTCAATTAAGAAAACCAAAACGTTATAAATAATAATCTGTATATCTTGTGTATCAACATGTAATTGGATATTATAATAATATAGGAATGCTATAATAATATAGGATAATAATATAGGAGAATAATAATATAGAAAAAAATACATGCTTTTAAACACCTTTAATATCGATCACATAAATTGTTATAATTCACAATGATTACGCATACATAAAAGACCCCTTGATAGTAAAATTTGCGATCAAAAGGCAATTACGTATCGTTTAACAACATTTAATTTATAACACCTTTTAAACATTTAGACAGATTAACACATAACACTTCTTATATATAAACATCAATTCGAAGTTATCAGCTTGGAGAAATTGGTCGATTAATACCTGTAGATTGTCTGTCTCGTTGAAAGACTTAAAGAGAGCAAAAACATGATAATGCCGCTAATATAATATTCCTTCTTTCTTGTATCTGTCTGCCTCTCAGGTCGTTTTACTAATTACAATAAGTAATTTCGACTTCTTTGCGCTCTCTTTTAACGCATTCGAGACCGAAAGAAATTCATATCAGTCAGTAGGCAAGGGTATAATATACATATTTTATATATAACTTATGTAGTAATGTATATATCATGTTAATTTCATATTTTTTTCAATATAGAATTATTATATATATATATATATATATATATATATATATATATATAACTGTACATAATACATTATAGAATAACATAGTATATAATTTTATATTTTAAAAATATGAGGTATACTATTTAAGATTGTCATCGATTTAAAATCAAAGTATGAAAAGGATACCCTGGAGAGAGTAAAACACAGAATCATTCTAACTAAACATTCAGATCGTACCGACACCTAGGTATCGTCTTACAATTAAGTCTCGGTCTCGAATGGATTAAAATGAAATACATACTTGCAGCTTCAACATCTTCAATATCGAGGAGATTCAAACTTTATAAATAAATGTAAATTGCGATGTAAAACAAAGCGATGTAAAAAGGGAAAAAGGAGGAAAGAAGGAACAGGGAAGCAAAGAGAAGAAACGAATTTTTCATTTTCTCGAAACTGGATCAAGTTTCAATGCGTTAAAAGAGAGCGCAAAGAAGTCGAAATTACTTATTGTAATTAGTAAAACGACCTGAGAGGCAGACAGATACAAGAAAGAAGGAATATTATATTAGCGGCATTTTTGTAGCCATTATATATGGTTTCGATCGCATAATTAATCAGTATCAATTTACCAGTCTTTAACGGAAGGACAAAAAGAAGAGCAGACGGCACACAGACCGCAATCATGATCATTTTCAAGTAGAATCTCAAACTGCCGTACATCTTCGAAAACTTCGTTAGTCGTAAGGGATCAAAGGATGATGTCCGCGCTGCGGAAAATAGATGAGAAGCGGCTATTTCAACAACCACCGTGTAGGTACTGCACTGGCCAGAAGTATCTGCGACAGAAATCAGAATACACTCGTTTTCGCATGGTTGGATCAATTTCGCATGGGACTAACCTGATTGAACCTAACGCGGGATAATTGCTCAACTCACGACTTTAACCAGCCCGCTTGATTCTCTGTAAATGCTTGAAATTGACGCTTGGATTCTTTCCAGATTAACTAGCTTTGCTCCTCCCTCCCTTTATCTATTTTCTTAGATCGACTTAGACTGCCACAACATATTATCTTTCTTCTTTTCTTTTCTTTTCTTTCCTTTTGATCTTTTAAAGCCCTAAATCGCTGACTATTTTGTATACTATATATTTTGTACACTCAATTACTCTGTAAGTCATAAGTACATATGTTTTACAACGTTATTTGTCATATTTCAGTTAAACGCCAGAAAAGCCAGAAATATATTTTCAGCGTGTTTTAACGCGCCCCTGGCAAAGATCTCAAAAACGAGTTGCGGCACAATTTAAAGCGACAAATAGCATCGCGTGTCTCGTTGTGGTAACACACGGTTCGCCAGCTTTTGAAAAGCGCTCTCCGTCTGCTTTTTCCTCTCTTCCCTATCTCTTCGTTTTTCCTTAACAAGCGAAACCATTTTCGCGAGGACGAGAGTACGGAAATGACGTACTGGCAATTTTGTTTTGTGATAATACAAGCAGCTCGGTTTCAGTGAATTAAACTTGGCCCCAAGCTTCTACTTATCTACCTTCCTTTCCTTTATTTTCCCTTCTATATCGGTTTTGCGGTTTTCCACATTTCCATCACAATAAACCATGTTTTTTCTCGATTTTACATGTTAGCCAATGATTCACGGCAAAAGCGTCGACTGTAAAAATATTTGTAGTTGCAATAGCAACAAGTATGTTTTCTCAAATAGAAAATATTGGGAGCGTACACGCTGGCAAAACAATTCATGAATAGCTCGTCCTCTGCTTGTTATTTGTTTCGATACTGTTAGCAAACAAATTCATGAAACATACTGGTATAGCGTAAAATGAACATAAAAGTTTTGCGTACACTTGAGAGCTGAACTTTGGCTGTTATACGTATATTATATATATACGCACACAGTTATGTATATGTATATATATATAGAAAATTCCTTAGAACTTTGAGCTTAATAACATATTAAAATCATTAACATTAAGGAGGTGAACTTTACTTACCAATTACCAAAGTTTCTTCCGCCAAATAATACATAAAAATTGAAAAAGATAATGTAACTAGTTTTAACTTTTTTTTGTGTTATAATTTGAATCACTCGATTTATCCGACTGAGGATGGTCGATCGCAATCTCAATTTATACATATTCTCATCGCATGAAATAGATCACATGAGGGACTTTCAAAAGTCGATGGAATATTAATCGCGATTAATTATTTGTAGGTGCATTCTGTGCGGCTAAAGCAGTCACCTAATGAATTATTGAGTACCAGGAATGTTAGCGGTAAACAGGATTGCGGCTATGAATGATTCTCTAATGTCTATATTAGAGATGAATTTGATAATTTATCCTCATAATATGCAATCCGCTTTTAAGTGGAAATCATAATTAACAATTTCTGTTTGATTAAATATGAAGAGCAGATAAATCGATACGCTTAAATCAATATTAGAATTTCTTAACATTTTTATCAAATATTTTAGCACTGTAAAAGCGTCGTAGTAGAGAAATATTAGGTTGTTCCAAAAGTTTCTTTCGTTTTATAAGAAAGTAATAGATGTACAACATTTTTCGTTTTATATTATTTTATTGAATTACGTGTGATCCACCTTTTTCCAATTTAATGTAAAATAATATAGAATAACATAAAACAAAATATGTTGTGCATCTGTCATTTCTTTATAAAACGAAAGAAACTTGGGACAACCTAATAGGAATTTACTTTTATTATCCATTATAAAAATGGATTGTTAATCCTCTAGGAGATACGAACAATATAATTGCAATTAATAAGGAATAAGCTAGCATAACTTAAACCAGCTTTTGCAGAAAGCTATTAGCTAAAGATGTTTATTAAACAATGACAACATGAATTTTCTTAAGTACCCCATTTGGTACTTAATCTACTTCGTAAGTACTGTGTGTCCTAGCCTTCAAAGGATGCAATTTTAACCAGAATGTTTCACATTACTTACCCGTATTATTTCCTTGTAATATAATTTATATTTACATTATCTACGTTACGTTACATTCTACGCGTTAATGTAATGTGATTTTTATTTCTAATCGAAGTTATTCAAAATTTGTAGTATCTCAATAAAAAATTAACAGCCCGCAAAAACTTCACAGAAGCATTAGTATCTTCGAAACTATTGAATTCAAATGGCTAATATTCCTTAACAATATGCATTCGACGACGTTTATCGAGAGAAGTATGTGGCGTAATAGTTAAACTTTCAATTCATATACATATATCGTTTATGAAAAAGTAGTCATTCTGCTTTTGTGATCTGTGACACACTATAAATTCTCATAAGCTAACTAACGCCTAATCTTCTGTAACGTATTAATATAATATAGGTATGTATATCTCGACTTTGAGCAACCAATTGGTGCTAAATAAGCTTTAGTACATACTTCTTACACGTAACAAAAGACCAGTTAACATCTCTGCTCTTAAAAGAAAAACGAAAGGAGCTCTGAAAAGCTGCAGAGTTCAGGTCGAATAACACCAGCTCAGATAAATGACCCTCTAACTTACCTTTGTCCTCATCGACGTCAGTGATTTTAAAGCTAGTTATAAAGTGCACTTCTCAGCCAGCGTCCACGGCAGTCAATATTATTTAACGGGTCTTAACGCGATGTAAAAAGGGAAAAAGGAGGAAAGAAGGAACAGGGAAGCAAAGAGAAGAAACGAATTTTTCATTTTCTCGAAACTGGATCAAGTTTCAGGCTGCTCGCCAAAGAGTCTGTAGCTAACGAGACAAGATTAGACAAACCACGCTTTAAAATTCCCACAGAACTATAATAATCCTCGAAATCAATACGATTCGTCGATCCATCGCCTGATTAAAAAATGAGATAGGATGAAGCTCACTAGTCGGCCTTTGAACTTTCAATAGCGCTTACGGCTCGTATACTCTAGTTTGAATGCTACAATGTAAGCCAAGTCAGCTGTAACTAGCGTTCGCGTGATTGTCGCTATCTATTATTCACGCGTTACACGTTCACCAGACAAACGCGTCTACCGGTTGACATTGTTTTCTGTCCTGAGTTTCAAAGCAATTATGTTGCTTCGTGTAATCAAATCTCGCCAAACTAACGATAAGTTCTTGTTTGATCTTACACAGTTATTAAAACTATACAAGTTAAACCAATCTAGCCTAAACAAGTAATGTCGTTATATATTCTTTTTTAAATCTATATATTGTTTAATAAATCGTGTTTAGGATATAGTAGCTGACAAAAATATTCGGACAAATATATTTGTAGAAACATTTTAAGAGTGTATTATGCATAGTGGCACTATTTAATACTGTACTGTGACTATCATGGTCGTGTTGGTATTATTCGAAACTAATCTGAAAATCTGTATGGAATTTGTAAGATATTTAGTCCGAGTACTGTGCATTACTGATATGTACACAACCGAGACGAGATAACGAAGGTACTGCTCTCCATCGTTCATCGCTACGCGTTGCTAATAGCAACGTATAATGCATATATATCTCGCAAAGACCATAAAAGTACCCAATGGAACCACGTTTAATATTTGATAATAATGTCCCATTACAGTTTCGTCATTTTCAATTAATTAAACACGACCCTCTCTTTAAAAATTAGAAGATAAAATACGTAATACAAATCTACTCGAAATCTTTTAAACCTTACGGACGACCTTACGGACCTTACTTATGGTCTTTAAAAGCAGCAGGGATTAGCAGAATATTAACTGCGAATTTTTCTTGGACCGCAGCATGCAATATGAAATATGGTTATTAAAATGTACACTGAAAATTTCCATTATCCATAAGATACTCGTGCTTGTAGGACCTTGAAAATGAATTCTTAACCCAAATAGTCGACCGCGATACTCGAGAAATTTTGTGAAGCTGACGTCAATACCAATATGTACCGTCGTTGTGCTATTATTTCGTGATAAGCCGTATTGATTGCACTTCCATTTCACGGAATTAATTTTTCCACACAAAAAGTGATAACGATAATCGAAAAAAGAAAAATATACTACCACTTTTCGTATCAGCATACACAAGCGCACTCGATTTTACACGAGTATACAATTTGCAAATTCGACGGAACGATCGGATTTAATTATTTTTTCGATATTTCAGGCATCAAGTTTTATTTACACATCGAACGTTGAAATACGGCGAAATACAAAATGTACAAACCACTCTGGACATTAATTAACTTTAAACGTTATTGATTAATTAAAGAAACCAACCATTGTGTTGATTTTTACATTTTGAAAAATTGTTATCCACTTTTGCTTTGTTTAAAAATTGAAAAAAATACTTTTATTGTAAGTCACGAGTATCTCTTTTATTTATTTAAACTTTAGATCAAATATTACAATTTATAAATATATCATTTATTTAGATATACTTGTAATATCTGTTTTATAAGTTTGTACTACCATTTATCTATTTATCTATTTTATTTGCACATAATCTTTATAGACTGATTTTGTAAAGAATAAAAAATCGTGATTCTATTTAAAAACGATCGTGTCAGACTCAAGTGATAAGCGATATATATTTCAGCGATATATATATATATATATTCAGATTTCACCATCACATAAACGGTGCTATTGGAAACGTTTCACAATAGACGTCTTATAAGCGCCTGCGATGTCCGTCATATGTAAAGCTATACCACTGAATCACGGCCGCCATTTAGTGATTAAGGTCGATCACTTAGAGTTGTTAATCCGACATAATGGCGAGCAATACATCGAAGACATTATTGGAAACACAGTTACAGTTTAATTTCATTGAGCTTATTTGCAAATAAATGTGTACAATATATTTTAGAGGTTTTAAATATTATTGCTGACTAAACTTCGCGTCTGCGCATCATCTTTCTTTAACTTTTTTTGCATTTTCTTATCGACGCATGAAGACGAAATGCGTAAATTTTATTATTTATTTAAACATTACTATATTGTGCTCAAAGTAGCGGAATATCGTTCTATTATCAATATATGAAGAACTAAAAGAATTAAAAAAGAATTAAAAAAAATATGTAGTTCAATCAATACTTCGTGTATTTTTCTATCTCCACAAGACAATATCCGGACCAGTTACGCTTACAGTGTCAACAAAGATTTGTCCAGCCATACGGAATAAGTCGTACTCAGTAGTTTAAAAGTATTAACCGCACGAATTCCAGAAACACTTTTGAAGTAACTTTCGAACCAATAAATCCCCGAACTAAGAACTGTCATATTTCGTCTCTATTTATCGAATATTGTGAGAAAATGCAAAAAAAAGAAGTTAAATAGAAAAAGTACTTGGAAACTTAAAAGAAAAAATCTCGAAAAATCTCTTAATACTTTTTACTGTCGTCTTGAGACGCACCATATGTTAAGCTTCTTCGTAGTTACAACTTTTACCGCAGATGTAACGAACTGACAAATGCTTCGAATGGCGCGCGCGCGTCAACGCCTACACTTAAATTTTAAATAAATGTTTTTAAATAAATGTTTAAAATAATACATTAAATGTATTAACTTTCTTGCGCAATTTCATTTAATTTCTTACGATATGGAGGGTTTAATTACGTTTAAGATATCTATTTGAATCTTTTAAATTCGAAGTTTTTTAAAAAATTACCTTAAACTTTATAAAATTAAATCGTTTTTCCACTTTGTTGTATCATAAAATAGTTGCTTAAATTCAAACCTTACCGTCGTCTTGAAATATTCTATATTTTCCTCGTCTTAAAAAATCTCCCTACAGAAAGAATAAAGAAGAATAAAATCCCATACGTTAAATTTCACGTGATTGATGGAATACATAACGATAGCGAGAACTAACTAGCGACAACAAGCAACCATTAGCAAGGACAACTGGCGACTATAACTGTCGTCTCTATGATGTATGGCGACTAAGGAGAACAGCCAGCAACTACGGATGACATGTAACAACCAACTGCCCCACTTCTAAAAGGCAACTAACTTGCAAACCCTTTGATGGTTTCTGTAGCGTGATATACCCCTTGAACGTGGTTAAAGAATGTGGTCGCCGCTGGACGGCGGTTTGACAGCAGAGCGATCTCGCCAATTCAAAGCTTGACATTACAAACTACCGAGAATCATTAGGCTCGTTATCGAGCATCTAGCTTTCAGAAGGTGCTTTATCATATGATATGACTTCACGATATTTTTATAGCAAGAAGAATGGCCAACCTCTAACAAAACAAATTTTTACTAAGTGCTGCATGTGAGCTGCAGGCCGGCCTACTAGGGAAATTTGACGAATGAATAAACTAAAATATATACGAATATATTCGTTATATCATAAAATGCCCGCATTATGTTCTCTAACACCATAGAGGAAACTAAATTTATATATTAAAAAATTGGAATACCTGTTATAAGAGAGTTAATTAAATTCTAACCTATCGATGACTCCATAAAAACCTTTATTTCCTAAAAATGTATATCTTCCAAATTCTCCTTAGAAAGTCTCATAGAGAAAATATGAAACCTGAAAAGTACATCACGCTGATGCCTCGATCAACCCTCGTGTTTCGCAGTCCATGTGTCCGAGCGATGAATTCCCTCCAAACAAGGAAAAACCAAGGGGAGGTCTTCTTCGAAGGACATGAGAGGGTAAGGGAAGCAACGGGAACGATGATCACGCGATATACTGGCGGCGTACGTATAGAACGGCTGTTGCGAGAGAGTTCGCAAGAAACAAGAAGAAAAAAGGAATCGTAGGCCGACGCGACTATACGCTGTCGACGGACAAACAGCGACTGAGCCTAACTGAAACGAACTCTGTCGCAGTATGAGCACAGGCTACGTTCGCGGGTCGATCGAACACGTTCTGCGCCTTTCCTCGGCACCAGCGTCAAAACCACCCTCGACGAGCGCAATGCACTGGTGCACCTGCAATATTAACCATTGGTCTTTCCTTTTTCGCGCGATATTATATCAGCACCTATGATACCATTTCAAAGACTGCAATCAAAACATTAAATACCGCATTAAAGCCATACAATAATTCGCAATATTCATTCGTAAACGTTATTGTATATGTGCTTAATTAATCGTTATTATGTTTCGAATGATTTACTACCTCATATTCCATAAGCAGATATATGGTTCATTTTCATCTCAAGTACGATATAATTTGTAACAAATATTTATAATTCACAATGTAAAATATTTATAATTCATTGGAAATATTATTCTATCACGGTATAGTGGTCAAATTTCACATAAATCACAAACATATGGTAGTCAAAAGCTATACTCACGACATGACAAATCATGATGATGTCATGAAAAATGGCGTCCGTCCATATATATTCAAACGCAACGAACAAGTTCGAACTTTTCGAGAATAAACGATTTGTTCGATAACATCTGTCGCGAACTTCTCTTCCTTTAACGATAACAATTGACAACTAAAGCTCGAGAGGCTCGTAAGGATGAACAGCGACGAGTATCTAGAAGCTATGTACTCACCTGGGCAAAGAGACTCCAACACCAAGGACGTTGGAAGTTTCGAGAAGCGAAGATGGAAACTGAAGTAGCACGTCAGGTCAACTCTGGCAAAAACTGCTAAAGAAAGAAAAATCCAACTAATTTGTTTCCAACAATAAAATGAAATTAATTTGTTTCACAAATTATTAACTGGATATTATTCAAAAATTATTCAAAATTTGCTTCCGCTTAAACTTATTCCAAATTACTTATTAATATTAGAAGTATTCAGCATTCCATTAGAATTTTTAAATTGTACTTACTTGGCCATTAATTGTGGTGGTAAAGGAGGTGCAGGTGGCATTATATCAGTCATCGAATTGAAAGATGGTCCCGGTATGAAGTGATGTTTATACGCATTTGCTTCTTCAGAGTCACAATCCATTTTTTCTACATTATATTTTTTCGAATTTACATTTGTAGAAAAATTAGTCTCACAAGTCGCATCGTTCTCTTCATTGAATTTCTCTTCCAAAGCTTTCTTTTGTTGTGCTATTTGACTTTGCAAACCTTCTGATTCTAAAAGAGAACTCAACTCGACTTTCTCTGTATTACCATAGCCTAAACACAGAGTAAAAGAAATTTTTGTCATTTAATAGAATGACTGAGTGCCATTCAGTTACTGTCCTTACAGGCAATGTATTAGAATTTCCCGTGCATAAATGTATATGTATAAACGTTTGCCTTGATATATGTAGTAATAATCACTCGTCTAATGAGGAGAATTATATTCCAAGCAGCTAATAATGAACAATAAGTAACATGCACGTTTATGGTTCATGACCCTATATCCCACGGGTCTCCCCATAGACATTGACAGGTACTCCTGCCCAGTTAAGGACCTGCTGAATGACACTGTGATAGACTATGCGAAAGCCTTTACTTCATATATATATGTATTTTTAGTACATTTCTTAATTGACATAACCATCATGCTAAAGGTATTACCTACAAATTTTACAACACACGTGCTGTTGAGGTTATTCGGTGTGTAAACAGAGAAAACACGTGGATAAATTGTAAGGTAGAAAATATATTTAAATAGAAGTGTAATAAGTAAAAATACAATTTGAGCTGGTCCAGATCCGCACGCTAGCTGTGTTACCTAATAACTGAAAAACCCCGAAGCCAACGTCGCCTGTCTACTGTTTATGGCCTGACTTCGTCGCAGTCTTTTGTCTACACGCTGTCGATGGCTTCAGTGCTTGAGAAAACTAAAAAAGACCAGATGTAGAGTTTTCTTAGAAGTGGTAACCACTTCAACACGTGCCATTGTTTTCGTAAATTTTTGATATTATAGCTTCATAAATTTCTCCATCCTCTGAGTATATTGCACGATAAGGTGCTCCTATGATCCATTTCTATAGAGAAAAGATGTGTATACAAATAAATATAAGTAAATAGCAAAATAAAATAATTTGCTTCTTAATCAATATATTTAATAATATTCTGTATCAAATTTGTAATATTATATCAAAATCACAACCTTGTGTAATTTACTTGCGTGTTTAGGCTGCTTAAGATTTTGTAGGTTTTCTTTCGGTTGAGAATTTCCAACATCCATTCCCATTCGCTTGATAACTTCTTCTTTTGCTAAATTTATTGCTTTATCATATGCTTCTATTAATGCACTATCATCCCAAACATTATCATTGGCTGTGTCTGTATCCTTTTGAGATAGCAAATTATACGTTATTAATATTGATACAAGTATTTTATTATCAAACTATTGCAAATTATCATATATGTCATTTTTCAAAAATTGACTAAAAGGTAGTGGATACTGTTAATTACTATTATGCTAAGATCTTGTACTAAAATAATGTTAAAACCATTACGTTTCCATTTCCTCGTATAAAAAGAACATTCATATCATCTGCCATTTTAAAATAACATCATTTAAATATTGAATTTGCTTCTCAAATATTAATTTGTCTCATTTCTTTAATTCTAACACATTGTAAACAATGATGACATTATACCAACTATAATACTAAAAATCTATTCCCCATTCATTCGAAAGATTATTTTTTGAAGCAAGGTTAACATTGAATGTTCCCAAACTTCAATAACTGTATTTTACTTTCTTTACAATATCTAACGATATATTAGAATACTATAAAAAAATATTGTATGCACAAAAAACTGTTTATAGCGAAATAGCAAAAGAATTAATCACATATTATAACTAAAACGAGATTGTTAAGTAGATTATATTATACTGCATATGCGTTAGTGTTTCAGCTGGTAAATATAGTTTTTATATCTGAAGATAAATAAGATTTAATTCTATAAAATTGCATAATGAATTATACATCTATCTATTACTATTCGTATTTCCCCTTAGTTGTATGTTGTCAATAGCATCAATCACGAACATATAAATAAATATAGAAGAAACCGTTCGGAAATGGAAAGGGAAAAATGAACATGGAAGACAAGAAAGTTTTCTTCAGGTTTAGCGTATGCGTGATACGCTTTGAATGTCTCAGATAAAGATAAAGATATTCTGCTCATTTCTATTTGTTCCGCAGAACGAGAAATTTGTTGTCTTTCATATTGGTTTTTACGATTCAATTTTTAGGCAGTTTTCCCTAGCGAGTGTCAGTCCCTGTTTGATATAACCAGACCGTAATTTATACAGATATGTATTATAGATATATATTTGTAAAACTGAAATCAGATGAAATAAATGTTGCCTGAGGTTTTAAACGTTTAATAAAAACAATATTTCATTTGGAAAAAATGTAAGATATGTAAAATTACACATTGATCATTTTGCTGGTCTTGTATCATTAAACGTGTGGCCCGAAGAGCACGTGTCCGGTAGAGATGCGTCACTTGTGTTAGGAATCGTTTTATAACCTATCACAGTAAAGGAACGTCCCAGTATAGCAGCCGAAGAATGCCGTGAAAGTTTTTGTACAAAGTACAATTGATCTACAATTGATATTTTCCGCAATACTTATCTGGTGTTCGGTCAGGGTGTCCCATACTCATGATATTTATGACAGTGGAATGGCGTTAGTAAATCAATTACAAAAATTTTCGAGATCAATTCTCGGTATTGCATCAAATTATTCAAAATATACAAGCAACACAACGTTGCCCTTTTTGCAGGCAACAAGAGGAATATCGACCACGCAACCACTTTCAGAAAAACAAGAGTAAGTGATACAAATTTTCTTGTGCTTTCCTTCTTTTTTTAATAGAATTTCAGTACTTACCTTCCAATATAAAATTGGTGTCAAAATAATAATGCTAATAATAATGTCTAAGAAATTTTTCTCTTTGTAGGAGTATAACATCTAGAAAAATAACATAGTATTAATAGAATAGTATTAATAAGAACAACATTGACAGTGAACAACTAAAAATATAACACTGTTATAAATATATGATATACGAATTTTATTTATGTATTATTAAGACAAGTATATCTTATTTTTAAATTATTTCTATTATCATAAGTGATACATATAATTAAGGTATAATTAAGAGAAGATTAATTGAAGAAACACAAAAAATAAAGAAAATAATTATATTGAGATAATTTTTATCTTTCATAAATATTATTTTCAGAGTAAATATAACGTTTGTTAAAGCAAGTGGAGAGAGAATCACAGCAAAAGGGAAAGTTGGAGATACTATATTAGACATAGTAGTAAATAATGAAATTGATTTAGATGGATATGGTATGTTTTAAAGAAGCATAATTTACTTAATTTAAAATAAATAATTTTGAGGTAGAAAATATTTGAAAATTTTCATTTTTATCAAGTTTAATATTCTTATTATTTTTAACTTTTGATACTTTATTATATAAGTATGTTGTAATCTTAAAATATAATTGATATAGGTGCTTGTGAAGGAACATTAACTTGTAGTGCCATTTAATATTTTCGAAAGAAGTTTATGATGCACTTCCTGACAAACCAACAAATGAAGAATTAGACATGTTGGATTTAGCATATGAATTAACAGATACGTTAGTTCATAATAATCAGTATCAAATCATTCACATTATTAATTCTATTACCTTTTAATATTTTATAAAGTGAATTTTTCTATTTAAATTTATGTAAAAACAGGTTAGTATTGGGTATTTCGAAATCTGCATCTCAATGTAGAATTTCAAATCGCTATCTCTGAATACTACGAAACTGAAATTATAATAAATTTTCATAGTTTTTTATTTATGACCCTATAATCATTACAAATATGTTGGAATTAGCATATTTACAATGTTGATTTTCAAATGGATAAATAGAAATCTTATTGTGTATTAGTATTAATTTGTATAGCAATAAATATATTTATTGACATATTCAGTTATATAATATTTAATTTCAGGTCACGGCTAGGCTGTCAAATAGTAATGTCTAAGGAACTAGATGGAATTGAGGTAAGAGTTCCATCAACAATTAATGATGCAAGAGCATAACTGAAATTATCTATAGGTTTTTGAAAATTTGTATACAATGTTATACATCTCTTGTTAAAAAACCCTTGTTATAATTATTAAAATATTGGTATTAAAAAAATATAATAAAGAATCTTGTGTTTAAATGTGAAGCTTATATATATACATATGTTATAGTATAATTGCAATTTTGATATTTGTACATTGCCATTGTAAAAAGCCTATCCAATTATGAAGAAAATATATCTTTTATTTTTAATATACAGGGTGTCAATTTTAAAACGTTCATCTAAATTATTTTCGTTACTATTAAAGATAAGAAGAAATTACTAAGGAAGACTTAAATGGTTTTAAGATGTGTATTTGGTTATGATAAAAAAAACTCTTGTGGAATAAATTTTGCAACTTCTGAAAGATTAGATAAAAGCTTAGAACCTAAAAAATAATTTGAAATTAATTTCGTTTAGATATACTGTTTGATTTCTTAGCTATGGGCAAGTTTAAAAGATCATCAAACTCATGGTCAACAAAACAACAGAAATGTACATGCAATGCTTTTTCGTTTCACAACAAGTTATCTGACACTATCATCATTTTCGTGGCACATGCAACATTATCGATTCAGTATAGTAATGTTTTGGATTAAAACAAATGTCTCGACATTGGAGCAAAATATTTCAACCTTTAAGGACTAAAATTAAAACTTATGAGTTTGTTTATAATTTTAATAGATTTTATTAATATTGTGTTTACTGGTTTATTAATTACAAGAAAGTTTGTAAAAGACTGAAGTTTTACGTAAAAAGTACAAATATTCTTTCAACAAAATTAGTCAAATCACATCATTATTTATACATATTGTATATAAATAAAATATGCGGATATATTACTTTACCCTAGAATTAAAATTCAATAATATTGAAGAATCTTATTTATTCAGATTTTGTACATTATCGCTTCTAACCTCGGATAATAGAACAACAAATTAAATATTTTTAAACAAAAAAACTTTGTTCCTTTGTTTGATTTCCCTTGCTCGCGTTTCTTAACTACTTAGATATAAAATACTTACGTTTTCGAAAATTCATACTTCACAAGCTACTAAACGCTTTATCTGTTCAAAATAATTTATTGTTTTCTTAACTAGGTACATACCAAATACATCTATTAAGTTGGTATTTCTCATAATTACCAGTACATAAAGCTAAAACACTTTTGTACTATGCTTGTTATACATGGATCTAACAAATAATTTAACTTGTGTATTGTCGTTTGTATATTTTGTTACGTGTAAAATATTCTATTTCTACACTACTTACAAATTCGATAAAGTGTACATTACACATCGTGAAATTTACATATTTTCACTTGGTTACCCTGCCCAATTCGAATATAATTCAGAACGTATGTGCTATATTTATATATTCTGCATTTGTTTTGTATATTATGTACACTGATCTGATCTTTGTAAACGCGAGTTTTACGATATTAATGAGAAATTTGCCAATTTAATGGAAGTTGTTAATTTTTTCTGGCACGTTTCACGTTAGCAGACATGTTTCTTAAGTTACAGTCGAAAAGTGTTTTTATGTAAAAGAATAGGAATGATCAAGTTATTTTAAGATGACAAGATATTTCACGTCTTCTATTTAAATATAGCGTTAAATTTTAATTCCGTCAATTCGTATATACTCATACATCGAATTTCCTTTTCTCATGTCATTTCTTTTCTTTCATTTCACATTTAATTACAAAGATAAAGTGTAAGTACGTTCCTCATAAAATTAATATCAAATGTCGCAAAATATACAAAAGTAAACTAAGAAGAGGGGTACATATTATTACACAAACTGTCGTTCATATTGCATATGTACATATGCAGTATAAAAACAATACTTTTTAGTTTTTAATCTCTTGTTTAAATAATCCTAATATCTAAATTTGTATCGGTCATTGATTCGATATAACTGCGTTTATTGGAAGTAATTAAGCTATAGTCTGCGCACAAGAGAAGAAGGAACAAACACGTATAGTATACACGCTTAAATAACAAAATTAAGTCAGTTTACGTTCAATGTGAACTTGATCAAAGTTCCAGTCTCGAATTATAGAGTTTCTTACTATCAGTTTACAAAATTCGATATTACGATTATGTACCGTATTTGAAAAACATAAAATGCTTTGTTCAATTTTAAATAAAACTAATATTTACCAAAGCGAATACGAAAAAAATGTTATCATCAAACTCAATTTTCAATTATCAAACTTAATCCAGCACAAATACAAATGTTATTCGTGCTTTTTTACTTTTACTACTTTTCAACTCTCTATAGTTCGAGATTTGAGTTCCGCTAACTTTCTTTCTACTGCGCATGCGCAACAGGAAAACTTGAATTACACGTAATAGTCAAAAATTCGAAAATCTTATTCTTTCGTGGCAGCGAAAGTAACCTAGGACTAGAGGTTCCATAACATTAATAATAATAAGGCAATAATATTAATATTAATAATAATGTAATCGAGTACTACTAACAATATTAATAATAATAATAATAGTATGGTAATGGCAAGATACACGCGGGTATAAATTAATCATTCCTTTCGTAATATCTACGACGTCTTCGGGATATTCTTTAGAAATTACTTTATTTCTGGTCAATATTCATTAACGAGCAACTTTTCTCTCTGTTTCTTATCACGATTTTTTTCACTTCATCACAATTGTACAGTTAGAAATTATTCAAAACATTGTTAAAATGTCCATGAAATATATGCAATTGCCGTATTGAATAAGCGAGTAATGAAGTTGCTGTTTCACTGAATAAAAGTGAAATCTCCAATGCGTGTGCTCAAGTATATAAGTTAAAAAAAGATTGGTACATCAATGCCTATTATTCTTAATCAATATTTATCATTTAACAATTAGGGCCGAATTTTTACAAACCAACTCTAAACCACGACCCAATTTACAAATAAAAAGATCGATGTGTAAATTAACTATCAACTATTAATCTCCAATCCTATGTGAAGATATAATGTTCGGACCAAATTTCTAAACTAACGTGGACAATTCATGCGGACTATTGGTGGTTGCTGCGCTACTTAGATCCAATGTGGCAGCCGGAAGACCAGGACTGACGCTGCCAGTTGCTTCCCGTGGCAAATGCTGCGATCTATTTAGCTTATTTCCAGGACTAGTTGTTGTTGCTGTTGTAGCTGGGGCTGGTTCTGGTGCTGTTGCAGCTGCTGCTGACGCTGCAGCTGTACCGCCGCTTCGCACTGTTCGCGCGCTAACGCCTTCACGGCATTCGTCTTCTCCTACGAAATAAGAATGATAGGTTAGGTTGTAGTCAGGGGCCATAACAAATTAAAAAAGTTATAATATAAGAATTTACATTTTAGTTGAAATGATTCTAGTTACGAATAAGTATTAAAGATGATTCAAATCTTTTTCGTTACCGATAAACATGGTGAAAACTCTTTTGGATTACTTTCAGCCATTGTCAATCTTATTGTCAATACTACATGCTTGAAGTAGAAGGAGGGGTACAGAGAAAAAGACTTTTTCTCAGCAAATATAATCGTTACTCAATTATTTTGTTCAACAGTTTTACAAATCTCCCAAAAATAAACGAGAATACGAAAATACACTGAATATCGTATGTATGGTTATTTATAAAATCCCCTTGAAATAGTTGCGATCGCGGATCACATAAACAAACGAACTTGTCATTCTACAGAGTATCTTTTTCGGTGAAATTATGCAAACGTAAATGTAACTTCGGTAGAACTGCTCGAGAACTTGTAAGCTTATATCACTCTGACCCAACCAGTCCACTCTAAAGTGTATAATTTATAAAAGGGGATTATATTAATACGCGGAGGATGTGGTAGGTGGTAAGTTTTGCATATGAATGTTTGTTGATACAACGAATGGTTAAATGGAGGTTTTCATGAATGTGATAAGGACTAGATCGAATGTTTTAACACTTATAACTAGAATGCGTATTTTTATACAAGTTTGTAGTTTTACAAACATAATCAAAGAAATAAAATTTTAATCGAGATTTGTTTTCTTATATACGTATATTTTAGCGCATTTTATGCATTTTGCACCATTTGCGTACTTTTCAATTTCGCACGAACGTATAAAGATCAGCAATATAATTATAACGCTTCTTAAAAATGTGAAAAATCCTGGTTTCCTAAAAGCTTGCAATTGATTTCAGAAAAATTTTTATGAACTCTACCAGATAAATTATGGTAACTCTGAAAAACAAAATTTCACGATAAAATGATTTCCGGGTAAAATACACATAAAAGATGATTTAGACGTGTTTGAACGTGTTCGTTTTCTTTTTTAATAGCGATATGTTCTTACCCTCTGCCACACGAAGACGTTATGGACCATTGCGCATCCACAAAACACGATGCCAAGGCCTATGAAAACCGACGTAACGATTGCCGGTGTGACACCAATTACCTCTCAGAGAAAAGACATCGACTCCCGACTGTCGGACGCCAACGCCGCGACGCATCTTAGTCCCCATCAGAGATAAGGCCCCAACCCCGACTTTCGGACTCCTTGGAATCCACACCAAACTCCCCAACATCCCCAAGCCAGGGTGTATATAAGCCGAGACTTCACCCAGCCCGGGGAGTTCTCGTTCTAGTTGCTGTTCTTGTACAACACTCCTTTCTCTGTTCAACGTTATTCTACTGTAAGTGCCAAAGTCATAATAAAGTTCGATAAAAGAGAATAGTTGGGCTACGACTCAGCTTTCTTTTCTCTCGCAACCCAAGTATCCATTTTACGTGACACCGGCGTCGAATGAAACTGGATGAATGTATACAATATCATACCTGAAAGCATTGTTAGAGGATCATTATAACACGTATGCCATAACAAGCGGGACAAAGAATCAGCGCAAATACATATTCTCAATACATATAATTCTCGAAGCGTAAACTATATACATATGCTTTTCATTGAAATTTTCAATACTAGTCGCAAATTATTTTTCAATTAATTTATTATTTAAGTCTTTATATATCAATTCTCGACGAATAAATTACTTAAATTATAGAGAATCTATCTTCAGACAATAGAGAATTCAATATTTTTGGTCGTTAAGTAATTTACAAATTTCTAAAACGATTACGTTCGAAGTTTTGGACAGTATTTGAAGTTTCTAACATGACATTAAAAAAAATAAATAAATTTTATGATATAATTAAAAAAACATTGTAGTCTATCATAATTTCTATTCCGTCAAATTTATTAAAACGCAGTTTTCTTCTGAACAGAGTCAAAATGTCCGTCTTGAATCGAGTTCAACAGCTTAACGATCGATCGAGCGAATGATAGCTGTGTAAACTAGCATGACACAACGTAAACTTTAGATTAGATCTCGATCCATCCACCAGCCGTATTCATGCATGACATGAATATTCTGTTTCCGCTCTTTATAAATTAATCTGTTAAAACTTCCCTAAAAGACGATCATTTTTTATTTTTCTAAGAAAAATAATGACTATTCGGCGTTAAAATTAACTTTATTTCCATTGGATTTCTAAACTGATTTCATACACTCAGAGATAGTTCACAGTATCTTTTAGATTCATGCCTGAATTCAAGAAAAATTAAACGTATAACTTATGTACTAGTATCTTTCAAAAGGTTAAAGTTGACAGAATTGAAGGAATTGGTTCTTACCAGTTAGAAAGACGGGAATGTTAATGAAAAACCCTCCGACAGCACATATCCGGCTGATGGATGATTTTTGCAGGTACTTGTTACTCCTGAAACAGACAAAATTTGAAGTGAATGTCAGTTTCACGATTCTATGATAATTGAGCGAAATATAAAGGAACCAGTTTTTTGTTTAACAGCCAAGAATCTTTCAAAAATTCTACTGTAATTGATACTTCAAATATATTTAGTCAGACAAAGGATAATCATAATCGCAACGTTAATCTTAACTTTAATTCAAGGATCAAACAGTATCATTATACATATAAAAGTAAACATAAAGTCTATCCACATTATTGTTATTATTATTATTATTATTATTATATGTTATTCTATAATTGATTTTTATTTCTTTATTATCAATATTATTCTATTTTCTATAATGATTCAATTATAGATCTTATTTTTTGTCAATCATATTTCACTGAAAAGATCACTTTGAAAATAATCTAATAGTAAAAAATGAAAAATAATCTTTTTCTACCTTGTCTTCATTTTTTACAAACTCTGTCCACCGCCGTAAACCTATTAAATGCATGAAACGACAAAGCAAAGCTGCTTCACATAATTCCCCGCTCACGCAGTGTCGATCAGCTCACGACCGCAAACGATACTGCTAATTTCCAGCGACCACGAACGATTTCACCGTAATTGCCGGTGTGAAATTTACCAATACGTGCTCGAATTGGACAATAATGGATAGAGCGCTCTTGCACACACTAATCTACCAACAAATAATATTGACTCAATTGAACAACAGCGCATAGATTAACGGACAAACCGCATGTTCCAAACAGATTTACAATCACGGCAGAAAATACATGCCGCTATAGATGTTTCCTGGTCAAGATTAATTTCCATGCGTTAAGAACATTGTAACCGGAATCTAGGAAGAACTAGCACTTCCTGGAATAATACTATTGTGTCCTCGATGAATGTCTCTCCGCAATGCCCTCGAGTGAGTTGTTTTTGTCTTTGGTCGTACGACGTCCGGGATGAGAATTCGGGGAACGGTTTTGCGCTGCTTTAATACTCGCACAATCATCCATCCATGGGACTGCATCTTTTTAGGAGGACCAGTGATTAATCTTTTCCCACTCATTTTCATCTCTAATTTCTCATGAGGCTAAGATTCCTGCATCTTTTATCATAATAATTTATTAACACTATTAATAAATTGAGACAATTTTACACGTCGTATTTTGCGTTATAAGATGACTTGTAATTTGTAAAATTTACCTGTAAAATTCCTTTGTTTGTTTTACCGAAGCAATAGTTGGCATTTCTATACGACAATAAGAATTTGTTAATACTAATAATTTGTAAGGTTATCATGTTATCATTCTTCTAATGGATAGTATATTATTGAAACTTTTTTAATATTGAAACGCGATATTTTTTTGGAGAAGAAGTGCATAGTAGTAAAGAGTTGAATTTTACGGACGTAAAAAGTGGACATAACATTTTCTGTACATGGAGTCGCCTGGCCTAAACATTTTATGATTTCCGGGCAAAATACAGACGAATCCAGCGCTGATTTTAAAGCAGCTTCATCCAAATAAGCCACAATAAGAAATTCCCACGAAACAGTTGCGTTCATCCCCTTTCGAGGTCGCCGACCTCTTTGAATGCGTTTCAAGAGCGTCGTACCAATGAAACTTCGAGTTCTAAACTAATTTCTCAGCCGTTTGCGTTAAATTTAACCTTCCGCGTTAGTGTATTTCGGACGAGCTCCTATTTTACGCTTTCGTCGACTTCACCAACGTAACACGCAGCATCCGCAAGTAAAACTGTCTCTTAAATTTGATGTGACACCGATACACGACGAGAAGAATTACAATGCCATTTTTATTCCACTTCGTTAATTTTTCGTCGTAAGGTTTAGCTGTAAATAGGATTAAAAAAATTTAGATTAACGAGGAATTTAAAATTGATCTGTTAAATCAACAATTTCCATTAGTTGTCAATAGATTTTATAAGCCTCAGATTACTGAGAAATTATACACATTGCAAAATATTTACCATTGGTTACCCACGCTACACGTAAATTTGATC